>NW_022196914.1:29795547-29859636 GCF_008632895.1 Mastomys coucha | reverse complement strand
GTTATACACCATACATTTGTATTAAATGCCCTCATTTTAAATTCTAAGATTCTCCAGCCTTTCAGTTTGTGGTTGCAGAAGGAGTTGCAGAAATTAACTATGGGGCAGAGACTGAAGGAAGGGCAAGCCAGCCTAAATATAGCTATCTCCTGAGAGGCTCTGACAGTACCTGACTAATACAGATGTAGAGGCTCACAGCCATCCATTGAACTGAGTACAGGGTCCTCAATGAAGGAGTTAGAGAAAGGACCTATGGAGCTGAGGGGTTTGCAGCCCCTTAGGACAAACAACAATATGAACTAACTAGTACCCTCAGAGCTCCCAGGGTCTCAACCACCAACCAAGGACTGCACATGGATTCATTTTTTATAATTCCCGCAACAGGACCCACAGACTCATATTCCTCAGTCATAAACAGCATCTTCATGATCCTCAATCATGGGAAACTTAAGGCAGTAGATGCAAACACCTGGTCTTAACTTTTAAAAAATCCTTATTAGATTTTATTTAGTATGCATGTATCTCTCTGACTCTGTCTCTCGTCTCTCTGTCTCTCTGTCTCTCTCTCTGTCTCTCTCTGTCTCTCTGTCTCTCTGTCTCTCTGTCTCTCTGTCTCTCTGTCTCTCTCTCTCTCTCTCTCTCTCTCTCTCTGTGTGTGTGTGTGTGTGTCCTCATAAATACGTACCACAACCAGATGACAACTTGTAGGATTCAGTTTTCTCCCTCTACCATGTGAGTCCTAGGAATCAAAGGCAGTTTGCCAAGCTTGGCATCAAGTGTCTTTACCAGCTAGGTGACTTTGATGACTCTCATTTTAATTTCTTCACTAGACAAAGACATCTTTTCCAAGTTAAGAATCACCAATTTTGATGGTTTGAATGAGAATGGCCTTCATAGGCTCATATATTTGGATGCTGTCCTGGCTGGTTTTGCTGTCAACTTGACACAAGCTGCAGTTATCACAGAGAAAGGAACCTCCCTTGAGGAAATGTTTTCCTGAGATCCAACTGTAAGGCATTTTCTCAATTAGTGATCAAGAATGGGAAGGCTCATCATGGGTGCAATCCCTGGGCTGGTAGCCCTGGGTTCTATAAGAAAGCAAGATGAGCAAGCCAGGGGAAACACACCAGTAAGCAGCGTCCCTCCATGGCTTCTGCATCCACTCCTGCCTCCGAATTCCTACCGGTGTTGAGTTCCTGTCCTAACTTCCTTTGGTGATGAACAGCAATGTTAAAGTGTAAGCTGAATAAACCCTTTCCTCCCCAACTTGCTTCTTGGTCATGATATTTTGTGCAGGAATAGAAACCCTGACTAAGACAAATGCTTTTAAAAAGAATTAGAAGAATGGCCTTGTCAGAGGAGTTGTATCACTAGGAGTGGGCCTTGAGGTTTCAAAAGCTCACAGCAGGCCTAGTCTCCCTTGGTCTCTGCCTCCAGATACAATGTAAGCTCTCAGGTACTGCTCTAATGCCGTGCCTGTCGGCCTGCTGCTATGCTCCCTACCACGATTGCCATGTACTAACCCTCTCAAAGTGTAAGCGAGCCGAAAATTAAATGCTTTCTTTACAAGTTTTACAAGTTCTGTCTTTTGTCGTGGTAGCTCTTCACAGCAGTAGGAAAGTAACTAAGTTGCCAATGTTTTCACTTGGCCCTGGCCTGGTTAATAAATTTAGGACTAAAATCTGGCTGTCTTTGGGGCTCGTTGAGTGGCACCTCTCAGTCCATCCTTGGGGAAACTAGGGAAGATGTAGCAAAGGCAATGTCTAGGTCAGTGTCATTGAAGGGCTAGGGTCTCAGGCTCTTTGGGAAGAGACCACATGGGAAGCTCTGTTCACATTTGGAATATTTATGAGTCTGATCATGAAGTGGTGGAAATGTGGGCGAATCAGCTCTCAGGGTAGTATGCCTGCCTCCAACTCTCAGGAGCACAGACAGCTAGTTTGGAAAGTCAGGCCTCCCCATGTATGGTGGGTCTTCCTGGGGACCCAGTTGAGGTTCAATAATAAAGACACAGAGACATCTGTATAGTAAGTGGAAGGCTGTTGTCCTGTTTTGCCGGGGCAGCCCCACAGCTAGTGTTTAACTTAATCCAACTTCTGCTATTGTGTCTCTCCACGTGACATTCACTATGCTGCCTCCCTGCTCCCTTCCTGTCTGTACTTCTGTCCCTCTGCATCTGTGTCTGTGTCTGTTGGTCCTTCTGCTCCAGCTCTAGCCACCAGCTCTTTATTATGCAAAAAGCCATGTTCCTTCCTCATCCAGTTGGCTGTGGGAGCTTACATGACCTTTTCCAGGGTGGCTTGTCTTCCTTTTAGGGGTTATGTGAGGAAGCAACAAATGTTTGCATATCCTGCTAGCCCGGCACAGCCAGCAGGGCAATTAACAATTGAGAATACAGGGACATACCTTACAACATGCGTCGTTATCCCATACTCAAGAATATTAGCTGTGCTCAGGCTGGGAGAAATTGTCCACATTTCTTTTTTCACTCAGGGGTATTTTAAAATTCTAAGTGAGTTAGCATGGCATTCCACACTTCTACTTACCACATTCCAAGGCGAGAGGCGATGGGACTATGATTGATGAGCCTGGGATGGACCAGTGGGAAGGACAGAGAATCTTTGTTCTTGGCCACCTGGCCTTTGTGAGTGAATCAGTGCACTTTGGAAAATGGTGATAATGTAAATTGAGTGAGATGCTAAGACTTTCAGTGTCTCATTTTTCCCAGTGATGGACCCTGGGACCGGGGGTTCTCCTGCCTACACCTTTATCTTCAAGGCAACATTTCTTCCAGCATGTCTTGCTTGACCACAGCACCAAGGAGTCTGAAAGCCTGAGTGGGTTGTAAGGTGAGTTTCTTGATTATTTCTTATGGACAATTGGTATACATTCATGATTTTACCACAGTATCAAAGAAATAGAAGAAAGGGCACAAATAACAAGGCTTGAAGCCATTGCCCTCAGGAGTCACAGAGAACACTACAGTGTGTCGTCCTCAGGATCCCTGCCTCTCTTGCTGTACCTTTCTGCTTCTGCTTCCTCAGCACTATTGAACCTGATTCTTGCCTATCTTTGATATACCCAAGAATGTAACTGTACTGGCTGGTTTTGTGTGTCAACTTGACACAGGCTGGAGTTATCACAGAGAAGGGAGCTTCAGTTGGGGAAGTGCCTCCATGAGACCCATGGGGCTGTGGGGCATTTTCTCAACGGGGTAGGGCCCCTTGTGAGTGGTGCCATCCCTGGGTTGGAAGTCTTGGGTTCTATAAGAGAACAGGATGAGCAAGCCAGGGGAAGCAAGCCAGTAAGGAACATCCTCCATGGCCTCTGCATCAGCTCCTGCTTCCTGACCTACTTGAGTTCCAGTCCTGACTTCCTTTGGTGATCAACAGCAATGTGGAAGTAAGCTGAATAAACCCTTTCCTCCCCAACTTGCTTCTTGGTCATGATGTTCATGCAGGAATAGAAACCCTGACTAAAACAGTAACACATTTTTTAAAAATTCTGATTTTATTCTTTAAACACATACAAAAGTGGAATCCGGTGTTTAAGTCATTTGCATAGTTGGGTAACTCCATCCGAGCATCCCTAATGTCTTCTTTGCAGTGGCTGAAGGCCCATCACAGCAGAAGAGAACAAAGCACTTTAACCTTTAAAGATACAGAACCTTACAGTAACAAACCTCAGTACGGCAGCTAATTAGCACAGACATACCTGACGAGTCCTATTCTGCTACTGTTCTGTGTGGCTTCCCAATTACACTGTTTCCTTTTAATTACTTTGCTTTTTTAATAAGAGCATAAACTTTTAAGTTACTTACATTAAATGTCTTTAAAGTATTCTTAACTGAGCACAGTTTAGGCCAGACTTTTTAATTGCTCACTTTCCTTGCTGACTTGCAGTTTGCAGTCATAGTTCCTGCCCAAAGGCTTTTTTTTTTTTTCTCAGTAGAATATTAGTAAAATACGTGGGAAAAGTTGCACTGAATGTGGGCCACTGCTTTTCTCGCAGATAGGGAGCCCCCTCTAGGACCTCGTGCTCAGGAGACTCACAGGGAGCACTCTCCAGGACCTCATGCTCAGGAGACTCACAGGGAGCACCCTCCAGGACCTCGTGCTCAGGAGACTCACGGGGAGCACCCTCCAGGACCTCATGCTCAGGAGACTCACAGGGAGCACCCTCCAGGACCTCGTGCTCAGGAGACTCACAGGGAGCACTCTCCAGGACCTCGTGCTCAGGAGACTCACGGGGAGCACCCTCCAGGACCTCATGTCCAGAAGACTCACAAGTTCAGGTTATGTACCCAGACCTTGTGCTATAAAAGTTAATTTACAATTCTAAAGTTCTACAGACTGAGATTCACTAAGAGGGATACATTTCTCAAATGGTAGTAGTAAAACCTCCAGTTCCAAGAAGAACCTGGCAAGGAGGCAACTGTTGAGTTACTGCGGTGCTTGCTTCACTTCCAAATCTGCTGTCATCCCCAACCCTGCAGACACAGTTTGATTGGCAGAAGCACATAGTGGCCGCACCTGGGCTTCCCATCAGCTGACCTATTTATGGCGCCTGAATCCAGCAGTTTCTCTGCGTGGATGCTTTATGTGAATTGACCATTTGTCTCTGTTAATTCGTCCCTACTAACAAAGGAAGGTATAGAATCGGGGAGGTGGCAAGAAGGTCAGCAGGAGTGGGGAGTGGCCTGGAGTATAGGCATGATCAAAGTATATCATAAAATATACAGAAAGGTCACATTTAAGAAGTGAGCCAGCTGGAGGGGAAACTGGGAAAGGAGAAATTTACATGTAAATAAAGAAAATATCTAATAAAAAAAAGAAGTTAAAAAAAAAAAAAGAAGTGAGCCAGCAAATATGGAGACAAAGTGTAGAGCAGAGACAGAAGGAAAGGCCATCTAGAGACTGTCCCACCTGGGGATCCATCCCATATACAGTCACCAAAACCCAACACTATTGTGTATGCCAAGAAGTGCTTGCTAAAAGGAGCCTGATATAGCTGTCTCCTGAGAGGCCTTTACAAATACAGAGGTAGATGCTTGCAGTCAACCATTGGACTGAGTGTAGGGTCCCCAAAGGAAGAGTTGGAGGAAGGTCTGAAGGAGCTGAAGGGATTGGCAACCCCATAGGAAGAACAACAATATCAACTAACCAAGGAGTACGAATGGAAGGACCCATGGCTCCAGTTGCATATGTAGCAGAGGATGTCCTTGTCAGGTATCAATGGGAGGAGAAGTCCTTAGTCCTATGAAGGCCCCAGTGTAGGAGAATCGAGGGTGGGGAGGCAGGAATGGGTGGATGGGTGGAGGAACACCCTCAGAGAAGCTGGGGGGGATGGGATAGGGAGTTTTCAGGAGGGGGGAAACCCAGAAGGGGTGCAACATTTGAAATGTAAATAAAGAAAATATCCAATAAAAAAAGAAGTGAGCCTAGAATAAGCACAACTGCTTAAAATACATGAAATGATACACTAATTGAAATTATGCTATAGTGAATTATTTGAATCAGTGAGACAGGAATAAATCCAAAACCCAAATTATATTATTTAAAAAGTAAAAATTCCCGCAGCATCACATTGAGACTGAGTTGGAATCACTAAGATAATAAATGGGATCTGCTAGTGGTGGCAAGAGAATACTAAGGGACAGAGTAAATGAAGACCACCCAGGAGAGAGTAAGCGCAGGTTGTTTGCTCTCAGCTCGCTATGCCTTGGGAGATGCTATCTCTGCTATGGCAAAGTGTTCAGAGCAGGTTGGGAACAGGAAAGCTGCATGGTGGAGAAAGGCAAGGCCGTGACTGGAAGCCTTTGTCACGGGGAAGATGGTGGTCAAACCATAAACCAAAGTAGAACTGTGAGTCAGGATCTGTAGCAAGCGGCCGATACCTTCCCATCCACTCAGGAAGCCAGCCTCCTCTGTCACATCACTCCAATATCTCTACTGATCATTTCAGGAAGCCAAAGAAAAATCAGTTTCTTCTGGCCAAGATTTGATCGACAAGCCCAGTTTCTCTATATTTTGTCAGTGCTTTCCAACTTAGGACCAATCAGAACAGACCAAATATGTTCCACAAACCAATCATGTAGGAGCTCTCCTTAAAGTTACCCGCTGCCAATGGTGGTGCACGCCTTTAATCCCAGCACTTGGGAGGCAGAGGCAGGCAGATTTCTGAGTTCGAGGCCAACCTGGTCTACAGAGTGAGTTCCAGGACAGCCTGGGCTATACAGTGAAACCCTGTTTCAGAACAAAACAAAACAAAACAAGTTGCCCCCTGCCTGCATCTTCCTGTGACAAAGGCCTTTTTCCACCGTGCAGCTTTCCCGTCTGCAACCTGCTCTCAACACTTTGCCATAGCGGAGATAACTTCTCCCAAGGCACAGGGAGCTGGGAGCCAACAGCCAGAGCATACTCTCTTTTGAGTGATCTTCATTTATATAACAATTGCAAGAAAATTGTTGAATTGAGAATGGAATGAATGAATAATGAGTTATCTCCAGGGACTCCAGGCTAATACTCATATAGCTCAGTTTCTGTCCTTATTTTTTGATTGGATGATTTTGATTGCCTCACTCATTGTTGGTAGCTCCTACTTAAACTAGTTGTCTCTTGCCTAGTATCGATGTTCTTAGTAAAACCATTGACGAAAATGATGTCCAGCTTCTTGCCCATTTATTGACATAGTTACTGCTTCGGGGCCTTGCCGTAGATTGTGTATCCAACCCTCCAAACACAGAGATAGAAGTGGAAGTAACTTTTACAGCAGCAGGGATTTCCAAGGCCCCAGATCTTCCACAGATGCACACTGGAGGAAACTGCTCTGGGCTCTTACTGTATCCCTCACAAAGCCCTGTGGTTTTCTTTGATTGGTTTCCATGGCAAGGGAGACAAACTGATGATCTGTTTCCATGTTTGGAATGTGTATTGAACTTGTGCTACCCAAGTCTAGATTTTTTTTTTCATTGCATTTCTTCTTTCTCTTCTAGGAAGAAAGTGCATAATTGCATGCTCTGTCAGTTGCTGGCATCACTAACCACCAGATGCGATGGCTCCTTTTGCTCACAGTTCCTGGGACACACTGTGATTCCTCTGCCCCATGCCCTCGCTCATGTGCAGCTGAGACAGGAAATCACAAGTTCGAGGTGATGACACTTTCTGTCCTGAGCTTTTCCCTCTTATCTTCCCGGTAGGTCAAACGTTTGCAGAGATGGTATGGCTAGACCTCTGGCCTGTCTGATCAGCAGGTATAATGCCTTTGAACTGCCTAAGCAAAAGTGTTGGGAGATGGAGCTTGTTATGGTTCGTATAAGCACCGCCCAGGGAGTGGCACTATTAGAAGGTGTGGCCCCGTTGGAGTAGGTGTATCATTGTGGGTGTGGGCTTTAAGACCTCATCCTAGCTGCCTTGTCTGGATGCTGTCTTGCTTCTTGCTTTGATGATCATGGCCTGAACCTCTGAACCTGTATGGCAGCCCCAATTAAATGTTGTCCTTATAAGAGTTGCTTTGGTCATGGTGTCTGTTCACAGCAGGAAAACCCTAACTAAGATGTGGAGCTGTTAGGAACATTCAGAGGCAGAGTCTTTGGTAAGGGGTGGATGGGGTTTGACCAGGTGAGGAGCTAACAGCCTTCAGAGGACACCAGATGACAGCAGAATCCCGAGTCTCCATATCTGAGGTAAGTTAGCTCACAGACCTGTATAAATTGCCCAGTTGAGGTATTGCTGTTGAGGCTAAGAGAACCCCTACGGGATAGATAAGTTAAAAAAAAAAAATCTCGTTATCCTGGAATCTGTTTACTCAGTTCTCTCCATCCCAAGCTAGCAGAAAAAAATAAAAATAAAAGAAAGCAAAGCACATCACAGAATGTGGCTTTAATACTGTTGATAAGTAGTTATAATTTACAACAGTAATTTAATTAGTTTATTGTTTTTACCAGTGGGTGGTTTGGCACACAGCTGGTTGTGAGCAGAAAATAATGTAGCCTATAAATTTGCTATTGGTTTCAGCTTGAAATGCTAGGTCCTAGCAGAGGGAGAAATTTTATGTTCCAGCCACCAGGAAAGGCAAGGGCTTTCACATATTTCAGTTGTGTAAGGAGTACTGACTCTGCATGTTTCCTTTCATATAATCATAAATACCGGTGTGGGGAGGAGGAGCAATGAGGCCCATTTCATCAGACTTAAGGCTGTTTAATGGGAAGACAGTAATACTGCAGGAGCAGTTTTGAAATAAAAGAGCCCAGCATGAATTTCTGCGTGAACCCACTTAGCCTCCATGTGCTACTAAATTACCTCTGGAAGCCTGACACTGCCTGTCATTTGTGTCTGTAATTCAGGCAATACCTATAAACCAGGTGACTTTCTTGTCACCCTGGAAACATGTCCTGTCTGGGAATCTCAGACATAATCAGCGTTTCTAAATTGATATTGTAAAGGGGGAATAAATTGGCTCTAACAAACAGCTATGTGAGGGGATACAGAGGAAGCTGTGCACATGGGACCTGCAGGATAGGAAGGAAGAGGAGGGTGAGGGTTTCTGCGGGAATCTGCTGCATGCCAGGGGAAGGGCCTATTCTGGGGTTTCATCCACACCAGCTCACAGGACAGGGTGGAGGTGCACTCTTACTGCAACCTGCATGTCTCACAGAAGAAATATTTTGTGTCATGAAAGACAAAATGCATCTGCTTTCCTGGTATAAAACAATGTAGTGGGCCTTGGAACATCCTCCGAGAGACAAATTGACTTTGCATGGATGAAAACACTAGGTAATAAATGCCCAGATGATGTGAGTGAGTCAATTTTACTTCTAAGAGTCAAGCCACCATTCATATGTCTAAACAGAGATTTCAGATCTGGGTACGGATCTCTTCTGCTGGAGGCCATAGGCCAGTGTGCTGCACTCTTTATGTGAGTTGCATTTAATCTGTTTTCTCCAAACCAAGAGGTGGTATGCAGACTCACAGTAGTTTAAGAAGGACTGTGCAAAGGAAGGTACCTTTTGAACCAGGACAGCTGTTTGCCTGGGTGGGAACCACAGAAGAGGAGGTAGATGGACTTGAAAGGGTCCTTTTCCAGACAGAAACGTAGCTCAAGTTAATGTGAGGTAGCAGAATGGTTTGATGCATAGAGCAAAAGCTCTGACTTCAGACACAGCTGGATAGTGGAGCTCAGACCCTATGGGCATCTCTGTCTCCTCATCCCTCTACTTCTGTGTTCCTGGTGGGCACTGTGCTTCAGAATTCTGTCTCCATGCTAGAGCTGAGTGTCTCTGCCATTTGGAGACCTGCCCTTTGATCAGATGCAAATAAGATGATGCTCCTAACACCACACATGCTGCACTCTGAGCTAAACTGATCTTTTGGTCCCCTTTCTCCGCCTGATTTGAAGGACAGAATACAGATGTGATGCCTGCCAATGAAGTAGCCATGCTACCAGAAGAAGATGGAAGCCACAGCAACAAGGTGATACTGAGCTGAATGAGGAGTTTGCTTTTTGGGGTGTTTGGAGTCATGCACTGAGAGAGAAAAGGACCTGCTCTTCTCTAATCAATTTTGCTCCAGTAGGAGCATCATCAAGAAGACTGGTACCTCACAAGACCAGCACCTCACCGGTGATCCCTCCCAGTTCATGGAGGTGGGAACAGCCAGCAGGAGTGAAATTCCATGGCTTCTATTTCCCATTCAGTTAAGCGCATTGTGATTAATGGAGGGAGGGGGCATTTTCCCCAGTTAACAAGGTCTTCTACTTATTCAAAGAGTTTTGGGGATTAGATCTCAGGGCTGAGGAATACTGAGAGTTTCTCAACCTGGCTTGAAGAACATCGAGGAAATACTGACCTTTCCAGATCAGAGAAGGCAGTTCTGAGGAGCAAGCTTGCAAAAAGTAGAACTTGGTCCCTTCATCCTAAGTCTGAAGTGCAATGTGAACTCCCGCATTCCTTTCCATTTAACCCTATACTGTCTAGGTCAGGACTGGTGGTAGAAGGATCTACAGAATGCAGAACCGAATTCTGTAACACATCTTTTTCCTCTTTGTGATCAGAGTGAATAGTGTCTTGGTGGGACTATGCTCTATGGGCTTGTCCTCTCCGCAATGCAAGCTTGGTGGTCCCAGCAAAGATATTGCCAGACCTTCTGGAAACTTGGAAACATCTCCCTTCTGACCTCCTGGGGATTCCTGAGAGCATCATATATTTGAACATCATCCCTTACCTTTAATAAGTCACTTTTCATTAGGTATCGCTTTAGCCACATCTTATGTTCCAGAGAGCTACTGAAGCTGTATATTACTCATGCTGCTCCAGCCGCCATTTCAAATGGACTTAGTGGGAATAGCACCTTTAAAGCTAACAAATACTGGCACCACTATATCCAGGCAGTGGTGTGAATTAATCTTTAGGAGCATATGTGTAGACTGAAAGGTATGTTTTGGAATGAGCCAGTCACCCCATGAGTTTACAAAAAATATCTGCTGTTATAAAAGCACTCACAAGAAGGGGAATTGCAGAAGACAAATGTGTCCTTCTGAGAAAAGGCATCTTTTTTTTTTGTTTGTTTGTTTGTTTTTCCAAGACAGGGTTTCTCTGTATAGCCCTGGCTGTCCTGGAACTCACTCTATAGACCAGGCTGGCCTCGAACTCAGAAATCCACCTGCTTCTGCCTCCCAAGTGCTGGGATTAAAGGCCTGTGCCACCACTGCCCGGACAAGAAAAGGCATCTTCTTCCTGCCCCACCCCCTGCTCATGGAGTCCATTGTTAGAGCAGACAAAATGGAGGGAATCATTGACAGGCTTTAAGAATGAAAAGGAGATGACTGACCCAGGCTAGAAACCATCGTGACTCAGCGTTCCGATGCCTAGAGCTTTCATCAGAACCTGACCATGCTGGAATAATGGGCTTGAACTCAAAGCCCCCAGAATAGTGGACAACTAATTGTGGGGTGCCCAGCATCAACCAACATGTCTACAACTCAGTTTCAGCACCTCCAGCACAGGGCACATCATAGAAGAGAGTAGAAAGACTGTACAAGAGAGAAGATCAGGAAGTCTGCTGTGGGGTTGGGTCTCCTAGAAATGTCAGAGAGGCTCGCCTATTAAGTCTTTTCAAGATGGTTGCTTAAGCAAGACCTGAAGAATGCCATTAGTGGATATTCTAGCATAGATGGGGGAAAGCTAACAGGGCCTCAACCCTAAATAAAGAACTACAGACAACTAGCTAATGACTGCTGAGAGAAGAAGAATTAGTCTCTCCCAAGGATGAGCCCCAAACTGGCTACCTAATATCATCCTGAAATCATATGCACACAACCAACATTAAATAGACTCATCAGGCTGAATTTATACATTTACACAAATATAAAAATAGTAATTAAAGAAAAAGAGGCCATCAGTGTGAGAAGGAGGAAGGGGATGTGGTAGTAGTTAGAGGTAAAAATGGAAGGGAGAAATAATGTGATTATGTTTTAATTAAAAATAAAAATAGAAATTTAAAAAGATTTGAAATATTTTTTTAACTTAACTCTCATAGATTGTCAGGAGGTTAAGTTGATCCTTGTGTGTGGAAAGAGACTGAATTTTCAACTGACGCTCATTGCTGTTTTTAAGAATTCCCTTGTTGCTTCCATTTTCACACTGCACAAAGTTGACTAGACTAGATTTCAAAAATAAATTCAGCTCCAGCATAGGAGCTTCTACGGCTGCATTTTTCTGCTCTAATGAGATATGACTTTACCCTCTTCACTATTGATGTGTATCGGAATCAGAGTGGGGGAAGCACTTTGCTGATGACGATGATGACTAAGGACGATAATGGCGATGATGATAATTGTGATGATGATGGTTAAGATGACAATAGCTACCATTTTATATCTCACATTCATGTTCTGTCTGCTGCCTCTGGCATCTACCATCCTTTCAATGATATGCAAGTTAAGTAATATGTACTTTTCTCAGTATTGAAGGTAGACACCAGGGACCCACGTATGCTAAGCAAGTGCTCTATGCCCGACCACAGCCACAGCTCCCATTCCTTTTAAAGAGCTGAGAGTCAGAGATGTGCAGAATGCAAGGGCAAAGGCTAAAATCCAAACTTGGCTCTGGCTGTCCCAAAAGCCATAGATTCAAATCTCTCTGTTGTATTCTTGAACACTACTGACATCTTCAAGAAATTTCAAAAAGGTAACTGAGCCGTGGGAGTGCTAGGAAACAAGGCAATGACTTTATCCACTTTGAAGTACGAAGGTCAATTCACCTTGCTGTGAACCTCTTCATACATAAAAATGAACTCTCTTCTTCCTCCCCTCCTCTTCCTTCTCCTCTTCCTCCCCCTCCCCTCCCTTCCCTTCCCCTTCCTCCCCATCCTCTTCCTCCCTCTCCTCTTCCTTACCCCTCCTCTTCTTCCTCCTCCTCTTCCTCCTCCTCTTCTGCTGCTGCTTCTGCTTCTCCTCCCCCTCCTTCTCTCTCCCTCCCTCACTCCTTTCCTCCCTCCCTCCCCTTCTCCATAATATAGTATATAGGAAAATACTGTAGCTGTAGCGACATAATAATGGATCTTTTGTGAGGAGGGGTGGAGTCAAGGCTTTAGGACTGAACAGGCATTAGCAGGTTAGAGAGAGGGACTATCCTCTACCTGCAGGGATAACATGGAAACCAAGCTCTCCCTTTACCTGGTGTCAATTTTTCAGGATATAAATCCTTCAGGGAGAACCTGTGAGTTGCTTTATTTGAGTCAATTGCTTCAAAGAAGCCTATGAAGCCAACTTTGTAACAATCACTCCATCCATATGTGTTTTTACTGTAGCCTTTAAGAAGATGTCTATGAGGGCTGGTGAGATGGCTCAGCTGCTAAAAGCACTGATCGTTCTTTTGAAGGTCCTGAGTTCAAATCCCAGCACCACATAGTGGCTCACAACCACCTGTAGTAAGATCTGATCCCCTCTTCTGGCACGCCTCAAGACAGCTACAGTGTACTTATAATAAATAAATCTTTGGACTGGAGAGAGCATGGCTGACGAGAGTGATTGGGCCAACCAGAATGAGCAGAGGTTCTACACCCCTCCCCCCAAAAAAAGGATGTCCATGGAACCCTGACCTGACTTGGATCAGCACATTTCTGTGTGTGATTATAAACATCCCCATGTAGAAACTTGCTATATGCTGTTTAAAGTGAGCCCACAATCTATCAAAGGCATTTCTCTTTCCTTTATTTCCAGAGGGCATTCCTCAACTGACTTCCAAATGGAGTGTGCTTTAAAACACTGCTCTGGCTGTTTTAAACTCCACTAAGAAAGGAACTGGAGACTGATATATTATCCTGGCATAATTTGCTTCCTTGTGATGAATCTGACCCAGCTGGGAGTATGATAAATTTAATTATAATTGACTTTGTACAGGTATGGCCTGTCATTTACATATTTATTACATCTCATGAATTTTATCCTTAATAAATTGAGTGGTAAAGCTGAGGATAAACCAAAGCACAAGAAGGAGTAAGAACCAACGTGTTTTCTGTTGAAAGGTGAGCTGGTCTCTGGATGAGCTCTTCTTCTTACATAAACTTCTCAGACCTAGCGTCCACTGGACCAGTCTCCTCAGTTATGCATGGTCCACATAGTCATAAGCACCCCGGGTCTTTCTTAGGTGAAGTCTTCATGGTATTTTCACTTACTGACAGCTGCCACGAAGTGCACTGGACAATGAGAAAGTCTGCTGCCAGTGCCCTGGTGGTCCAGCATGTTGCTGGCTTTGGTCAATAACTGCCCTGCTCTATGGAGTTGTGGGGGAGCCAGGCTCAGTCTCTCCTCCAGGCCACCTAATCCATAGCTCAGGTCTTTTTAGGGCTATGACCCTGGAGACAGAGACTGCTAGGACCTGGGCTTCTGGCATCCATCATTCACACTCCATCACACAGGACAGTTCCTGGGAGAATTGAGAAAAGTTTCTTATCTGGTTTCATTGGTTGAGGCTTTGCTGTCTCCACTCTGTGGCTAGCACTGGCAGATGAACTGAATCTGGCTTGTTTGCATGCCAATGGGCCATATTGAAATTTGAGAGGATACTGAGTTAACATACTGGTGTCCGGGAAGGAAAAAGCAAGAGTGAAATCTGCTCTAGACAAATTATCCAGGCTGCATGGGGGTGGGGCGTGGGCAGGGGGAGTTGTCTAGCAAAATGGGACTCCGTGGATGAGAAAAATGGAAGATTCTCTGAGTAGGTAACAAGTGAAAGGCATATTTATAGTTTCTGCCTTTGAGTCTCAGTATCTGCATCTCTTGCTTAGCTTCAGGGCTGGGCTATGAGCTTTACTTCTTAAATGGCTTTCCCCCTACTGTGGCCCAGGAGGGCTGATGGGGTTAGAGCTGGGAATCTCCCTTTGCCAGGCTAAGGGTGTGATATCTTTATTGGCACCTAATAAAACCTCCAATTAGGTTCTGTTGGACCTAGGGTATCTTTGGAGTTGGGCTTGTTAAATAGTAAAAGACCTGTCACCTTTCTCTGCTGAGACTGCATGAACATTTCCTGAAATTGTCACTATGAATGTGACTCCAGGAAGTGACACTGAACTATTCCACTACTCCCTATATCCCCCCTGCCTTCATGCTTGGCCCTGGGTCCCTGTGGGGTTTCTATCTCCCACTCTGAGTCTTCACCATCCTCTTAGCTACCATGTAGGTATTTCTAACTTGGTCCTGGCCCCTCTGGAAGGTCCCCTTGTTTCTGGTATATTTTCTTCACGTGTACATGAATATCTTTCTCCACTTTGAGATACAGAAGTGTTCCTGTGAGCTCACTTCTGTGGTGGATGTGAGGAGAGTCTGGTCTTTAGTCTCTTCAGCTGCTCCACTTTTCATTTGGGGTGGTGCTGTCTGTGCTCTGTGTTTACACGCCAGAGCAGGGCACATGCAGCTTTCTTTTCTTTCATGTGTTTCTGCTCTCGTGTTTCTTATTTTCTTCCATCTGTGTACTTGGCTTTCAGTTTTCTCTTCCCTGTCTGGACTTGTAAGTTGTACCTCACCCTGCTTCTCTGAATATTTTGTTTTTCCTTCACTTAAGAAAGGAAGGATTGAGCTTTTGTTCTAAGTTCTGTTTTAAAGACATAAAACAGCTAATGTCCTATATTATTGCTATTTATTAAATTGTCTTAATGTTTCTTGATGACTTCACCTTTGACCCACATGTAACTTGGAATTGTGTGTTCAATAAACACCTGAAGCTGAGGTATAGTTGGCTGAGCATTTTTGTTTGTTCGTTTGTTTGTTTTCTGTTATAGTCAGTAATTGTACAGTATATAATGCTAATATTTTAAATTAGTAAAAGACATGATCTAACAATAAGGCTTCGGCACATATATCCAAAGATAATGATATCAGCATGCCCAAGACCTGTCTGTATTCCCATACCTATTGTACCATTATTCAGTCCAGAAATAAAAACAATCTAAGTTGCCAACAAGTGATGAATGGGTAAAGGAAATGTAGTTTATATCATAATGAAATACTACCCAACTGTCAAAAAGGTGAATCCTATTCTTTGTGACCACGTGGTTGGAGATCATGATGTTATGTACAATAAGATGGCTCAGACAGAGAGAACCTCGTGGTCTCTCTTGTACAGAACTGAAAACATTGACCCCACAGAACTTGTGGGTGAAATGATGTTCACCAGATGCTGATGAGACGGACAGAGGAGGATGGGGAGAAGTTCCCCAGTGTGAAGTGAGTTACGGCAAGGCACAAGCAAGGAGTTATGTTGTGCTATTGCACAGTAGGAAAGTATATAAATAATAATGTCTGTCCTATATGTCTCAGATAAAGAAAATAGCACACTTCAAAAGTAAGGTGGAGAATGATTGTCATTGACTTCTGGCCTACACACGCATAAACACACACACACACACACACACACGCGCGCACACACACACACACACACACACACACACACACACGCACACACGCACACGCACACACACACACATCCATGTACACATACAGCTTTATTTTCAAGTTATTAAAAAGCTATATATACATATACATGTATATATACGCATATATATGTAAACATATATACACACATATGTATGCATATATATACACATATACATGTATATACACATATATACACACATATATATATACATTATACACATATATACATTACATACATATATACATTATATATACACATGTGTATATATGTGTGTATGTGTGTGTGTATATATATATACATATATATATACATACATATATATACATATATATGTACATATGTATATATATGTACATATACATACATATACATATACATATATATGTACATATACATATATATATACATATATATGTATGTATATATATATACACACACACACATATATATATATATATATAAAATGCTGATGCAGAAGATCTAGTCCTCTCTGGCTTTTGCAGGTTCCTGAACTTCTTGGTATACATTCCTCCACCCTCCACCTATCTACTCCTCCACACTGCACCACTCAACCCCTCCTCTACTTCTTCTCTCTACTCCTCCACACTGCACCATTCAACCCCTCCACCCCTCCACCCCTCCACCCCTCTACTACTTCACCCCTCCACCCTTCCACACTGCACCTCTCCACCAGTCCACACTGCTCCCCTCCAACCCCTCCACACTGCACCTTTCCACCCCTCCATCCATCCATTCCTCCATCCTCTACTTCTCCACCTCTTTAGCCCCCTATCCCCAGTCTTCTGCATATATACATTAGAAATAAAATAAATCTTTTTAAAGTTATATATATGATTGTAAACTGAAAAAATTTACAAGGCAGTGGTGAACACTGGAATGCCCCTCCCCATCCTCACTGTCCTCAAAAAATCTAACCGTCACACCCCCTGAGCCTAGATACTGCAAAGGTCAAAGTTAGCTGTCTATTAAGGAAACATGCGTTTGGAATGAGTGATGAGAAGGAACATTACATCCATCTTTAGTTTAGCGTGCCCATTCTGACCTTTTTACCAATGCATGCTCTATTTGCCTTAACTATAATAACAGAACTTGAGGTCTCCTGTGAAATTTATATTTTTACCCTGATATCAAAACTTTAAAGATTTCTTTTTGAAAACATCTATAGCTGGGAAAGCTTGATTACTGGACATTTTTGTTAAGCTTAAAATCCTAATTTATATTAATGGATTATGTGCATTTTGAGTAAAACAGACACAGAGAAGGAGCGAGGTAGCTATCACAGTCTAGTCTCAGTATGCATTCTATGAACAGCAACATCAATAAACTTTACAGAACACTGCTGTTCTTTATGGGATGTCATGGAGAGATGATTTATTGCTTAGCATTTGATCACAGATGTTGCCTTAGAAATTTAAGAGACTAATCCTTGCCCTGAGGATTTTAGACTTATTTCAGCAACATGCAGAACTTTAGAGAAGTCAGAATGCAAATCCCATTCATAGGAGAGATGTTGTTTCAAGGGTGCTTAACACTACCGAGTACCAGATGTAATTATGAAAAATGAGCAGTAAAATGTGTCTCTCAAGATAAATGTTTGATTTGAGAAGTACTTACTAGGAGTAAACATTCAAGGCTGTCTTTGTCAGAGTAGTCAACACCTTGACACAGAGGTGGAAGTCCATTCCAAGAAGATTGTTTTGATGGGACTGCAGATTCATTTCAGCCTTTTCAGCTCTTTACTAGGTTCATTGTTGCTATCTGTCCTGTTGATGTGAGTGTTACTAGAAAGTCTACGGCATCAGTGAACACAGGCTTCACTCCACATGTCCTTTGCTAACTTCGAATATGAGATCTGCTGGGACCACTAGTTCTGAGACCTACAGGTATTCTTATTAGCTTATTAGCTGCCTTAGTCATTTGTAAATAACTTAGTCACAAATGACTAAGGAATAAATGACTCTAACAAAACATCTCAAAGAGGGTGATTCTTTTTTTTTCCAGTATACATGTTTTTATTTTATTATTGAGATTATGATGTAATTACATTTCTCCTTGCCATTTCCTCCTTGCAAACCTTCTTGTATATCTCTCCCGCTCTCCTTCAAACAGGCCATGGATTTAAAGATCAATTCTTAAATATGAGAAATCTATTTCTTACAGAGTTTGAGGCTGGAACACTCAAGATCAAGGGTGAGGCAGTTTTTTTTTTCTAGTATGAGAATGTCCCCTAAAGATGGCTTTGCCTAGGTGTCCTTGCAGGGCAGAAGAGTTCCAGTGTGGACTCTCTAGTTTGAGAAGTGACCCTGGTAAGAAGGATGAATAGCACCTAATCGACTGAGGAAAACTGTTACATGCTGCACAACCTCTCAGTTTAGCTATAGTATATTGTTTAATATTTCTAAATGAAAGGGTTGATTATAGTGCTATGTCAGTTTTTCATTACTGTGACCAAACTCTTAGAAACACTAAAGAAGGAAGGCGTTATATTGACCCATGGTCTACAGCAAGTTCTGTTCTTTATTCTGAGGAGGGCATGGCAGCATGCCTTTCTTCACAGTGGTGGGAATGTGAGCACCTCCTAATGCTTGGCTGTGGGTCTCTGCATCTGCTCCTATCAGTTGCTGGATGAAGCCTCTTTGATGATGATTGGGCAAGGCACCAATCTGTGATGTATAGCACATCAGTGGGAATCATTTTTATACATGGTTTTGGCTCATTGGAATGTGGAGGCATGGCAAATGGCTGTGTGTATGTATGGTCGTGGTGGAAATGTGAGTCTAAGGCTTTTCACATCATGGTGGATCAGAAAACAGTGACCATAACTAGGGCCACATATTATTTTCAAAGGCTCCCTTTGATGGCCTCCTTCTACCAGTCAGGTCCCACCTTCTATAAGTTCAGTAATCTACCCCCCAGGCTAGGGGAGAAACATTCAACAAAATCCTATTGGGGTCATCTCTATGTAAACAACAAAGGCTGAGTGGATTTGTATCTCTTTGTAATAAGGTGACTCAAAGGCTTATGTCTTTATGATTCTCATCCTAAATCTTAGCACACAAGTGACCTAGATGCATTACAAGATCAGAATGCTAATAACACATGCTAGGAAGTGTTATCAAACTTTATACATGTCTGAAAGCTTGTTAAAAAGACAAAAAATCAAAACAAAACAAAAACAATTGATAATGCTTTTGCTAAATTGGCTTGGTTGTTCCATGGAAATTCTTTTGGGGGTTGTAAGACATCAACAATATATCGGGCATTGTCTAATCCCCTTTGTGGTGGTTTGAATATGCTTGGCCCCAGGAATGACATTACTAGTTGGCTTTGTTGGAGTGTGGCCTTGTTGGAGAAAGTGTATTTGGGAGGCAGGGTTTGAGACCCTTCTCCTAGCTGTCTGGAAGACAGTCTTCTCCTAGCTGGTTCAGATCAAGACATAGAATTCTCAGTTCCTCCCAGGTACCATGTCTGGTCTTGCCATGCTCCCAGGCTTAATGATAATGGACTGAACCTTCGAACCTGTAAGCCATCAGTAATTAAGTGTTGTCCTTTATAATAGTTGCCGTGGTCATGGTGCCTCGTCATAGCAATGGAAACCCTAATTAAGACACTTTTGGAGGATTTTGTTTTTGTTTTTGTTTTTTGTCAAATTTTAAACCCTCACTAGGAATGCAGAATCCATAATGAAGATGTCCTTGGGGTCAGAAAAGTGTATTTGTATTTGAGCTTTCATGGTCCATTAGTATTCTCTAATTGTATAAATGTGCTGTTAGACCCTGCTCATTATGTAAATTTGACATCTTTACACCTAACCCATTCCTGCCTTCTTGTTCCTGAATGCTTTCCAAGATTATAAAAATGATTTTTTCATGTTTTACCATGTTACTTCTCAATTTCAATACATATTGTTCACAGTGAAAAAATGATGGAAGAAGCACATGATTCCCATTATGAGACAAGTCACAGCCCTGATCTGGCTTTGGTAGTTAGTGTATCTTCCCATCCACACAGGAGGCGGTTGGAGGCAGTGTCTTAGTCAGGGTTTCTATTCAAGTTGGGGAGGAAAGGATTTATTCAGCGTACACTTCCACTTTGCTGTTCATCACTGTAAGATCCGAATAAACAGGGACATCTCAGAAAAACCCCGGGAGGCCAGGAATTTCCTTAATAAGATAAGCTCAGGAACTTTAGGAAGGTAGCAGAACTCTCTGGAAGGGAAAGGCTAATTAACATTCCTCAGATCACAGGGTGAGAAACAACCTGCAGATGGGGACACATTCTGCAGGGTGGACCTTTGCCCACCTTCAGACAAGGGAAGTCCTTGCCACCTCTTTTCCTAAAGACCAATCAGTTTAAAAAGTCACACTGTTCTACCAATCACATTGTGTCTGATGGCTGCTGCCCTGAATTGTATAAAAGCTCACTGAACAAGTTGTGCGGGGTCACCTCCTTTCCTGAGGGGTGGAGACGGCCTCAGTGCACTGAAGTAAAAATCCTCATGTTCTTTGTATCGATCAGGCTCCATGTGATTCACTCAGGGGGTCTCTGGTAAGCTAAGGAAGTCAGGACTGAAACTCAAGGGAAGCAGGAGCTGATGCAGAGGCCATGGAGGGATGTTCCTTACTGGCCTGCTTCCCTTGGCTTGCTCTCTTATAGAACCCAATACTACCAGCCCAGGGATGGCACCACCCACAATGGGCCCTCTCACCCTTGATCACTAATTGAGAAAATGCCTTACAGCTGGATCTCTTGGAGGCATTTCTTCAAGGGAGGCTCCTTTCCCTGTGATAACTCCAGCTTGTGTCAAGTTGACACAAAAACAGCCAGGACAGGCAGGATGTGCTTTCTGCTGCCTTGCTGTTATTCTAAATCTCAGCAGGGGTCTTTTTTGTTGTTGCCCTTGTGGTGATGGTTTTGGTTTTTATCTTAATATTTTTAATTAATTAATTAATTAATTTACATCCCAAATGCTATCCCCCACTCCCAGTGCCCCCTCCCAGAGACCCTCTCTCCATTCCTCTCATTCTCCTCAGAGAGGGTGGGAATCCCCTGGGCATCTGTCCCCCCCTCCCTCCTAGCTCATCAAGTCTCCAGCAGAGGTCTTTGTGATGCACGAACCAGAGACAAAAGGACAAAGTAGCTGTACTAGAAATGGCTGGGGTGGTAGATAAGGCTTTGCTGGAAGAAAAGACTTGGGACTTCACATTGAATACACAACATCAGGATAACATCATCAGACACTCTGGAGATTGTCTTTGGCTCTCAGAAAAGTGTGGAAGAACCTCCCAGTTCTGACCTAGCAGTTCAGGCAACTCAAAGTACTGTCTCCGTACTTTGCTTGCCCCATTTATTTGATTGCTAATTTATCTCTGGGCTTTTTGGATGTCCCCATTTTATATCAATCCTTTTTGTTAGCAGCTTTGCTGTACTACTATACTGTCTTATTTTTCATGGTTTTTTTTACATATTATCCCAACCTCATGTTTTCTGCCTTGTTGATTGCCATACATTTGACTAATAAAAAGCCTTGAATACAAAACACTAAACTTAAAGCTATACAATCCCCAAAATCCTGACTTTTATCTTATGAGCCTTTTTCTTGAATTTTTCCCCTTTCAGGTCTAATTCAGCAACCACTGAATTGCAAAATCACCTCTCCCTCCAGATTTGTAGACTATCAATCTAAGGCCATATTTCTAAAACAACCTCATGTTGTCAGTTCTCAGGCTTGAAATTGGAATGTTGTGAACACATAAAAATCTCTAAATCACAGTGACCATGTGAAGTCATAAGCATGCTTATAGTTGTCATATATTAAAAAATCATTCTTCATAAATCAAACATATTCATTGTCTGGAGTCTTCACCATCATCATTGTCTACCACCCTAAATCACTCTGAGTCAGGCTCATACCCAGAGAAGTTTCAGAAGTTGGGCTGTCTAGTATTAGGGAGAATAAAGTAGTTTTGCCCCTGTGGTAACCCTAAAAGTCTCATTGGCTCAAGATAGCTAGACTTATTTCTTGTTGGCACCACTGGTCTAAAGCAGGCCATCACAGATACTCTGTCCTTCACTGTTGCTCACCAGACAGGCAAAGGCAACACACCAGCTCTCATCTCTTCAATCTAGGCAGGAGGGGGCAAGGCAAATTCACCGATGGGGTCTGAAATCAATGGATCATATACCAATAAATGAGGCACAGTCTTTGAAATATCGTGACCTGCAGTAACACACTTTGCTTCCCTCCAAGAACCAATGACCAAGGAAAATCACATGCTATAATCACTCTTTAGAGAGGAACCTCAAGTCAGGTGGGTTCTGGGAAGAAGGTGTTAAAGATGCATGTTCACAGGTCACCACAGAACAAATGTGGCTTTGCAGAATAATGTGTATGTTGCTGAATAACTTTAATCTCAATCCAGAGCTTCTACCCCACCTTTGTGTATTCAGTTCCCCAATAAAAGACAGACTTGACCTTTAATTTATAATAGGCATTTATCAGCAATAAAGCTGCGCAGATATTTACTCTCTATGCTGTGAGTTTACTTTCCTATTGATAACCCAAAGTTAGTTCAATCTGGGTTGTTCTTAACTCTAATTGCCCAGCCTGTGGCCATGATTTTAATTAATATTCTTACCCCATGATATCTTCCGCTCTCTCCATATTCCTCTCTCTCCTCATGGTCTCCTGAGACCCCAAGCCCAGCAACCTTAAACCCCACCTATGTCTCTTCTTCCCAGCTATTGGCTGGCAGCATCTTTATTTAACCAATAATTTTAAATAAGGGAGCAAGACTCATGTGTATGTGTGGTTTCTTTCATTCCTGGGAGCAACCAGGCCTTAGGGGACAGTATTTGTCATTACATTGCATATTTGTTTTGTACTTATTATACATATTTATTATGTATTTGTCATTACAATATATATCAAAAGATCAAACTTCTCTGCTTGAGAAGAATTTGAGGGGAACCAAGTTAAATCTCTGTAATTTATGAGCTTAAAGTCTCTAAGTAGCCAAGGTGGAGACCTCTGAGTCTAGAGTAACATTCCAGGGAATTGAGTGAAATCAGTGGTTCTTAAGGGTTCTGACACTGACCTGGAAGTTCTGTTAAGAAGGAGAAATTGACTCTTGAGTAATAAATAATCTTGAATCCCTAGCATAAAGCCCACTTTTATGGTATACAGTTCTTCTTCCATACTGCTGGACTCATCTAGCTAAATTGTTCACAATGGGGGCTTTTGTTGGGAGCTTTTGTTGTTCTTGTATGGTAATTTAGTTTTGGTGTGAAGATAAATCTGGCTTCAAGAAGCGTCTTTGTCTCTTCTGTTTTCTGGAGGTGGCATAGGATTGGTGGAATTCACAAATAACGACCTGGAAGCCTGGATCTTTATTCTGTGAGATGTATGAAGCTCTGAACTGCACTTCCTTGGTAGTTGTATGGAAATTCAAACTATGTACTTCATATTCCTTGGGCTTCAGTGGTTTGTTCCTTTGGAGAACTTGTGCTATTGAACACAAAGTTACTTAAGTGGAGCTGTGTAAAGCATTCCTTACTTTGCAGACAGACAGTGAGTTTGCAGTGGTGTTCATGTCTGACAGTGCCAGTCTGTATCTTCCTTTGTTTTTCTTTTCTTTTTCTCATATTCTTATTGCTTTACAACTCAAAGTCTTAGATGATATCAAAGGCAACCCTTCTTTGTTCCTCTGATTTTTCTTAGCACTTTGCCATTTGTTGATTGATTTCTATTTTCATAGGATTATTTTACTCCTTTTTCTTAAATCAGCATCTTAGATTACTAGGACTTTTCTGTTGCTGACTATGGATTGATTCTATTTTGCTGAGAGCATTCACTAGACAGTTCCAATTCTTTTGCATTTGCTAAAGGCTGTTTATTGTTGAGGAATTGAGCTATCTTAGGATGTTTATACTTCAAAAAAAATTTTTAAAAGATGTTTATAGTTCAGAGAGTGAGCACTATTGTTCTGTGTGAAATACACTGTGTTTGTGTTACTCTTTTGATGGATGGCAGTCTGCTCATGTGTCTCTCTTCTCTTAGATTGGTCTAACAAGAGCTCAGAGGCAACTCTTCATGTCTCCAGCTTACTTGTGGATGTTAAAACAACATTTTAACGCCTTAAATATCACACTTTAAGAATCTGGGTCTTATTAACTTCTTTTTTTAGTAGGCATACCTTGAACCTACCTCAGCAGGAAAAGGCATGCCTGTCAATGTTCCTTCAGGGGCTAGAAGGCATTTTACACTTGGCTTCTGATACCATGGTGGGTGGGACTGGTGAAAGAGAGGCCACTGCTGGGTGGGTAAGAGTTCAGTCTTACAGCTAAGCCTCATCTAACTGGAAAAAGGACCATCACCTGTGCAAAATACAATGCCGTTGTTGTTAAATTGGTCTTAAAAGATATACCTATTTAAATAAGCTCTTTCTTCGTCAAAGTTGAATGGGTTTTGCAGTTTTGAGAGAGCCAAAAGCAGTTTCCTTCACTTCATGAGAGACCCTGAACTCTGGTTTGGCCTGTGAGTTTTCCATTTCGACCCTTCCATATCCAGTCCATACCCTGATGCCCAGTGATCTGCAAAGACTGCTGGCCTCCCAGCATCCTGGCATGTCTGGTCCCTTTGCCTCATCTTTACAGTGAGTCTGTTATCTGGGTGGCAGAGCTCTTCCCCGCCCTGCCCCTTTGAGCTCTCAGACCTCTGTAATTTTGGTGACGCTCTTTGGTCTTTCTTGGTACAGATCTCAGGGAGCTCGTTCTGAGCATCAGCTTACATTTGTTAGAAGTACTGAGCTACTGATAACAGAATTTCCTTTGAAGAGGATTATTGATTTAAAAAAAAAAAGGAATGGAAGAACGAGAGCAGGGGGACAAGACAGGGAGGGAAAGGACAATGGTGGAGTGGGAGGCATGAGAGAGAGGGCAGTGGGGTGAATGGATCACAACAGCTTATGTGCAAGTATGACACTGTCAAAAGTAAAAGAAACTCTAGTCTAGGTTCTTTTTCCTGGTTACATCTTTTACCACAACATCTTCATTCATATAATAAAGTTATATCCTGTAAAGAGTTTATCCAACAGACTAACTACACATGAAAAGAGAAGACAAAGCTATGAAATCAGATGTGAAATGTAATGTCTGAATCCACCCCGTTCTTCCCCAGTTTTGATCCCTATTTTCAGTTTGGGGGCAGGGATTTTGGTCTAGGGTTACTGAGATTCTGAACAATCCACATAAAATTCTTTCAGTCTGTAATTCCCCTTTTCTCCCACTTATACATTTGCATTTAACAAAGGATGTGGGTTACAGTTTCAACTGTAGCCAATTTTAAACAAAACGAAGCAAGGTGCATTGGTAGCATGTGGAATGTTGTGAGAAGTAATTAGATTTACATCTATTTCTACTCCTGGAATTATTCAATGAATTGGAGGAAAATAAACAAATCATGAAGCAGTGAATTTTAAATCAGGTCTCCCTGTAGGTTATCTTGTTGCTTCCTGCAGTGTGTACAACAGTTGCAAATTACATCAGACATGAGGATGTATCCCTTTGTCAGTTGAAAGAGCCTAGGGATTATAGTTAGTCTGTCTCAACATCAACCTGCATTTGGGACATTACGCAGAAAACTCAGGAAAGGAAGCTGCAGTCACACTATGCACACAAAGATAATGAATGTTTTAGGAATCACTATGCCTCAATGCAAGAGCTTGTGCGGGCATGCAGCTGCTGGCCCTCTCCTGGCTGTGGCTGAATGGGATGGCCATGAGTCATCAGATCTGTGCTCATTATTTGTTATCCATTGCCTCTGCAACTGACTTTCTGCTTCCAACATGGAGAAACTCCCAGACCTCCCTAGAGAATGGTATGGGTTTTAAATCCTCAGGGAATGAAGGTGCTGTTCCAGGGTTAGCAGGAGGCAGTGTGTTCTTTAGAGTTCAGAGTTCAGTGAGTCTGGGAAGGGGGCTGTGCTCTGGAAATAGGAAGAAACAGAGAGCCACTACCTTATGTCCAAGCTCAGTGTGTGATGCCTTGATAGGGAATGGGTGAGAAGTCATACTCTCTGGTCCTCTTCAAAATGAAAAGGGGGGGATTTAAGAGCAGTATTTGAGAACTCAGGGCATTGTTTTGGGAAGCTGTAACTTCCAAAATAATATTATTTATTCAAATATGTTTCTCTGTGAGTATCTGAATACACAAATATGAATAAATAGTAAAATTTATTTTTTCTAGTTAAGATCCCTTTCACCTGTACATAGGAATTCTAGTTAATCACAACACGTAGTGAAATTTTGTATTGGTAAGTGTAAAGTTCTCAGATTGAAAGTAAATGCTTGCTGATTGCTTGGGATATCTGCCCTGAAACCCACTGAACACATCATAGATTATCATGGAAAAGTAAAGTTAAATTAAATTTTGAGAAATTACAAATTCAGAGGATTTCCCTCTTGAAGTGGAGCCAGAAATCTTTATACTACTTATAAAACAAAACAATGACCTTATGCAATGGAAGACTTGTTTGTGAAATTATCACTCCACAGAGGACATGAAAGGGAAGAAACACAGCAATCATTAGACCATTAGTTGTCCTTCAAATTACTGCTCACAATCTATATTTTGGTGCTCACTAACCCCCCTCCCTTTTTTTTATTACAGGAGCTTTCTAGGATCGAAGAGTCCTATGGTAGTTTGAATGAGGAATGCCCCTCTCCACCCACCATAGTTTTAGATGATTGACCATCAGGTCCTCCTATTTGTGGGGCTTTCTGGGGAAGTTTAGGAGATATGGCCTTGCTAGAGGAAGTACGTCCTGGAGGTGACCTCTGAGAGTTTAAAGACTCCGTACTAGTTTGTTCTCTCTCCTTCATATCTGTGGTTGGAACGTGAGATCTCAGCTCCCTGCTGCAGCTGACGCTGTGCCCGTCCAGTGCCTCCCCACTATTATGTGACTATGCCTCCATGGCTCATGGCTGTGGAACCGTAAGGAAAATTAAACCCTCCCTTCTGTAAGATGCCTTGCTCATGACATTTTACACCAGCAACAGGAAATGAATTACTTCTGTGGTCATCGTTAGATAGCTCGCGTTAATGTGACCTCTAGTTGTGTGGCTTCTTTAAGATGCTCGCATAGGTTTGACTATCACTTTGATGCCTGTAGCCCGTGTGCCTTTTCAGCTCTCCTGCCCCAACTCAGCAGTGGTCCAAAGGAAAGAGCACTTCACCTAGAATTCCATAGGTTCAAGGTTCACCTCCAGAAGCTAAGACTTTCCCCATATCCACGGTGTTTCTTTAAGAAGGCTGCCTCGAAGCTGGGCAGTGGTGGCGCACGCCTTTAATCCCAGCACTTGGGAGGCAGAGGCAGGCGGATTTCTGAGTTCGAGGCCAGCCTGGTCTACAGAAGTGAGTTCCAGGACAGCCAGGGCTATACAGAGAAACCCTGTCTCGAAAAACAAAACAAAACAAAACAAAAAAAAAGAAAAAAGAAAAAAAGAAAAAAAGAAAAAAAGAAGGCTGCTTCGGTCCTTCCAATAAGAGGGAGAACGTGATCATCTTCATGTTGGTCCCACACTCCATGCCCTCATCTATGGCTCCTCTGTTTCTTAAAGTGCCTTTGTTTTAGACTCTTGGAGAATGCTCTGAAGGTTCTCCCTCTGATGATCTGGTCAACGATCCACCTAGGAAGGCTCAGACCAGGATTTGTGACCTCAGTTCACCAGCTCCTTCCCCATTTACCTTTAGGAATACGGAGAAACAAGCTTGTCTCCTCGAATGCAGAGAAGTCCTCGGAGTTTAAACAACTCAAGTATTTCTCAGTGGTTGAGCTAATTAGAGTACTTCACACATCCTATAGTGCAGACACTCCTACATTTTGTTGAAAGTACTTTGGTATGTGACCAGACAGATCATTTACAGGCACTCTGAAAT
Organism: Mastomys coucha; assembly: GCF_008632895.1. NCBI lineage: Eukaryota > Metazoa > Chordata > Mammalia > Rodentia > Muridae > Mastomys > Mastomys coucha. Next base: position 29,831,747 of record NW_022196914.1, on the reverse strand, counting down.
ATGTTATTGAAGTAATTGTCTCTGGGCATGTCCAAGTGTTTGAGAGGTGGTTTTAATTTATTTTTTTATTTGAAGAGTTCAGGGTCTGTTGAACTTCACAGTCAGTAACAGGAACTTCAATTTTCTCTCTTTGCTTGTAGACATGTCACAATCTATGTGCTACAGAGAAAGGGAACTCCAGCTAGACAAAGGTTGGGAGTCTTTATTTAAGCTGAGGTTCTGAAGACATTCACAAAACTTCATTGTCTTTTGAAAGTGGCACATTGGGTAGTGACTGTTCTTCATGCCTCCCTGCACATGGAAAAAGAAGACTCACTAGAGAGAAATGCAGCCAGGAAAGCCAAGTGAAAATGTTCAGAACTGACTGGGTCTATTCCACTGATTTTTCTAGGCAGGTTTTCAAATAACTTCTCCACTTGGACTCTGAGCAAAGTTGCTATCAAGGCAGGTCACAGCGGTAACAGACAGGTCAGGGATCAACCATTCAAGCATTATTGCTTTTAGCCAGACCCTGCCATGTGACTGTGGGAATCCAAACACAAAATACATTATTTGTCTTCCTGTTTTTTATTTTGTGAGATAATCTTAACACTCATCAGTTGAAATTACTATGGTCGTAGGGAAATATGATATATTACATTATATTTTAAATATATATTTCAAAAGTTCAATTCTATATTAAAAAATTACAAATAGGTGAACTCATTTCCTATAATAATATAATTTTATTTAGCTCAACATGGTCCAAGATATTATCACTTTTACATGTAATTAACATAAAATATGTTTCTGTTCTTTTGTAACCATTAATTCTTCAAGAACTAGTGCATGCTAGTGTCTGTCTGTCTTAGGGTTTCTATTCCTGTACAAACATCATGACCAAGAAGCAAGTTGGGGAGGAAAGGGTTTATTCAGCTTACACTTCCACATTGCTGTTCATCACCAAAGGAAGTCAGGACTGGAACTCAAGCAGGTTAGTAGGCAGGAGCTGATACAGAGGTCATGGAGGGATGTTCCTTACCGGCTTGCTTCCCTTGGCTTACTCAGCTTCCTTTCTTAGAGACTTAGGACTACCAGACTTACAGCTGGATTTCATGGAGGCATTTCCTCAATGGAGGCTCCTTTCTCTGTGATAACTCCAGCTCCTGTTAAGTTGATACACAAAACCTGTCACATGTTTCCATGCAGAGCAGGTTCCTTTCCTGTGCTTGGTGACCACATGGAACTCTTGAGCATTTCTTATAGACAGGGTAAGTTTGGGGATGAGTCTTGTGGGTGGATTGGTGTCCATATTGCTCCATCAGGGTTCATGACTGGCTAAAGGAGGTGGCCTAACCAGGTTCCATATCCCCAATGTTGTGAGTCATAGCTAAGAACACCCCCATCAATTCTCGGGTGCCTCCCTTATCCCAGGTCTCTTCCTGGAGATGCTCCCTACCAGCCTCCCCCATCAATTGCAGATTTCCATTCAGTTAACAATATTTATTTATTGTAAGTATTTTTTTACTCTTTGAAAATAAAATACAACTACCAGATTTTTCTTCTTCATTTTCCTCTCTCCAATGCTTCCCCTTTGGTTTCTCCCAAATTCATGGTCTCTATTTTCATAAGTATTGTTGAGTATGTGTGTGTCTGTGTCTGTGTGTGTGTCTCTGTGTGTGTGTATATGTGTGTGTGTCTACGTGTGTGTCTGTGTGTCTGTGTGTGTGTGTCTGTGTGAGTGTGTGTGTCTGTGTATGTCTGTGTGAGTGAGTGTGTGTGTCTTTGTGTGTGTTTATGTGTGTGCGTGTATATGTGTGTGTGTCTGTGTGTGTGTCTATATGTGTTTGTCTGTGTATGTGTGTGTATCTGTGTGAGTGTGTGTATCTGTGTGAGTGTGTGTCTGTGTGAGTGTATGTGTGTTTGTGTGTATCTGTGTGAGTGTGTGTGTGTCTGTGTGTGTTTGTGTGTGTTTGTGTGTGTGTGTGTGTGTGTGTGTGTATTCCTAAATATATAAGAACAACCTAATGAGAGTGGGAGAAAGAGTCTTCCCCAGGGAAGAGTCCCCAGATTGGTAATCCAATACCGAGCAGTCAGTCCTGGAATCTAATGCATATAAGCAACATTACATGGACTGAACAAATAATATTTATAAAAGCTACTTCTAGGTTGAGTATACAAAAATCTGGAAAAAACTGAGTTTTACAAGAGATTGCATATCACAAATCACCAAGTCTATAATACCTTCAAATTTCAACCCCTTGTTTGCAAAGCTCTTATCTCTGCTTCCTTCTCTGCTGGGGAGTCCCAGCCCAAAGGTAACCTTGAGAGTGGAGATGAGGCTTACTGGAACAAGAACACCCCTCTCAGCTCTTACTCTGTCCAGCACAGCTATCCTTTCTTGCACACCACAAGGTGTATATATCTATTGGGTGATTGTATTACCTCAGTATTAGCAATTACTACAAGGTGTATATATCTATTGGGTGATTGTATTACCTCAGTATTGGCAATGGACTAACTTGGTAACAGGAAAAATTAAGAAGGTGCACATCTCACAGTCAAAATACTTAATTGAAAACAAACGGGATGTGAAAAAGTACAATGAGATTTCATCTGTGAAGTCAGAAAATTTCGTGAAACAATTTTTATGTAATTAGAGGTCAGAATGGGGCTCACCTTGAGACCCAGTGGTATTGACTAGAGGAGAATGTGTAGGTGCTGGTTAAAAATATCCAGTCACTGTGAGCTAGCCGTTCAGACTGAGCACACGCCTTAGGAATTTTGCTGCGTGTGTGGGATCCCCTGATTTTGCTTTTTACTATAGAGCCTAGTTATTTGAATGTTTCAACCTTTCCCATCATGCATGAATAACTCTTCAGGCTGATAGAAGACCTTTGATTATTAGGTTTCTGCCAATTAGTCGACATAACAAATCATTCTCAAGGAAATCATGGACTTGAATATCGCACAGCCACCACCAATTCGCTCCCAGTCAACATGCTTCACAAGGGTTGTGAAGTGCGAGTTTTAGCAGCCAGGACAAGCAGCCCCCCCTCCTCTCCCTTAAAGGCTTTCTTCCCAACTCAGTTTTCAGGGAGCTCATGCAGAAGCTGTGGGGGAAGCAGCACCTCGTCTTCTTTTGGCGTCTCAAGAGTGTGGCCGCCCTCCTGCAGGGAGGCTCTGGAGGAGGTGGGGACCCGGGGCTATGAAACAGATGCTCCCTGTCAGAGAGAGACGGAAGTGAAAGGCGGTGTTGAATTAGGGAGAGGAATACTTCAACACAGTCTAATTTAAATGATCTGTACAGACCCACTGCAGCAGTGAGGTTTCCAAATTAAAACCAAAGGAAACTTCCTCACGCACAGAAGCAAAACTTTCCTCAGGCTGAGTAAGGTCCGGGAGACAAGAGCTCACCACTGTGTGGGGGAGGGGATGCAGTTTAGAGACACAGCGGGTGTGCTTTCTTTTCCATCCTGAATCAGGACTCTGGACTACTGAAGAGACAGCGGTGGCTTCAACAGCTTCGGTTCTCAAGTGACTACACCTCTTTCTGTTGCTTAGCAGAAGAGATGCCCGGACTAGAAAAGGAGCTAAGTACGACAAAGGTTTAAACTCTCTCCATTCCAGCTTCAGAGTCTTTTTATGAAGCCCAGGCTAACTGTGAACGCCCAGGAATCCTCCTGTCTCAGCCTCCCAGAGTGCTGGAAGTGCAGACAGGAGTCAGGACACCCAGCTGAAACGGATTTAATAACAATATAAACTAAATTCCCAAGGTTGATCGTTTCACTTGAAGGAACAGGTCCTGGAGGAGTCCAAAGACTCTCAGCGAACAACTTCTAGGTAGCTTTTGCCCGACTTTATTTTTTTATTTTATTTATTTATTTTTTGCCTGCTCAGGCTTACCAGCTCTTCTTCACGGTCTCCTTGCCCCACAGTGTTCATGATACATGCCTTTCAAGGGTGAATGGAGTCCTTTCTTCCCACCTCCACGTAGCCTAGACCCTGAGGGTGTTGTTGACACTTTGCTGCTGCTGCTGCTGCTGATGATGATGATGACGACGACAACGACACAACGACAACGACTACGACGACTACGGCGGATAACCAATACTCTTGATCTCAGGGTCCCACTTTCTCTTGTTCTTCCCTTCACCTGTGCTGTTTTTCCTTCCTGGCTGGCCACTCTCTAGTGGTCCCTGCTTCTTCCTCTGTTGACTGCCGGACTTTCTCCACAACTCATCTGCTAGTGGGACTCTTTCCGGTGCTTGCCTCTGCTGAGATTTTTGCACGGAAGATAGGGGACCTGGTGGGCCACTCAGGAAATGGATTCTGTGTACCACTACCACAGGGGCATGCCTACCACTATGGTCACCACTTGCTCACTACCTCACTGAGGAAGCGCTGCCAGGCCCGCTGAGGGACACCACTGACCCTTCTGCTGCTCAGCCAGTCATTGCTTCCCCGGGCTGCCTCTGCTATTTCTCTTGCCCTTTCTTCTTGTTACTACATCAGCCTCCGCTTCTGAGAGGAGCTAAGCAAGCATCACTGAGAGAAGGCATTGCTGAACCTGATGTAACACCTCCAGTGGTGGCAGCACAGGCGAGGGTCTCCACCTGAGTCCCTGAGCCAGAGCAGACTATTTATCTATCCAGAAGGGGGCTTTGGAGCAATCACACTCAGTGAGGAGTCAAACAGACTCTCTGCTAGACCACTAAAGGAAACGCAATGACTCTACCAAGGGAGATATCACTGAAGGCTCATCTAAAGCTCATCTGGGTCTGTGATCAAGAAGCCCTGGCTGGAGGGCTGGAGGGCTGGAGGGCTGGGGCGGGGAGCTGGGAGGCTGGAGATCTGGAGGCCTTGGGAGAATCAACTGCAATTCGTGTAGTTGTCTTAAGCCATCTACGGAGTGCTGCTCACGATGGCTGGTGCTGGCATAAAAGTGTAGTCCGATTGGCTGTTCAGTTGACAGTCTGCTTGCTCAAAGGCAATGGAGTCAGGGTAGCAATGGAGAGTTTAGCAGTGCTATGTGTGGAAATAAATAACAGCACTCCTAATACATTCACTTATAAACATTTGAAGGGTGTGTACAAGACAGACTTCAAGAGTTTATCATAACTCTAATGGCCATTTTAACAGTGCTTAACATCTTTCAAGTGCCCAAAGAGATATAGGCTTCTCACATTCATCTCATTATGAGACCAATAATTACATTTCAGATGAAATTAACACTACAGGAAAAATATGAACTCACAGAGGGTCTGGCTGATGTACAAGTGGAGTAGAAAGAAAAAAGGAGAATACAGTATCTGTAAAAGGAAATGGAACCAGCCAGCTTGGAAAAACAAAAACTTCAGCCTATGGCACAGTTGGAGGATTTTCCCGAGAGATGGTCCAGCAGGAGTCCTGTGCTCCAGTTGGTGGCCGACATTAGCTCGGGAATGTTCTCCCTTTTAATATTTCCCACAACATGGCACTCGGGGTTATTCCTAAGAAGCATGGGTTTGATGCAGCAGCTCCAGGTGATTTCTTTCTACAGAGAAAACCCAACAAACCTGTGTGATCTGAAGTCTTCAGAAATGTCTCTGTATTATTCTTGATGCCTTCAGAAGATTGGATAACACACGCGTACATTGTTGAGGGCTAGATTCATTTTAAACTCAGCTGAGCCAAAGGTTTGATTATCTGTATCTGTTTTGTTGTTCGTAGTACACCTACATTCTTGCTTGGTTACATGAACAAGTCTGATAGACTAGCCTTACTGTGGGAGCTTGACTCTCTCTGTGTCTCTGTTTGTGTACTGTCTGTCTCTGTGTCTATCTGTCTCTGTCTCTGTCTCTGCCTCTCTCTCTCTGTGTGTACTTTTGGAAAAGCTTTTAAGAGTAATAAACCTCAAGTATGTATGTAGTCTAATGGCCAAAGTCCTCCAAAAGGTGGAGCCAAGGATCTGGAGAGATGGCTCAGAGATTAAGAGCACTGACTGCTCTTCCAGAGGTCCTGAGCTCAATTCCCAGTAACCACATGGTGGCTCACAACCATCTATAGTGAGATTGAATGCCCTGAAGACAGCGACAGTGTGCTCATATACATTAAATCTTTTATTTAAAAAGGTGGAGTCAAAACAAATTGTATTACTCAAAACAATAAATCAAAGTTAACATGTATACATATACATACATGTATACAGTAATAGTTATAAATGTCGATGCTGATCAGATCCTAACCAAAAAAAAAAAAAAAAAAAAAAAAAAAAAAAAAAAAAAAAAACCAACAAAGAACAGGCTCTTGTTCTTAAGGAGAGAAATATATCATGCCTCTAGTAATAGCAAAAACTTATGGTTTATTTGACTTTTTAGAAATTTACTTGGAAGTGGGACACCATGTATACATAACTCTTTCTCTAACTCATTGACTCATTTATTCTTCATAAGTTCATTCATTATTACTACTTTAATTTATCCTTATTTTGATATTTACCATATGTGTATGTATATAGTATGTTTATGGTGTGTTTATGGAGCAGGGGAGGTTCTGTTTGCCAATGTGCATGTAGAGGTGAGAGAACATCACCCTGGAGGGTCAATTCTTGCAGTTTTATATGTGTCCCTGGGATTGAACTCAGGTCATAAGGCTCATGTCGGTGGGCAGCAAGAGCCTTTACCTCTGAGCCATCTCAGTGCCTGACACCACATTTTTATTTTGAAGCTCACTTAGCTATCACAGGACTTGACACAGAGAACGGAAAGTGGAATTAGACATATGCTCTACTTCTCCACCCTGGGAAATCACTTGCCTTGGAGTCCAGGAGTCTGGTGGGAAGCTCATAAGGAAGCAGCTGTTCAAGGCAGGGATTGAGTGAGGGACTGGGGGACAGGAATAACAGCACATTGCCTCATGTCTACCTGCAATGTGCCTTGTGGGAGGGATATCCGGGAGACGTGACAGATTAATCCTTATCATGGTGACTGTCAGTCCTGTATTCTCTCTAAGACACAATGTGAAGGATGGGGGAGGGCCAGAATGTGACTCCTTAACTCCTGGAAAGATACTGAGCAGTTTCTGCTTGGTCCATCATTTCCCATCTCTGCATCCATGCATGCCGTTCGTTGAGTAGAATGCCTATTCCCTGAGATCCAGGCCAAATTTATGATTGATTAGAGAAAACTTTTATTATACAATCATGTACCTGTAATTACAATTTCATCTCTGTGTGACTCTGTCCCACATTCATTGCAATAATGCAACTCTATCCCCCATATCATTGCAATAATGACTGGGTGATTTGTTTCTCTCTACTATGTCTATTGCTGTACATAGCTGTGAAAATATTAATTTAAATGTGATGATCTAAGGAAGAAATTCAGATTTAGACAAATGCTCTAATTATTTATCTCAGAAGAACATTATTTCAGATTTCTGCGTTGGCTCCAGATCTGCTCAGATCTGCTGCTTACCACCAGCCACATGCTCAATGATGAAACCGAGATGTGTGTCAGCCCTAAAATGATAATGCCACATGTTTCAGCTGCCTGTCTGTGTTTCCTTCGCTACTCCTTCTTACATTCATCTCCATCAGATTTTTCTCTATTCTAGAGCATAGTGGGAAAACCATATGTGGTTAATTTTGAGATAGGCAAAAGTTTCAGTGAGCAACTGTCCTTGTTGATAATGTTTTAAACGCTCTTTCTCTCATTAAAATTACAAAGTATACAATCTGCTTGCTTTGACATGCGGACAGATGTCTCTAAACATTCATATTGTTCTGTTTTTCATTATAGAGTATTTTTTAACATCCCAGTTTGCTTTTGTACTCAGCTTGCACAACTATCAAAAAGTTTCATGAAGTTTTGTGACCATCTCCACCTCACACTGAAGACTGTAGTGAATTGATTCCTATGCCAGCAAAATAAAACAGAAGATTATCAGTGTCTTAGTCAGGGTTTCTATTCCTGTACAAACATCATGACCTAGAAGCAAGTTGGGGAGGAAAAGGTTTATTTAGCTTACTTCCACATTGCTGTTGATCACCAGAGGAAGTCAGGACTGGAACTCAGGTAGGTCAGGAACCAGGAGCTGATGCAGAGGCAATAGAGAGATGTTTCTTACTGGCTTGCTTCCCCTGGCTTGCTCAGCCTGCTCTCTTATAGAACCCAAGACTTCTAGCTCAGGGATGGCACCACCCACAAGGGGCCCTACCCCCTTAATCACTAATGGAGAAAATGTCCCACAGCTGGGTCTCATGGTGGCACTTCCCCAACTGAAGCTCCCTTCTCTGAGATAACTCCAGCCTGTGTCAAGTTGACACACAAAACCAGCCAGTACAATCAGTAAGCCAAAATATAAGAAGAATATAAGAGAATATAATAATATATTGGGGGAGGCAGAGACAGGAGGATTTCTGAGTTAGAGGCCAGCCTGGTCTCCAGAGTGAGTTTCAGGACAGCCAGGGTTACACAGAGAAACCCTGTTTTGAAAAACCAAGAAAAAAAAACAAAGAAGAAAAAAAGGAAAGAAAAGAATATGTTGAGAATATAAGAAGAAAGATGTGCAAAATGGATGACAGCAGACTTATGCTATGAATCACTTGGCAGACAAGGGATGATAAGCCAAGCTTTGCAGCTCAGGAGAGAAACTGAATCATCGTAAGAGTAAGATGTCTGTTGGAAGAGCATTTTCTAAGAAGCTGCAGGGTCACTTGGAGCTCTCTCTGTCAGTGTGAGAGGATCCTGGATCACCATTGTGCAGTGCTGCTGTTGTGTCTGATCTTGCTTAGATGATCCCACTCTAGGCTCCCTGCATGCACAGCAGTGAAGTCTACACATATGGAAGATGAGAGAAAGACTGAATGTCTATCACCATCCAGATAATGAGGAGACAGATAGAAATTCAGAAAACAGGGAGCTTTGTGACTTAATCTCCTATGAACTAAGGCACCCTGCATGCCTTGCTCTCACTACTAAGCTTTGGGATGCATCAATGTCTGGATGTGTAGTGAGTGGAATCGTGGATAGTGGAGGTTAGCCAGGGCTCATTGGGACCCACAGTTCTCTGAGCCCCCCGAGAAGGTAGATGGCATAGCCTTCAATTTCTACTTTTTAATGTCCAGTGAGATACCTACTAGAAATTGTACCTCAGTGTCAATTTTGTAGTCAGATCAATCAGATTATAAGTAATAAATCAAGACAAAAAATGCAAGATGTACACTACATCATTTCTTTTTGGGTAAATATATTATGCATGAGATTGTACAACAGAAATACAAACAACACTTATAGCATATATGGAAAAATTCTGACATATATAAATAAATTCTGAAGCATTTGTTTTCTATGGGGGAGGTAATGTGGGTTGAGAGCTCTCCATTTCCACCTTATGTACCTCTGAATACTTCACGATGCACAACTATTAATCTATAAAAACAACAGGACCAGCAAGATGGCACAGCAGGTAAAGGCATTTGCAATACTAGCCTGATAACCTGAGCTCCATCTCTAGACCTTGTGATGGAAGGAGAGAACTGACTTCTGAAAGTTATTCTCTGAGTTCTACATGGATGCTGTGATACATACATACACACACACACACACACATACACACACACACACACACACACTCACACTCACACACACATGCACATAAACACATGCGCACGCGCACACACACATGCACACACGCACACAGACACACACTCACATGGGAACACACACACTCACACACATGCACGTAGACACTCACTTCCACTTAAACATCAATAAACAGAGTGGGGCCTTCTGCAAGAGAGAAAAACTGAAGCCTGCTCCAGAGAGAGCCTAGAGGTTGGTGACACAGACAATGATAACCAATCAGGAACTGCCACTTGGAGGACTCGCTTGCTTGGGACCAATGGTGGATGGTATAAAGGGCGTTTGCTTCTGCATTCAAAATCTGTGATTCCTCATCTTCTCACCCACTGACCCCAAGGGGGGACCCAGGCAGGATGGAGGACTCAGGCAACAGTTATTCTACTTTTGCACGAGAGCTTGGTTTTGATGAGAGCTGTTGAATGTGATGCTGTTTTATTAGACTATGAGCATGGTGCCAACTCCCCCGAAAGGACACTGTCTTTTCATTATTAACGCTCAGGGCCTTTGCTTAGGCTTGTTTCTAACTAGCTCCTACAACCCAAATTAAACCATTTATGTCAGTCTGCCTTCTGCCTGGTGTCTCATTGCTTCTCTTCATTCCTTGTATGTCAGACATCATCTCCTTCTGGTTGATGAAAATCCCTGTTTCCTCTCTTTCCCAGAGTTCCTTTCTCTCCCTGATGTCCCATCTACCCTCTCTTGCCTAGCCATTAGCAGGTCAGCTCCTTAAAACAACAGAGAATGCCTTAGGCAGATGAGGAAAAACAGCAACTTACAACAATATTCTCCCAACATGTGAATGTGTTGCTGACATCTGTTCCGGGATAATAGCTTGCCATGCAGCAGGTAAACCATGAAGCCCTTGTGCTTTGCCAATGCTCTTTGCCACTGGGCAAGTAATGCCTTCTAGTGTGACGGCTGGGACTCAGTCATTTCATCTTTGGCCGTAATAACTCTAATGTAGTTGGTGTTAACAACAGCACATTAAATTCTACGAAACATCAGAAAACAGTAACAAACAAAAATTTAAATGTTTTCCAATTATCTTGGAATGAAAAAGTGAATTTGTATGGGAAATTAATCTTCTTGAGGCAAAAGCTATTTTCATCAAATGTAAATTGACACATCTGATAGCCTTTAAATAAAGCCTTAAAAATACTATTATATCAAATGCACAATTCTAATGAGCTGCACATACATTAGATATTCAAAAGTAATTTCTCAACAAAAGAAAAATATATGAAATATATTTTAAAGAAATTCTGTAATTATCTTTTCAACTGGGTCATGAGAAGAATAGATCTTGACTGCAAGAAAAAAAAAAAGAATTTTGAGAACTTTACCAGAAATATGAAATGCTAATGGACTCACTTTCCATTTCTGTGTCTAAAGAGGTGATGTGAGTTAAGTATCAAGCTGAGTCATAGTGAGGTCTCTCTAATGAGCTTTTAATAGTGGTCACATTTTTTTTTTAAAAAAGATTCATTTATTTTATGTATATGAGTACACTGAGGCTGTCTGCAGACACACCAGAAGAGGGTGTGAGCCACCATGTGGTTGCTGGGAATTGAACTCAAGACCTCTGGAAGAGCAAGTAGCCAGTACTCTTAACCACTGAGCCATCTCTCCAGCCCTAGTGGTCACATTTTCAAAGAAGTATTAACTACTTCAGTAGACATGGGTGATTTTGTAAGGCATGAAATAGAACGCAATGACAGAAATCCAAGGATGTGGGTAGCTAATGGTTTTTCTCAAAATACTTGGAAAGTTTTAGTGTCACCCCATCTGAGTGTGTGTGGAGGCGTGACCAGGAGAGGCAGAAGCTTTCCTTGTTTGTTACAAACAGATTTGGAATTGATGATGACTTCATTATTAACTTAATGACTCACTGCACAACATTAATCCAATAGATCATTGTCTTTTCCCCCTCAATGTTATAGGTAATTTTTCAGTAGAACTGTCAGGGGAGAAAGAAAATATTGGTTGATCTCAGATTTAATAATTTCCAGTCCAGCTGATGAATTCATGAGCTCACTATCACAGATCAGATGTTTGATTAATTATAAGTCCTCATCTCATTTAGGAAACGTGCTGATACAGCCTTAATGATCAGCATAATTTGAACATTATTTATCCATTTTCACTGTATATTAAGTTAGGGAACCAGACCACAAATGGGATGTAGCAGAATCTATTAAAATCTTCCCTCAACTCGAAACAGCGCCATGTCCCTCTTGAATGGTGCCTCTGGAAAAGCAAAGGCAAATTAAGCTGAGAGGCTCCCTCTCCCTGCCGAAGACAAGGCTAGAAATTAGTGCACCCATTTCCTACAGCTTACTTTAGAAAACACACACTATTTTCTAATATATGATTATTTGTGACTTTTTTGAAAAGGTAACCAAATGTCCCCACAGCTTTACAGCGCAGGACAATCTTTCTGACGGACTTTAGGGCCTTGGGGTTAGAATAGTTAAAGAAGCCCACACTCCTCCTCCAGTTGCTGGTAGGAGGGCAGGATCTCTACTTCAGTGGGAGCCCTGCTCCCAAACTTTTTATTTTTTTACTTTATTTTATTTTATTTTGCCATAAAGCTATGAGAAGATTCTTTTGCTTTCAGGCAAAGCCAATTAACCAAGACAGATGGCCAGCCCAATTACTGAGCGTATTTATAATACATTACACGTGACAAATGGTGTTGTCAAATCTTCTTACTTGAGGACTAATTATTGTTTATTTTGAGAGCATGGAAGAAACGGGTTGTGTCTGCTTGGCTGTATGAAAGTGTGAAACTCATTCGAGTTCTTCAGTTATTTTAGCTGATTTCCTGCAATGCTAATCACATTCTGATTTAAAATGTATTCATTAATACATTTGTTTAGTTTCTTATATCTTTGTGAGCAAGTTTTTTTTTTTCTGGAACAACAATGAGATACTGTTTTAAGAGACATTTGTAATGTTTCCACAATATTTCCATCCTTCTGTCAGATGGCCATAAGGATGGGACTTAGCCTTGCAAGAGAGCAAGGGGAGTTCTCACAGGAGATAGAGTTTAGGGAGGAAGGACAACTCTGACCTCCATCCACTGCTTATACTAAACATAATAGTTTAAGGACACTGAAAGGAAGCCCTCTAAGATATGAAGAAGCCTTAATACCTAGAACTTTGTCGTTATAATCACTGCACACACAACTGATTCAGATGGCTCCAAGCTAGAAGTGTCGTTATAATCACTGCACACACAACTTGATTCAGATGGCTCCAAGCTAAGAACACTTGATGCTTCATCACAGCAATAGAAACCCCTTCAATAAGACAAATTGGTACCAGCACAGTATGGTATTGGTACAACACACAACCATGTTTTGGGGGAGGATTGTGGATGGACTTTGGAACTTTGGGATAGAAGAACCATTGAGTGTTGAGACCTCAGTGGAATGTTCTGTAGTAGTTTGGAAGATAACAATGTTGAGAGCAGTGCAGAAGATGGAGGCCTGGCTTATGACATTTCAGAGGGAAAATAAAAGAGTCTATCAGAGCCACTTACTATTTTGATTTAAGATTCTATGGTTCTGGTTGGCTGAGGCTGAAGAATCAACTGTCATTAATGAGATACCAGAGCTACTAAAGCAAAATCTTTGCTTTCCTGGGGCAATTGATGCTAGTTAGCTGGAGCTAAGAAATCAGTATTGATTGAGAAGAGACCAACATTATTGTGGTAACATCTTCTGGGAAGTGTTTCTGAGAGCACAGAGAAGCTGTGTTCCAGAGATAGCCACAGTTGTGCCTCATGCTGCAGCTGTACTTGGTAATGTGTAAGAGTTACCCAGGTGATACTGGTTTTGAAAGCATGAAGGGGGTCATCGAGAACAGTTGATGTTGGGCACTGTGAGAGGACAGAAGAGACCATTGGTGCAGCCTCAGTGGTAGTTAAAGCCCCAGGGTTGAAGGGATCATGCCAAGAAGTTGAGGCTTGGCACCAAGAAGGGAGGGCATCACAGCCCATTGGTGAAAGTGCAGCCAGTTGCAGCAGAAGAGCAGCAGTTTTAGAGACCCCAATACCATAGGACAACCACCAAGAACAGTAACAACAGTGGAGTAGAGTCAGCTGGAGCCTAGAAGATAAGCTGTATGTAACAGAGGGCAGACCCAGACAAGCAACCCAAGGCCTTTAGAGGAGTCCAGAAGTTCGTAAGTGAATCCTAGTCATTGGATGGTTGGACTTTGATTTTTGCTTTGATTTGATTGCAGCTGTGCTCTGATTTTTCCATCTTGAAGTAAGAAAGTATTTTACTGGAGTCCCTAGCTGAGAGACATTGGATTTTAAGAGACTGGCTGTTTTTAAAGGGCTGAAAATTTAATGTGTGTGAATCTGTAAAATCAGTGGGACTTTTAAAGTTATGGATCTTGGGGACAAATAGGACAGGAAGGTTTGTGGCTTAATAGTAATGTGCTTGTGTGTCAGGTTGACAAGGGGTCAGTTGTACTGGCTGGTTTTGTGTGCTGACTTGACACAACCTTGAGTCATCAGAGAGGAAGAAGCTTCAGTTGATAAAATGCCTTCATGATATCCCACTGTAAGGCACCTTCTCAATTAGTGGTCAATGGAGGAGGGCCCAGCCCATCGTGGGTGTTGCCCTCCCTGCCCTGGTAGTCCTGGGTTTTATAAAAATGCAGGCTGAGCAAGCCACGTCAAACAAATCATTAAGCAGCACTCCTCCATAGCCTCTGCATCAGCTCCTGCCTCAAAGCTCCAGCCCTTTTTGAATTCCTGTCTGAGGGGCTGGAGAATTTTAGAATTTTAAAGTTAACAGCATTTAATAGAAATGTATCAGGAATGTATAATGTATAACCTTTACCTAAAAGGGTATGGAAAACCTCTGTAATGAGCCAAGAATGTAGACTAGCCAGTTCCAGGAACCTGGCTAACTCAGAGACCTGCCCCTCCTGACTGATCCACAATGAGGGCGGAACTAGGAATGAAGGTCACCTGGTTCACGAGGCTCTCCACCCCGCTGAGCTCTCCACCCGCCGGTAGATGAAGATTACATTCCTAGAATGAATATGTTCCCCTCCCTAACTGACTGAATACCTTGGGTTGGGTCCCTCTGAAATTTTCCACTGTTTTTTGTTATGTTTCCTTGGTAACCCCCTGACTCCCCCCTAGCTTGTGGTTTTTCCCTTTAAATACCCCTTACTCCTTGTGGTCTGGGTCGAACTCCTCTGGCCTGCAAGGTTACGAGATCGGCCCCAGTACCGGCCTATCCCACATAAACCTTGTGCGCTTGCAGCAAGGTCGGTCTCTTGTGAGTTATTGGGTGGTCGTGTCATCCCGAGACTTGAGTGAGGGTCTTCGAGCTCCGGGGTCTTTCACTGTCCTGACTTCCTCCAGTGGTGCACTACATCTTAAAGTATAAGCCAAATAAACCCTTTCCTCTCTGCTATGCTTTTTTTAAATGTTTTTTTAATTTATTTTTTATTATAAATGAGTACACTGTAGCTGTTTTCAGACACACCAGAAGAGGACGTCAGATTTCATTACGGGTGGTTGTGAGCCACCATGTGGTTGCTGGGATTTGAACTCACGACCTTCCAAAGAGCAGTTGGTGCTCTTACCCGCTGAGCCATCTCACCAGCCCCTCTGCTATGCTTTTTGGTCATGGTGTTTCATCACAGCAACAGAACCCACAACTAAGACACACACAAATAAATAAATAAAAACAATTCTTTAAAAATCTATACTTTCTGCTGGATGGTGATGGTGTACACCATTAATTCCAGAACACAGGAGAAGCAGAGGCAGGCAGATCTCTTGGATTTTGAATTCAGCCTGGTCTCCAGAGCTAATTTTAAAACAGTCAAGGCTACACAGAGAAATATTGTCTCAGAAAAAAATACTTTATATTTGGAGAATAATTGAGGAATATAAGAAATTTTAAATAATGTTACATGACTATTTTCACTATGGTCGTGCTGTCTAAAGCTGATTTGCCATTTAATCTAGAAGCTCATGTCAGCATGGTGTCAAAGGTGTTATGTGTGGGGGGTCCCCTTTGCTTTCTATGACATTCACTCAAGAATTTTAATAAAATGCTGTGCATTTGAAAAATGTGTCATCGAAACACAATAACTACTGCTTTATCATTCTGCATATTAGCCACCAGAAATTTAAAGACATGGAAGGGAATCTTATAGAATTTATATCTGTAATCATCTCACCAGGATAGTATTTCCTAAATATAGGTCTATTTGCACAGTGAAATTCATATAAAGCATGATTTGCTACATATGTATTTTTTTAACAATCTGTCTTGTACACCATGCTTATGTTTTCTGTCTCCCTGTTGTTCGTCTGCTCACTGTGATGGTTAATGTTTTATTAGCATGTATTCATTAATATAATACTAAGTTGCTTAAAAAAGATTTCATACGTGTATATAATATACTTTGGTCATGTTCCCCATGTCCTCTCCTATTCCTTCTCCCCCTTTCATTAGTCCCCTTTGTTGCTCAACAAATTCACTTCCATTTTTATGTCACATATACATACACCATTAAATGTATTTTGACTACAGCATAATTCCACAGATGAGAGGAAACATGTAATATTCATCCTTTTGAGTTTGACTTAATGTGATTAACACAATACTCTCTAGTCGTATACATTTCCATGGAAAGGTTGTAGCTTCCATATTCTTTGTGCATAAGATTCTATTTTGTCTATATCACTTTGTCTGTATCCACTCTTGGGCTAACGCACACCTAAGTCAATTCTAAGACTCGGCATTGTGAACAGTGCTGCAGTAAACATGGTCGTGCAGGTGTCTCCATTGTGTGGTATATCTTATGTCAGCCACAGCCACACATTGACATTTCCATAAGCATTGTGCAACTATTTCTAGATGCATGTTACCAGCTAGATTTCAATATGTATTTATAGACTTGTGAGAAGTTTGATGAGGCCAAATGCATAAATCTCAAATGTATATTTGCAGAATTGGGCAAACGATTGCAACTGGGGAAATTTTAATTATATGTGATAAGCTATTGAGATTCATGCATTACCAATGCTAAGGATGGCATTAAGTCTCAAATAATTACACAAAACATAGGGATGCCAGTAGGGGGCGCTCAATCAACATGTGAGAGAAATAAACTGCTGAAATTCAATATTTAAAGAGCCATTGGTTCTTACATACTCTCATCTGTTTCCTCATTCTGATAAAAAAAAAAAAGTAATGCCTTTTATTGTAACTAGAATCATATATGGAAAGATATGGTTATTAATCTGATTTATCTGCCAGTATATTTAGTCTTCACAAGTATTATTAAAACTCAGCTTTATTAGTATTTACTTAGTAGTATTAGCATTATGTAAATTGAATACATTCCAATAAAATATTAACTATCACAGTGTATAAAAGAACAACAGAAAGACAGAAAGCACAAACATGGTGTACAAGACACATTGTTTAAAAATACATATTTAGTAAATCATGCTTTTTATGAATTTAATGAGGCATGACTCAAGGATCTAGGGATAGTCGATAGCTATGTTTGTGTCTGTGATGTATACATGTGTGCATTAGTAAAGTATATGTTCTTCTATGTGCAAAAGCTAGAAGCTGGCCGCTGGTATGGCTCTCTCTGGCTCTCCACCTTAGTTTTTGAGAGAAGGTCTCTCAAATCACTGGTTTTTGGTAATTGGTATGCCAATACGGCCCAGGATCCACCTGTATCCTTCCTTTCCTCAGTGCTGTGGCTATGGGCATGCACTGTTAGGCCCAGATTGTAGATGGATGCTGGGAATTCAAACTCAAGCTCTCGTATTTGCATAAGTAAATGCCTTATGTACTGAGTCATCTCCCCAGCCCACAGCAGTTTTGACTAAACCTAATGTTTAAGCCGCAACTGCCATGTTAGCCCAATATACAATACATAAATTATTCCAAAATACTATCAGTAGCTCTCAGGAAAATAACATTGTTAAATAATTCAATGATGGCATTATATAATGTGGGTTAACTCTTTGGTTACTTGTACTGTTTAAAGCATTCAACTACCTTCCCTAGTGCTCCCTGATGCTGCACGCACTTGTTTATCCTAGTAGGTCTACAGTATCAGGTTTAAAACCTGATCATGGACAAGAAGCATTATGACTCCAAAGGGAGTTTGTCTCCTGGGGATTTCAGGCAGTTGTGGGCATCTCCTAACTCAAATGCGTTCCAGATTGATCTCTGCTAAGTCTGTGGAGAGATCTGTGTGCTTTCTTTATTCAGGCATAAAGGGGCCCTAAGAAATATTTCGTTATAGCTAACACTGAGATTGAATATTATTTCCTGGCCTTCATAGTGTTTCAATAATTCTATAGATTTCCTAGCTGGAATTAGCTGGGAATTTTTTACTAAGAAGCTATCTTACCAGACAGGGTGTCTCAAGAGTTAGAGACAGCAGTTAGGCACTTATTATCAGAGCAGTCTCACACAGAAAGAGAAACTGTTTTACTGCCAGTGAGAAGCTAGAAGTTGTAGGGCTCCCATCACTAATTATTTATGTTACAGCCAAGGAATGCTAGAATACAACCTTCAGCTACTTGCCTCAGACAGACCCTGAGAGTTTATCTTGGGGCTGCCAGGACAACCTAGCCCAAGAAGAAAGACACCACTGCTCCTCCGCCTTGCACCTGGCTGTTTGATTTTACTGACCTTGATGTAGCCATCTCCTGCCTATGTGACTTCTATAGTTTGCCCTGTTTTCTGAATACTATATAAGCCTGATTTCTATTTTGTACAAATTACATTCAGTTTCAGCACTCCCTTGTGTCTGTTTCTGTTTGTCATTTCTTCGCCAATGCCTTGTTTTCCTGACTAGGACCCTGTTCCCCACACGGGTTGAGGGAGGCCTAGACTGGCCAGCCCGTGGCACCCTGAGGTGTGAGGACCAGAGTAATACACTGGGTTACCAATGCCATGTCCTTGAAGAGAATATTGACTGTTCTTTTATCTCTCTGTTTACTTCGCAGCTTCTAGTTATCCTCCACAATCACAGAACCAAAGTTACAGAATGAGGTGACCATGGGCTCAAGTTCTGAAACCACGACCCCAAACAGACCTTTCTTCCTTGTAAATTGATTGCATCAGTATGGTATGGTGCCATAGTAATAGAAGCTGAGTATCTAGTATTACACTTAGTTTTGAAAGTACATCTACTTAAAGCAACTCTACAAAGATACTCAACATTATTTCTCATTAACAAGTAAGCTCCCTGAACGTTTCATGCATAATTTAAATGACACTGTTGCTAATTCTCTCTGTTGCTGGCAGTGATGAGTAGTTCACCATTTTTCATATGTGTGAGCTAAGAAATATGAAAATACATGAAACTTTAAATTAGTGTGATCGCCATGTATTGCCAACTCCTAGGGAAACAACAAAGTAATTTTACTTCTTGAGGAAATGTTTTTCTTGGATTTGGCTCCAGTACAGGCAGCTCATTATAAATGAGGCAATGTATTCTAAGTGACTTCTCAGCCTGTGAAATTTGTCTTCTGTAAATATAGAACATAATTTGTCTGTTGTTTCTTTGGTTAGGTGTCTTCTGAGACGTTCCCGAGGCTACTGTAAATGGGATTGTTTCCCTGATTTCCTTTGTATGTCTCCTCTACCAGCTTTGGCCACTGTCACCTGTGTGTTCCTTCATTTGTCTTGTCTGACCACATCTGCATCCTGTTGGTGACCATGATTTCTAAGACATAGGAACACATCTTGGTCCTTTGACTTAGTCATTTCCAGTATTTCTCATCCCCAGGAGCATCCCACCCACATCAGGATCTGCAATTACAGGTACTCTCCAGCTGCCTGCCTTCACTCAGGGTTACTTCTTCATCTACTCCTATGTCCAGAATCCTCCCGCATTAATGAACTCACCCACACATTACTCTTCGCCCAGCGTTTCTAATTTCTTCTCTTCTAACACTCAGTACACCACAAAAACTCTGTGTGTTGCTAATGCAAGCACAATAAAATTGGCCTTCTGAGGCATATGTGACTCTCAAGTACTGGGAAGAATTTTGCAACTTGGTCTCAGGGTTTGGGGATGCCAGCAGATGAGCAGGATCGATGTGATCTCAAGGACAAGGCTGACTGACCATCAGGCAGATGTACAGGCAGGACTGGTCAATGAGGTGCCAGAGACTACCAGGTATTCAGGGTACATTGAATGTACAGCTTTGTGTGTCTGCTGAAGAAGTTCATCTAGGAGACAGAACCAAGGCAATGTCTTCAAAAGGAAGGAAACTGCTTGATACATAAAAGTTGTCTTCTAAGCCTGGTTAACCATGCAGTCTCCTGCTTTCCAACCTATGGCAGATAAGAAACTGCTTAACAAGTCCTATATTCTAATATATCAATGTATTATATTTTACTTCAATGGAACAATTTTCAAAAGTTTTGCAAACACTGTTTTCATCTTTCACTGAAAGTTCCTTAAAGTAGTTTTCCCTGGAAACTCACTTTCCTGAATTATTTAGCAAGAGGGAAATACATAAAACTTACAATGTTCGATTTATAGCACTCTTCAGTACTAAGCTTGCATTCCCAATGGGAAATAGCCCAACTCTTAAGTACTATGCTCACTTTTTCTCTGATGTCACACAGGGAAAATCACCACATTGATGTCAGTCGGTGCCTGTTATGAAGATTCTACAGAATTATGATGCTCTGGGGCTTTCGTTTTTGAAGATATAATACTTTTAAGTACTACAAATGCTTTTCACCTTCACCAAGATTCTTTTAGTACAGTAAGAACAAACACATATACACAGCAGTACTCACCTTGTACTGCCTACTAAGCCACATTTAAAATGCCTTGGATCAACTTCATAGTAACAGAAGGTATTGTGGAGGGTTCTGGGAAAGAAAAGGCATCCATGGTCTTACCCATCATTTGTGCCATAATATTAACCGGGCAGCAGGTTAGACACAATAACACCATAGCAGCATGACTGTCGTGGGGCAAGTAACCACCTTCTGATTGGGATTTGAAGCTTGCTGCATGGGAGAGAATTTCATGCCTGGTCCTCTAATCCTGGTCAGAAGTTTATGGTTATGAGGATCATAGGCCCTGTGGTTAACACTTGTTGTTGTTGTTGTTGTTTATCTCAAGGGACATGCTTTCCAGCTGCCTTATAAATATTTGTGTTTACACCCATAGACCTGGGCTGCTCTCAGACATGTTGAAAGAAGGGTCTTTGTGCAGTAGCCAGCAATCAAAGGTGAAATTCAGAACTGATCATGTGACTTGGTCCCCACAACAACTGACATCTTTTCTTTTTATCCTGGACCAGCTGTTGTCGCTCGCACCTCCTCCCTGTGCCCTCACAGTTGTGAGGGGATGTTCACAGACGTGTTGTGATCATTCAGCTGAAGAAAGTCTCCCACGAGGGGTGCTTCTTACTGCTGCTGCTGCTGGGTGGCTGCCATGTACACCTCCATACCCAGGGAAACTGTTTAAAGTGGCAGAGCATCTCAATCAGGCTTGAACTGTTAGGCCAGAAATGTCCCCGTTATGACCTTTGCACCTTGGGACCCTCAGTATAACAATGGTTTAAAAGACTCTTAACACAGCAGATGATAGAAGTGATCCCCAACCTGAGGCCCCATGAGGCACTTTGGGATTTGTTTGGAACTGTCAAGATACTGGAGGTGACCTTTCTTCACTTGGAAGTGCAAGCATGCATTTGACGTGTGGTAAGCAAGTCAAGAACACAGCATCTTACAGTGCCCTGTGCAGATTCCCTGAGGCATTTAAATTTTACTACTGAGTGAAGTTTCCAAAGCAGTTTCTCATTAATATAAAAAATAAATTCCAAGAGTGCGAACTGTAAAATGTCAGCCTTGCTCGGTTCTCTGGCTCCTGATGTCCCTCCCCACTAAACACTGATTCTGTATGACAGGAGATCTGGTCCACTTCTTGCTCTAAGACCTTCTCAGCTTGCTTTTTCCATCTTTCTCTTTGCATAGCCAACTCCTACTTACTCCTGGAATGTCAGGTTTGCTGGTATCCTTTCCTCTTGTCCTGGACCAGCTGATGTCACGTGTACCTCCTCCTCATTGTGCCCTCACAGTTGTGAGAAAGAGCTCTGTACAATTGTTTAATATTGACCTATCCCTTGGGCTTTAAATTCTATGGAGGCAATGGCTATTTGGCTTGCAATTATGTGGTGTACTTGATAATAATAACAGTCCTTTGAAAACAAAGGGGGGTCTGTGGCTTTCTCAGGAGCACACTTTTGCTCTCTGTCACAGGCATTGATAACCCTTGGGTAGGAAAAAGACCAGGATGTGAGTCCTACGTCCTCTGAATTGCTGGCCTTTCCCTGCCCCAGCATGCTTGTTTAGACTTAACCTGTGTGGGGATCAGGCAGGTTGATCATATTCAACCTTTCCGTGCTGTCCCATCCCTCTTATGCTGCTTTCTTCTTTGCAATATCCTTCTTCTATTGTCAGGTCTCGTTGGGTATAGAATCAGCAAACCTCTTACAGGGACGTGTGGCTAATGCTTTAGTTTGTGACACAGGATCTCATTCAGCTTTCTACTGTGGCTTGAAAGAAACTTTGGTCATACTGAAAATGTATGGGTATAGCTGGGTTCCATTTCATTTATAAAAACCATAGTTTATCTAACTTGACTTGGCATGGACTACTGAATCCTGATCCAGAACATATTAATGAACACAAACAGAAACCATAACCACACAGATAAGTTACCATAAACCTAACATGGATGATTTGTGAAAGGACTACTGTTGTCATAGCATTAAACCTTATTATTCCTAAGAGAAGAACTTACCAGTATGTGCACTTTGCACATAAATAGTGTGATGTGTAGCTGTAGATAGATATCATCTTATATAGTGTGGTGGTTTGAATGTGCTTGGACTGTGGGAAATGGTACTATTAGGAGATGTGGCCTTAATGGAGGAGGTATAGCCTTCCCAGAGGAAGTGTGTCACTGTGGAGGTAGGGCTTTGAGGTCTCACATGCCTGCTGAAGTCTGGCCTGTGTGACTCAGAGCCTCCTACTGGCTGTCTGGGGATCAAGATGTAGAACTCTTAGTTCCTCCAGCACCATGTCTGCCTGTACAATGTCGTGCTCCCCACCATGATAATAATGGTCTAAACCTCTGAAAGCGTAAGCCAGCCCCAATTAAATATTTGCCTTTACAAGAGTTGCCTTGGTCATGGTGTTTCTTCATGGGAATAAAACCCAAATTAAGACATATATTAAGTGATATAATATAGTTATCATTTTACACTCCTTCATTGCTAAAAGAGTATAAGGGTCAGGTATCCAGTTCAGGCCGTTATGGGAGCAGACATTTTAGTAGAATTACAAATTGGTACAGAATTTTGAAGACTGTTATAGAGTGTTTGGTGGAATCAGTGGATCATTTACACAGAGAGATCAGCTCTATGTCATCTAGCATGGGCTGTACTTCCCTATACCCTACTTGTTCTACCTCATGTGTGTGTGTGTGTGTGTGTGTGTGTGTGTGTGTGTGTGTGTTTCAAGTTCAAGGCTGACTTGAGTCACATATTATGACCCTGTCACAAGACAAAGACCCAAAACCTCTCCCATCAGACAGATGTCTTCTGTGTGGTAGGAATAGGGAGCACGTGAGAGCTCCCTCCATGTGCTGGGTGGATGCTGGTGATGTTGCTACATGTCCTAAAGCACATGACCTGTCCAACCATAGTCATCCAGCCTAAGAGGTCACTCACACCGAGGCTGAGGAACCCTGCTGTGAGGAGTACAGAAATGGCCTCACACTCCGGAGACCAAACTTCAGCATTCCTACTGAGGAAATGAAGTCAGACTAAATCTTGCGAATGCCTGAGAACCATTAAAGATGAGAACATGTTTGAAAGACATCTGACAATACTGTACAGAAATAGAACATGTAGTTTGTGGAAATTCTTACATAATTTCTTGTCAAAAGCAGTCCCATAGAAATCGTATGACAATATGGCAACCATTTTAAATGTATAAAATAGCTAAAAGCAAGATATAATCTGAAGTCAGAAACAATTTATTCTCATGTGGATTTACCATGTAAGTCCATTTGTACATCAGATGTCTACATTCATTTTCATTTTAATATCGGACAGTTCTTCAGTGCCATGTTTACCTTTAAGCCAAGTTCCAAAAGAGCAGATAGTAAGTATTGGACCTGCTGGTACAGGCCTGAAGTCTCAGACACTTGGAAAGTGGAAGCAGAGTGATTCTAATTCCAGGCCCTGCCTTGGTTATGAGTGAATTCCAAAACAGCCTGGGCAGGCTAACAATGTTCAGCTTCAAAATTAAAGGAATAAAGAGACCTGGGGATAAATTTCAGTGGTAGAGTTCTTAGCATGTATTTATCTCTAATACTGTAGAAAGTAGGTATATAGATAGACAGATAGACAAATATAAGATAAATAGATATTAAAAGTCCAGTTTAGATAAGATTCGTAGAAAAGCAAGAATGCATTTGAAATGAGATGACAGAGGAGGGTTTAAGTTACAATTTTATTTTTATAAACAAAAAAGTTGTGATTTTATAGCACCAAGAATCTTAAATAGCTGTAATACAATCCTGTGGCCACATCATGAAGCTGTTTTCTCCTGGGATACCTGAAAAGCAAGCTAAGCCACACAATTGCCCTTTCTGATAAATAGAGAAGCTACAGGGGCTGCTTGTTATCCAGTAGATCTTGTCATTTCCAGAATAGACAGATTTTTTTTCCAGTGTTTATTGGAAGTCATTAAGAAAACTCCAATCACTCACTCAGAAGATACCAAGCACCTTTTACTGAAGTTCTACAAAACGCATCCCCTAGCCTCCTTAGCAGAAAGGCAGCTTGAAGATGCAGGATTCAGGCAAGTGGATGCCGTAATGTAAAGAATTGGGCATAGTGTTGCAATCTTGCAATCCCACCATTCTGGAAGCTAAGATAGGAGGATTACAAGGTTAGCTGAGGCTATACAATGAGATCCTATCTCAAAAGCCTCAAACAGGGAGGAAAACACAGCTATGAAGAGTTTCCCAGCCAGCAGCCTGAGAAAGCAAGACCTACATATGGATCCTATCCACATCTGTATCCTCAGCCTATGAGCCCAAAGGCTATTTTCCTAACGTGCATTTCAATTGTACTGTCCCAAGAGCTGCTCTATGGAGCACCAGTTATGGAAAGCATACTTCACTTCATTAAAATGTTGGGATCAGGCTGGAGAGAAGGCTGTGTGGCTAAGAGCACTGACTGCTCTTCCAGGGGTCCTGAAGGCACAAAAAGGCACATTCGCCTGCAGTCCTGCTTTGATTTATGACAACAACCTTTGGAACTCTACTGATTGGATTCCAGCCAAGAGGCAGATCTCTTGCCTCTGTGGCAGTCTCTAAAATCAACATAAGCATATCACAAGCAGTTTAGTTTCTTGGGGATGGTGGGGTGGAAAATACAACTAAGGACTTAATTCTCCTTATCGGTCTAGATCTTTCTACAGAAAAACCTAGGACATCTGTGGAGAATTGAGTTAGGATTGCCTAAGGCAAGCTTGTTCCAGCCCTCGAACGCACATCAGCTGGCAGTGGTTTGTAGGTCATTCTACCTAATGTGAACTATGGGAATTTTAGTCAACAGTGTGCAGTCAATAATTCTTCTGTTCTAAGAATAGGAGGTCCTGGGAACATGTAGAGGAGGCAGATTTTGCAGAGAGAACTCAGAGATATCCTAGGCTTTAAAAAAGCTCACATGGGATTGATTTCCAGTGGGCTCAGGAACCAGTTGATGGGCAGAGCTGAATGAGTAGAATTATAGATAATGTAAATTCCACAAGGCAATTGCCAGAAAGTCAAACTTTGTGCTGTGAGTTTGTATATATGTCAAAAAAACGCACTAGAGATAAGTCACATAGGACAGTGCTCACAACCATGGAGTCTCCATTTTAAAACATTGGTGGCAGCAATGTCTCACTGCATTTCTGAGAGAATTTGATTTTCAGACTGAGGCACAAAGGACAAGACACTTAGCTCTTTAATGCTAAGTTGGATCGACTTATTTCTACCTTAGCTCATTACTCTGGATACACTTCTTATTACATATAACTTATTCTTTCTGCCATAACTAAGAATAACGTCAATGGACTCTCTGTGGAAACAAATCACTCCTCTGGCTTTAGGTTTGGTAGCAACTGTAGTGGCCTCAAAAGGCAGCGGTACAGAGCAATGACAGCCCAGACTGTTTGCTGGAATTTTGATGATATATTCCAGCTAAGATTTATTCCCTTGACCTGTGACTACTGTGCCAGGCAGATGGCAATTTATGCACAAAGAATTTAGATTTTTTTTTCTCTGAGATATGTAGGATGAGCATTTCAGACTGCCTATGTGGGATGAGGGGGAGAACTAGGGAAAGCTCTCTGCTTTGGGGAAATAGATGACTCTCATTGCTTTATACAAGAAATCTCAACTGTTGTTCCAACCACGAAAGGGGACCCTCAGACCCAGGGTCCCAGGTGGTGTCAGGCATGGCTATAAGTCAAGACGAGTTTTTTTCTGTTGTTTTGGAGGCTTCAGTCTTCCTGTAAGGTGACTATCCTGGCCACATGGCAATGGAAAGTCAACGAGGCAGTAGACCGTCAGATGAAGCTTCCTCCCCTGTGGCAACCGTAGCAGCTTCTCCAAAGCTGGAGTCCGTGCACCTGGGGTGAGTCTAGACTTAGATCCCAGCTGGATGGCCTCAGCTGTGCCTTCTCTCCTGCTACTCACACATATCTAGGACCACTTCTTTAAACTCCAAAACGTGGAGAACTCCATGAGGCTAGCGTGTACAAAACACTCTGAAGCTCCCCTCCCAGATCCGTTCCAATTCAAGAGGCTCAACGGAAAGCACTGAGGGCTGTGCTATCTCATCCTCCCAGTCCCTCCAGTGAGTATCAAATCTTAGTTGGAATGACTCCTTTGAGGATCTTACAGATGCATAGTATGGCTGAGTTCACAGAGACTGAGTGGGCATTTCCGTAAGCACCCAGATGGTATCCACGAGGATAGTCCCCGAGAAATTCTGTAACTGCCACTATAATTCACCTCTAGGGGCACATAACTGTGTTCCCCAATCTGACCTATTCTGGAACCCACAGAGAAGCATTCACTGCCTGGGCTTGAGGGGATAGGCATGAGAGTAGCGTAGATGCCCTCTCTCTCCAAGGGCTGAGAGAGAGAAGGCAGCTGAGAACTTATACTTCACCTGCCACAGTAGGCTAGCCCCTCCTTTAAATCTGAGAGATCCCCTAGACTGTGCTCTTTTGCATCAGCTGGGCTGCATTTGGTAGCTGAAATGCATATTCCTTGTGGAACCCAACATGCTTAATATGCTGAGTAGTCAAAAAGACTCTTTTCTGAATGGATGGACATTAACTTTTGACATTTTTCAACACCCATGACTGCCTTGTACTGAGAAGCATCCCAACTATGGCCACTTCCAGTCATCTTGTTTAAAGAAGAGAAAACAGAGACCTCAGGATCCTCCTCTTGGCTCACCCCAAGCTTGGGTCTGCATATGGGCCAGTGTCTCATGTATGGCTCCTTTTTCATAATGTACTCCAGCTTTAAAGTTGGCATCATACCCTGGATCCCAGTCTCTAAATCTGGGATGCTACTCACAGGTAGGACATGTAAAGAGCCCTGGGTTTGGACGCCAACACTGATAAACAAATGATAAAAGGGGGCTCCAGTTTCTAGAACTGGGAGAAATGAATGTATATTGTTTAATACACTCAGCCTGTGGTACTTTGATATAACTGTGAAAGTTACAGCTGAAAGAGAAGCCAAGAATCAAAGCTGGATTGGTAGAGAAAGGAGCGTGGACCTGGGAGTAGTTGGGGGGAGGGGGAGGTTGAGGGGGCATATATAATTAAAAAATGATAATAATTTAAAAGTTAAAGCCAAGAATCATAGTGGCCAACCCCACCCTCCACTTGAAGCTCAAGCTTTTTTTGATAATAGAGGTCTCTTTCCAGTAACATCTTACTCTGAAGCAAATCGTATGACCAGGTCTGGATAGATGGCTTGAGAGAACCTTCACACTCTCCTGTGAGCTGCATCAGCCCACGGTGTGGTGTTAAGAATGAGCCTGATCCCTCCCACACAGAGCTGACCTACATGGGCAGAGGCATGAGTCTGTTGGAAAAATCCACATGGATGGGATGTTGCAAAGCTCATGGGACTGGTCTGGTTTCAAGCACACGGAACTCTGCATCTCTGAGCCAGGAAGTTTTATTCCTAGCTTATTCTGAGCTGATTTCTTTACACCCTGAACCATATGCTTACTTCTTAGCTGAGCTATCCTGTGAGTGGTTGTCAAGAGCTAAGATTCACCACATCTGTTTGGCTTTGCTTTTCTCTCAAGCTCAAAATGAGAAACATTTGTGTGTTCTCTTTGCCTATGACTAGCTCAGTAGGAATTGCTCTCCTCATGTACCTCAGTGTAGGTCAGTCAAAACAACGATCATGTCAAAATCTGACCTGCAAAAAATATGAGATTTCTCAAACTTGTTTCATTAATTCCATTTCTTTCCAAGCCTGCAAATGAGATCAACTAACTGAGATGTGGCCCTCTCAATACCGTATTAATAACATGTTCAAGTGGGAGATTCTTCAAGCATCGTGAAGTTATGGAGAAAACAGGAGTGGATTACAACCACCAGACCCCAGAATGTCTGAAGTAGACATTTTAAATAGGAACCACGGGTTTTTCTGTTTAGGATTCTGTCTTTTTAGTAACTATGGCTGCAGCTAAGAATATTTAGTATCTGAAGATGGATACAAGGATGCCCTAAGGGAGCTGGGGAAAGCCACTCAGAAATTGCTCCTGGTGCCGTCCAGTGGAAGCTTGGCACTGACTGGTAGGTAGTACCTGGCTCTTTGCAGGGTGTAGATTGTCAGCAGTAAACATTATCAGAAGGTTCAGAGGCCACTTAGGGGCTGCAGTGTGGTTCCAAACCTGATGCTGCGACGGCTAAGGTGTTTTGTTTTGCTTTAAAAAAGAAAGCTGCAATCCATACTGGTGGTGTGGCCCTATAGTAGGCCTGTAATCCCACAGACTAGGGAACCTAAGTGGGCCCATAGTAGGCCTGTAATCCCACAGACTAGGGAACCTGAGTGGGCCCATAGTAGGCCTGTAATCCCATAGACCAGGGAACCTGAGTGGGCCCATAGTAGGCCTGTAATCCCACAGACTAGGGAAACTGAGGTGCAAAATAAAAAGTTCTATTGCCTTGGATACAGAAAAAAAAAAATCCAAGGCCTCTGAGTGAGACCATTGTATCTCAAACTAAAAATAAAGGCAATTTTAAGGTATTTGCCTAGTGTGTATGGGGCCCTGGAGGAGGGAAGGGGGAGATGGGGAGTGGAGAGACAGAGACAAAGACACAGACAGACAGAAACAGAGGAGAGAGAGAGAGAGAGAGCATTTGCTCCCTCCCACACAGAGCTGTTCCAGTGTTCTAAATTCCATGTTAGGCACTCTGCACTTGAGGATGAAAACATATGTGCCCTTTCCAAGTAACAATGAGAGGAATGAACCAAAGTTTAGCTAACTTAGCCACTGGAAAATTTCAGTAACAAACTGCAACTGAGTATCTGTCTGTCTCACTCTCAGTTACTGATGCAGAAGTTTGAAAGCTCCACAAAGAAAAAGTAATATTGCTTTCTCTTTTGCCTGTAGGAGCTGTAAACATGTATGTAAATTTATGAGGGTTCTATTTGAATAGAAACAATAGACTATCGTGGATTTTGTTAGATGTTACTGCAGTAGTTTCCCTCAGGGATTCTCTACCATGGCATAGTCTTGTCTTCTCAAGTTCCGCCTATGAAATATATGTGCATCTAATTATCCCGCATTTGGCTATGTCTTCACCATCAGAGACCAGGCAATTCTAAGTGCCAAAGAAAGTAGAGGCTGTGTGAAAACTAGGAGGAATCAGTGTCCTGCCTTAGCTTCTTTGTGTCTGTGGTGTGACCACTCACGCAAGAGTCTTCTCAGCTAGACCAGCATCATCTGGGTGAGCTGGAATGCATGTATGGCACACAAAACCATCCTGAGTGAGCTGGAATGCATGCATGGCACACAAAACCATCCTGGGAGAGCTGGGATGCATGCATGGCACACAAAACCATCCTGGGAGAGCTGGAATGCAAGCATGGCACACAAAACCATCTGAAAATTCAATCAGGGCTCACCGAAGCTCTGTTAACAACCAGAGACCCAAAGAACTCCTATGGATCTGTCACATAATGAAACGGAATGATTTGAGTCCATACAGTTAATAAACAAAAGGAGGCCTGGGTTATTTCCTTTTTTATTCTACCCACCATATGTCTGGTTTTCTCAAGTCAGGCACCAGCAGGCAGTATGTGCCTCCAAACTGCTAGACTTCCCCCCAGAGCTTCCCCATCTGCAGTAATGCTTCCGTGAAATCAAATCCAATATTTCACTTGAATAAATATAATTGAACAGATGCACAGGGAGGAAAAATTGTGGTAGCAAAGACACCCGTTGGGATGAGATCAGCAGCAGTTTCAAGACTTCTGTTATTCAGATGGGGAGAAAAAAAAATCAAGATGGAAGGTTGAGAGGATGGGGAGGAAGGGTACCTGAGAGGGGATGTGCGGAAAGGAGGTGAACCTGATCAAAACACGTCGTATTAAATGCCAAAAGAAGTAATGATTTATTTACAAGAGCAGAATTGGTCCCCAGCACACGCTACAGAGCTGTCTGAGAAGGACTCAGTTTTTCTTGGGACTTGGAGTTGTATCTGCTATGTCCATGATGCTGATGATTTGGCCAGGAAATTTTCTTTCACCTCTACAGCTGTCTCAGACAGGACATGATCGCACAATGCGGAAGGTTAGAATTTTCTTCACCCAGTGAAATCCCTGAGATTTGTCTGTATGTGAAAGAAAGATTCCTACATGTGTCACAACATAGGAATCTTTCTTGTGAAGTGTTCTGATTGATTCTACCTAGAAACATCCTTAACAGAGATAAAACTGTCACATTTAAAAAGCAGACTCTTGGGGCTGGGGAGATGGCTCAGCGGTTAAGAGCACTGACTGCTCTTCCGAAGGCCCCGAGTTCAAATCCCAGCAACCACATGGTGGCTCACAACCACCCGTAAAGAGATCTGACGCCCTCTTCTGGTGCTGTCTGAAGATAGCTACAGTGTACTTATGTATAATAATAAATAAATCTTAAAAAAAAAATGAGACTCTTGTTTGTGATAAGCTCCAACATGTAATCAATCACAAGACGGCTTAGTCATGTCACAGAAACGGCTGAGCCATTTCCAGAACTGGCTCTATTATGGAAAGCTATGTTTAAAATAGTATTTCAACTAGCAATTGACTAAATATTTTTGAAGAGTAGTAAGGTATTATCTAAGAAATAAATGGTTATTGCTGACCTTCTAGCTAAGCATGAACATTACCTAAGCATGAACATAAGCAACCTATTTACTTCATATAGATACTGATGCACATTTATATTAAGTAACTTTAAAGATTTGTCCAAGACCTGAGATTCTTAATTCCATTTTTTTCTTCATACACACACACACACACACACACACACACACACACTTGAAGAAACTAAGCTTTGAAAGCCCTGTTGTAGCCGGGCGGGAGTGGCACACGCCTTTAATCCCAGCACTTGGGAGGCAGAGGCAGGCAGATTTCTGAGTTTGAGGCCAGCCTGGTCTACAGAGTGAGTTCCAGGTGTATACAGAGAAACCCTGTCTCAAAAATACAAAAAGAAAAGAAAAGAAAAGAAAGAAAGAAAGCCCTGTAGTTTATCAGTGGTCAGAGTTGGGTTTTGGCAGCTGAGATACAAACCAGGGTCTCTGAGAGATGGAGAATTGGAGATAACAAAGTTCCCTACCAGAGCAAGGGAGTAGAAATGTCATAGACCCTCCACTCCCATAGGAGCTTACTTGTAGTAAAGGTCAGAACCAAGACTGTACTGGCTGGGTTTTGTGTTTGAACTTGACACAGGCTGGAGTTATCACAGAGAAAGGAGCTTCAAGCGAGGAAATTCCTCCATGAGATCCAGCTGTAAGGCATTTTCTCAATTAGTGATCAAGGGTGGGAGGGCTCATTCCATTGTGTGTAGTGCCATTCCTGGGTTGGTAGTCTTGGGTTCTATAAGAAGGCAGGTTGAGCAAGGCAGGGGAAGCAATCCAGTAAGCAGCATGCCTCTATGGCTTCTGCATCAGCTCTTACCTCCAGGTTCCTGCTGGAGTTCTAGTCCTGACTTCCTTTGGTGATGAACAGCAATGTGGATGCTGAATAAACCCCTTCCTCCCCAACTTGCTTCTTGGTCGTGATGTTTTGGGCATGCATACAAACCCTGACTAAGACAAAGCCTAAGAAATGGTTCTACATAATCTGTAGCTGAATTCTACTTCTAAGGACAAGCAGAAATTTATCTATAAGGACTAGAAAGTCTGCAGACTTTCTAGCCATGAATGCCCTTGATGCCAGGCATCTGTGTGGAATTTAATGTGCTTAGCCTAACTTGTAATGATGCAGCAAGCCAATGCTCTTGACTCCATCGGCTTGACAGACACTACACCACCACAGCCCTTCTGAATCCATCCAACACAGGCTAAGTTGTGCTCAGGATGTACTCCTGTATATCACCCAGAGGTGACCCGTGTTTGACAGATGATGTGTATGCATCCTGAGTTAGATTCCTCCAAGGACTATGGTTAAGAAGGCAACTCCATGAGCTAACTGGGACTCAAAATGTAAAATCTCTGTTGTCCAGCCTGGGAGATAGCACAGAGAAAAGAAGGAAGCTAGCAAATGCCCGAAGTCTCAAGGAGGAACCACAGCTGCTTTAGGCAGCAGACTACTGGTGTATACTGGTAAAGTCACAGGGGCCATCCTCCTCGGACTGGACAGTTTTGGCTAATTGCAGAAGTCAAGAAAGATTCTACAGTAATGAGAGTCAAGCATTGTGGCAGTGTTGTATAGAATTGTACAACAATTATTAATTGTGCGACTTAGCAACAGACCCCCCCCCCGTGACTCCTTCTCCTTTAAAACTGAAGAGAGCCCCTCAGGCTGGAGGTGTTACTGAAGCCCCCAACTGTCACAGAAGTCCTCAAGAAGAGTCAATACAGCCTGGTGGTGGTGGTGCATGCCTTTAATCCCAGCAGAGGCAGGTGGATCTTTGGGAGTTTGAGGCCAGCCTGGTCTACAGAGCAAGTTCCAGAATAGCCAAGGCAACTCAGAGAAACCCTGTGTTGGGTGGCAGGGGAAAGGGAGAAACAGAAAGAAGAGGAGAGGAGAGGAGAGGAGAGGAGAAGAGAGGAGAGGAGAGGAGAGATGAAAGGGAAGGGAAGAAAGGAAAGGAAGGGAAGGGAAGGGAAAAGGAAGGGAAGGGAAGGGAAGGGAAAGGAGAGAGAAGAAGAGGGGAGGGGAGAAAGGAGGGGAGGAAAGAAGGGAGAGGAAGGGAAAGGGGAGGGGAGGGGAAGGGAAAAGAGAGGAGAGGAAGAAAAACATAGGAGTTAACCCAGACAGCATCTTGTTGAGTGACACTTGGAGGTGAGGGTGGGGTGGAAAGCTTTCTCCCATGACGACTTAGCAACAGCAACCAAAATCCTCAGCCCTTCAGAAAAGCCAAAGTGGCTGTTTTGTGAATTGACACAGAGTGGACAGAAGCCACACGTATTCAGACTCCCACACAGTCACCAAATGGCATATAGCACTTTGTCAATATTTCAGTCTTCTCCCTTGCCATTCCCTCCCCTTTCTCCCCTCCCTCCCTTTCTCTCCCCTTTTAACTGGAATGTTACCACTTCGTGGAGTCAGATAAATGGTTAGTTCAAAAATGGATGTTACAGCCTTTGGTCACATGATACATTGGGCTTCTGAAAATTACAAGGAGTGGATGGTATATGCTCAATGATGACCATGTAAGGTAATGTCCTTACCTTTGCCATCCAAACATCATGCTGTCCACAACAAAAATATGTAAGGTTATCAGCTATAACATTACATAACTAAGGTCCAGGAAACAGTAAGAGTGAATAAACTTGACCACATTGAATTTTTTTTTTAATCAAGAGGGGAAAAAAAAAGCTGATGTTGCTCCCACCTCCCAAATGCCCATTTACAGTTTTTCGGCCCAGTTTTATTGAAATTTTCTATTTGTAGCATCAGCATTTAGATTTTTGGTTAAGTGGAAAACTAAGTTAATGAAACAAACGATCTCATACTTTTTTGAAAAGTCCCAACGCTGAGTGTATATACTTTCTTCAAACAGACTACAGTTTCTAAAGCCAGAAAACCAAGCTTCTGATAAAACCAAGCTCAGTGGTTAAACACACAGGAGTGTGTTAGGTTTGTTCCTTTGTCTGCCTTTTCTAAATTAGCTTGGGTAAATTAATTAAGCCAGCTCCCTGCTGGGCTGTGTCCTCTGCTCATTACAGCGAGTCTGTCCTGCTGATACCGACAGACCAGGGACCTAAAATAGATCCTAATTATTTTCCCCGTTACCCCTCACTGTTCAAAACTTTGCATGGACATCTTGACTGTGAGACCTCATTAACACAGAGCTCATTAAAACCACAAAGAATGCATGAAATCACGAGAACAAAACTTTGGTTGAGGTAAAGGTATAATGGGTACAAGGTATAAACAGGAAATAAATATCAAAGATGCCATCCTAGCTCTCAGTACAAGAAGGGAAACAGTGCTGCTCAGACAATACAGTAGGCGACAGTGGCTCCCAGGGCTACAGGAGCTTTCATCCATTGCTGAAATCCTCACATTAGGATCCCCAGTGATGGACTTAGGGAAGACAGTTTTCTTTGCCCCTCTTCCCAGTGTAGCCATATTAAATCTCTACCTTTCTGCTTTAAAAAAGAAAGGAAGAAAGGAAGAAGTAAAGGAAGAAACACTAGAAGATATTTTAAATTGCCAATAATATCCTTTAAAGATTTATTTATTTATCATGTATACAGTGTTCTTCCTGCATGTATGCCTGCAGGCCAGAAGAGGGTACCAGATCTCATTATAAATGCTCATGAGCCACTCTGAGCCACCACGTGCAGGCTGGGAATTGAACTCTGAACCTCTGGAAGAGCAGCCAGTGCTCTTAAGCTCTGAGCCATCTCTCCAGCCCTGTTAATAATATTTTTAAATGGAGATACCTCAAGTGTCTTGTCATAAGAAGTATCTTGTGGCCTGAATATACAGTGAAGCTATCCTGTCTCCATAGGATGTGCATGAGTGAACTCATTAGCATATGGCATGTTAGACTTCACCAAACAACATTGGATTTACATTCAAAGATTTGAAAGGCAAATACATATTTCTTATGAGAAAACAGCTCCAAGGCCAACGGTGGTTATTCAAGGTCACAACTCATAAATAAAAGGAAGGGAAACTAGGCTCCTGTTTTCTTGAATTTAACCCCCCCCAGCTCATCTGTGTTAACCGGATTTTTTTTCTTAACTAGTTTTTTTAATGTCTCCAACAGATTTATTTTTAAAGGAATGACCTAAGGGAGAAAAAATTGGGGTACAGAAGTATGGAGTAGAAATAAGTACAAATGTAAGCTGTTTCACTAATTTTATAACTACAAACTTGCACAGAGAGTGATGGCCCTTCACACAGCGGATTCAAATGAGGTGTTCCCTTAGCAGGGCTGAAGAGTCAGTCTCTGGTATTTGACATTTAGGCTGCAGTCCTTGTTTTCCGATGGAACACTGGGTGTTTGGCACAGTCCACGCTTTTAACCGGATTTGAAGAGAAGAATGGCCACCTGACCCAGGTAGAAGTAGACGAAGTGTTTGGTTTCGTATGTCACGTAACTACCGAAGTTCCGGCCCACAATGCAGTGCCAGGTGGGGTTGTACTTCTTGTCAAACTCCTTCTTGATATGGGCCGCAATATCCTTCTCTGTGCTGTACTTCTCCAACGCCTGAGTAGCGCACAACACCGAGTCCTGTTGCATCTCTTCCGACATGTCTACAGTTTTGATCACCGCCTTCCGGTTGCACATGGTTACCGTGGAGCAGGGGCCAGCCGGCCGCTTTGAGCTCCTGGGGAAGGTACTGGCGCCTCTCAAGCAGCAGCGGACAGCCGGTTCCTACTGGAGCCGTGGCGCATCTCTTAGCTAAACAGTTAACTGCGTTCACTACATTTTCTTTACCTACTCAGGACCTATTTGGTATGTGGTTTATTTTGTCACAAAAAGCAAGAAACTGCCTCATTTCCATCTCAATGTGACTGCACAATTACTCGCTGACCCTCTGAGGGGAGAGCTGTACCCTGCAGACCTGGTTTTTCATGAATCAGAGATTCACAAGTGTGAGAAAATGCAGTGGAAGCAGCAGACACTGCTGTTGCGGGAAATATTAAAAAATTAACCCTCCAACTTTCCGCCCCACCCCCGAGTTCCTCTCCCTATCACGAATGCCCCTACTCACCCCACAGTCAGCCATCTCAACACCGAATTACCTGGTAGAATCAGAACTCTTTTTTTTTTTTTTT
>NW_022196914.1:29793095-29793952 GCF_008632895.1 Mastomys coucha | reverse complement strand
ACTGTACCAATACCATGCAGTTTTTATCACAATTGCTCTGTAGTACAGCTTAAGGTCCGGGATTGTAAGAATCAAAACTCTTAAAGCTTGTGATTATGGTTAGCCAATCAGATTTATGTATCAATAAAGTCACAATTTACAAGAGAGCCAATTGATAATGATAAAAGCTTTATCTCAATTACGATATTATAACTGTGGCTGGTTCAAGTCACGCTGGTTCACGTCCGCCTCCATTTTCCTTCCTCTTCTCCTCCTGACATGCTCCATGTTTCATATGTGGTGATGCCTAGGAGCCGTGTTGCTTTTCTCTCTCCTATAGCCTTTAAGCATCCTTAGGGAAGATGGATTCTTAGCAAGAGATGTGAGGAGGAAGGAACTGACTGGGTGAGAAGCCTTGGCCACTAAGAATTTCCCGACGGTCAGACTGGCTCCACACAAGCTGACTTCTGCCAGCTGAGCTCCACATGCCTCCCTCGTCAACATGTTTACACTGTGCATCTTTTCTGCAAGCCTTCATCGAGACGTTGGTTCGGAAGCTAGAATAGCCTTTTCAACTCTGCACAGTCCAGGCAGCAACAGTACCGTGAGTACCAAGAGCTGTGAACACAGGTGTAAGTCACCTTCATGTGGAAAAAGTAAGAGGCTCCTCTTGGGACTCTTTGTCTCATTAAGAACAGAATGTAAGGATGGACTCAAAGTGAAGCTCAAGGACAATTGTGTTAGTGTTTAATAGAAAGAAAGAAAAAACAGGGCAGGCAATGTATAAATCTCAGCAGCTGCCCAGAAGAGTAGAAGGGGGGGAGGGCTGGGGGAGCAGAAGACTCTGTCATTTAAGCTGGCATGGAGGTAAGACTCAC
>NW_022196914.1:29764858-29793085 GCF_008632895.1 Mastomys coucha | reverse complement strand
AACAACAAACAACAAACATAGTTAGGTAGTTAGGTAGTTAGGCTCAGCTGGGTGGTGGTCACGCCTTTAATCCCAGCACTTGGGAGGCAGAGGCAGGCAGATCTCTGAGTTCCAGGCCAGCCTGGTCTACGGAGTGAGTTCCAGGCCAGTCACACTCCTACACAGAGAAACCCTGTCTCAAAAAACAAACAACAAAAAAAAAGGTAGTTAGGCTCTGGCCAGAATTCCAAAGAGAAAGAAACAGAAAAATGAAAAGAAGATTTGTGCCATTTTAACTGAGGCCACAGAAAGGTGAGCAGTTCCAGCTGGATCTCATTGAGGCTCCTAGGGACTTTGCTAAGGGTGTAGAAATTCTGAAGAGAACAACAACAACAAAAAGATCTCATTTAAGAACTAAGTATTCTGCTTTTTAAAATTTTTCATAGTACGACGTAAGGTAGGTCTGCCTTCATAGGATTAGTCTCTTGGCCAGATGCTTGTCTTGACCCCACGGGAATGCTGGATCTCCAGCCAGGACAGAGATTCTAGTCTCTTGACCCCAAAGAAGATTTCCTTAATGGGTATTTAGGGCAAATGTAGCATCCTTTGATGCTATGCCTCATTTGGTAAGCAGTGCAAGAATCTTCATTTTTTTTCCTCCTGCAAGGATAAGGTGATAAGGGTCACTCATGCTGAAAGTGTATTATCTTAGATTATGTCCACCCTTCCCGGCATCTGTGTGATGTGGTCTTGAAGCCACTACGTATGCTCTGCATCAGTATGAAAGATGATTGCTCAGTTCAAAACACTCAGCCTGTATCTCCCCAAGGGAACCTGTCAGCGTCAGAGGAGCTGGTGGCTGGTAAACTGTGGCACAGTGCTGCGAGCCAAAGGTTGCACTGTCGGGAAGGAGGTAAATTCCCACGAGGCTGTCCAGCCTATAGCCTGACAGAAAGGAAGAAAATCCCTTCAATACCCTTACAAAAACTGTTGCACCCATTAAGGGGGACTCCTACTTTCCCTCTGGGTCATGGTGTCATCGTGCAATGTTGTTTCTCATACTCACCCTACAAGTTAGGACAGGGGTCACCCTCTGACTCTCAGAAGCCGTGAATACATTACATCAGGTGGCTAAGAGAGATCTAGGCTGCACACAGGCTGAGGTTTAAAGTTGCCCAACCTCGACATGGGGGAGTTTGCCCAGATTTCTCTCAGTGAGTGCAATGTGAACTTAAGAACTGGCTGGTCAGAGTGAAAGCAGCAGAAAAGAAACTAACCACTGAAGGTCAGAGGGCTGGGGGAGAAAAGTACCATGAACTCTGCAGCACAGGAACAGTTCTAGAAGCTATGGATGGCAAGGCCTGCAGACAGGCAACAGAGGGAACAGCTTGGAGAACCCTCGTTCAGACCCATGGGATGAACGCTTCAGACATGAAAAATAGTAAATTTGCATTGTTCAGGCTTCTGAGTTTATGGGAGTTGTGAGGACAGCCAGGATCGTAGGACCCGACCCTGCCCTGCCCTGCCCTCTGGAGAGAATGGTTTTCCTTGTCACTGATAAGAAGCAGCCCCTTCCTTCTGCCTGCTTGGCTTCTCCCTGGCCTCATCTTCTTTCCATGCCTTCTCCTGAGCTAACCACACTCCTATCTGCCCCAAAGCTAAGACTTGCTTTTATAGGTGCTATACTCTGAGTTACAGATACTGTGGCATTATGAAGGCATGTTCTGGGCTTGAAGTTGCCTTTCATTGTGGCAGGCTGGGGTAGATTGAGCCTATGCATTCCTGCAGGCTGGGGTAGATTGAGCCCATGCATTCTTCTTGCACCATCCTAGTTACAAGACATTTCAAAGGGGTTTGGGGAGTTCTTGCACCATCCTAGTTGCAGGGCATTTGGGTTCAGGGAGCTCATTCACCTCCCAATGTGGTGGAAGCAGCATGTCTGAAAGCTAATAGTCTATGAACCATTTCTTATGTATAAGCATTAATTCAGTCATTCAAAGGTAGCTGGATCTCTGTATGTTTTGGATCCATGCCCCTCATCCTTTCCTCCAAAGGTGTCACTGGCCTGTGCACATGTGTGGCCCCATCTGACTCATGTGTTCTCTCTAGTTGGAAGAGGTGGGCCTGATATTTAATTCCTTTTGGCAGATCTGTCTCCACCTTTCTGTCAAGGACCCTGTAGGGCATCCTAAGCCTCCTACACCACATGTGGGAGTACCTTCTCTCTCCTGCTTGGGCTTCTTTCTCAGCTCCTGAGGAGTGCTCTTCCATAACCTGCCCACAAGCTCCCTGGTTGACCATATTACTCTGATACTATGACCATTTCTGATCTGGACAAGCCACACCTGGACACTAGGGTCCCACTGGTCATAAAGATCTGCTACTTTAATAAGACTAAAGTACTCAGACAAGGTCTGTGTTCAGGCCCTGAAGGGAAGAAAAGCTAACCACAGAATGGAAAACATTATTGGGTAGGACAGAGAAGCTGTGTGCTGTGTCTGTTCCACGAGGGGGAAAAAATGAGCAAGTTTCCATAAGAAACTTCAGGAAGACCGGTTTAAACACAGGGACTTGATGGACCTCTAGTGGCTTCACCTTAATTAATTATACCTGTGGTGCTCCTACTTCCAAATATGGTCACACACCAAAGCCCTGGGTTCATATTCCTGAAAGATTCAATTAACCCACAACATTTGCTGTCCTGCCATGCTGACACCACAAGGAAAGGCTCTGGTGTTGCTTCCCACCAACAGCATGTTCACAGCTGTGTTCACAGTCCTGAAGATGGCACTGTGTATCAGCTGAGAACATTCTCAAACAAGAGGCAATGGAAAAATCCACACACTGCCCACATCCCTGGCTATTACATCAAATTATATAAAGATTCAGATCATATTTCAGTTTAGATTAGATGTACTTACGTTACCAATTTTCTTTCCCTTTTACTTATTTGAAGCTTCTGGCTGAATGCAAGTTCCCAGACAAGGTTAAAGAGATTATGATTTACATACCCACAGATATGCAAGGAAACTTAACTTTCCAAGCCTTTGCGAATGACTCATGCCTGATGACCCCCAACTTAACAACTACTGTAAGCTCTTAGTTCTTATCATTTCTCTGCAGTAAATGGGGCCGCTAATTAGCAGAAAACAGCAATCTTCCTGGAAGTGGCAGCTCATTCCATTAATCTCAGCATTTAGGAGGCAGAAGCAGGCAGATCTCTGTGAGTTCAAGGTCAGCCTGGTCTACAAAGCCAGTTCCAGGACGACCAGGGCTACAGAGAAAACCTATGTCAACAAAAACAAAACAGAATAAAACAAAACAAACAAAGAAACCAAAAACAAAAGCCAAGAAGAAGAAGAAGGAGAAGAAGAAGACAGACTGACAGAAATAACAAATCTAATTACAACTCTTCCCCACTCTGGATCTCTTTGCCTTTCTAACTTTTTTCATTTAAAAGCAAAGAGTTAATAACTATTTAAGCACATATTAATGTTTAATATGTATACTATGGCACAGAAATCCAGGAAAATATGTAAACATATTATTAATTATTTCTCTCACTGCTATGATCAATGCTTAATAAAAAGCAACTGAGAGGAGGAAGGCTCTTCCAAAGGTCCTGAGTTCAAATCTCAGCAACCACATAGTGGGTCACAACCATCCATAATGAGATCTGATGCCCTCTTCTAGGGTGCCTGAAGACAGCTATACTGTACTTACAGTGTACTAACATATAATAATAAATAAATCTTTGGGCCGGAATGATGGGGGCCAGAGCAAGCAGAGGTCCTGAGTTCAATTCCCAGGAATGACATGATGGCTCACAACCATCTGTATAGCTACAGCGTACACATATACATTAAATAAATAAATAAATAAATAAATAAATCTTTTAAACAACAACACCCTGGTGTCCCTCCTCCTTTGAAGCCTGGACTGATTTGCTGAATGAATCTATCATCTGGTTAGGTACTCCCACAGATGCAGTAGCGGTGTAGATGTTATTAAGGTAGTCAATCACTTTCTGATTAGGTTTAAGATTAGTACACCCTTCAAACCTCACCAGAGAAGTTTCATCTTACAATAAATGGGGATTAATATAGAGAACAACACCTAGAAGAGAACAAGAAGACAGTAAGAGCCCTAAATAGTAGACAGCTGCAGTGAGACAGCACCTGATGTGTGTGACAGACAGCTGCAGTGAGACAGCTGCAGTGAGACAGTATCTGATGGATGTGACAGACAGCTGCAGTGAGACAGCTGCAGTGAGACAGTATCTGATGGATGTGACAGACAGCTACAGTGAGACAGTATCTGATGGGTGTGACAGACAGCTGCAGTGAGACAGCTGCAGTGTGACAGTATCTGATGGACATGACAGACAGCTGCAGTGAGACAGTATCTGACGTGTGACAGACAGCTGCAGTGCGACAGTATCTGATGGACTGAATGGTCTGTTGAACACATGAACTTATCGAAGCCATGACTGAATATACAAAATTAAGTCAACCAAAATCCCAGCACACACAGGCTTGGTGGGCTCGTGGAGTCCCACCTCAGCTCAGGACCTCTTCACAAATGATGGCTGCAGGGGAAAGAAGAATTGATTTTCTTCAAGTGTGTGCCTCCTCCACCCCCTCCCCCGAAGGCTGTGCCTGATCCAGAAGATGATGCATTTTGAATAGGTATAGGTGTAAATGGTCAACAATATATTCCTTACCATGTAATACTGCTTCATCTCAGGCCTGAAGTAATAGGATGAAGTAACCATGGATTGCAACTTCAGAAATTCTGCATCAAAATAAACTCCTGTTTGTAAGTTGAACATCTCAAGAATTTTATTCCAGCAGCAAAACCTAACTCTTAGCAAGTCAGTTGCCTTGAGTTTTATATTTTCAGCCTTATAGAGTATAATTAGTAAGTAAAATTTAATAAAATCTAAGTATAAAGCATAATGATTTAAAACACATTTACAATGTGAAATAATTGAACACAGTCAAGTTAGTTAATATAGACATGATTGCACACAGTCACCTTTTTCTTTGTTTTCTCCTAAATAAACCATTATCTGTGGTCACCATGAAGCCTATCAGATAATTTGTTCAGTTTGTAA
The DNA here is from genome assembly GCF_008632895.1 of Mastomys coucha. Lineage (NCBI taxonomy): Eukaryota > Metazoa > Chordata > Mammalia > Rodentia > Muridae > Mastomys > Mastomys coucha. The sequence goes on along the minus strand of NW_022196914.1, from coordinate 29,787,990 downwards.
GTAGGTATTTGGTTCCTTTTTTTGTTTTGTTTTTGGTGTTTTTTTTTGAGACAGGGTTTCTCTGTGTAGCCCTGGCTGTCCTGGAACTCACTCTGTAGACTAGGCTGGTCTCAAACTCAGAAATCCACCTGCCTCTGCCTCCCAAGTGCTGGGATTAAAGGTGTGCACCACCACCTCCCAGCTGTAAGTAGGGTAATTATTTGTACACTTGGGTAATTATTTTCCCTGTCCTCACCTCCTTGGCTCTGGCAGCCCCCATTCCATTTGATCTTTGCATAAGTGTTATTGTTTTAGAATGTACACATGAATGGGAATAGAATTTTGTTTGTGCAGAAAGTAGAGTCGAAATGTACATTGAGATATTCCCACTGACCGTGTCCGGCTTTGAAATCATCCAATGTCATAGAGTATGGAGATCTACTTTAACACTTCAGTGAAGCTTCAGGCTGAGGCTAAAACAAAATAAACACAAACTTAAAATGAAAGCCAAACAAAAATAAGTGGGGGAAGCCTCATGTAAGCCTAAAACAGAAAGTTCTGCCTGTGCCGTCCAGCCCATTCCAGTTCCTTCTTTGCAAAGTGGAAATAGCATACATTGACTGTCCTCCAGTCTTCAAGGATGGGACCAACAAGCTCCACACCGTCACCCTCAGCAACCTATGGAGTTCTATAAATCTTTTAGAAAGCTCAGCTCAGACAAACCCAGGATTCATGGCTTCAGTGGCTTTTAGGACCAACCAGCAGGAGTCAGAACTGTTTACAAACAGAAGAAAATTATAAAAAGAATTACAAATAGAAGGAAAAGCACTCAAGGGAAGACTAAGACGCTTCTGGAGAGTTTATTCATGGAGGAGTAACAGAAAGTGAGACATGCCCAAGGGTGGAAACAGGCTTCCCGAGGGAGGATCACAACTAAGCGCCATGTTAGTCACTTGTCCCACCTACATTAGTCACGTGTCCCATCTATTGGCGCTCGTATTACTTCTTAATTACTTGCTGGAGATCTTTTTTCCTTTTCTGTCTCTTCTGATAATTGAGATGATAGGGCAACTCCGGGCCTGTTTTAGACGGGATTATAATTTGATGAAGTAAAACCAGCTGGTTGCGTGAGGGATTTAGTACGGCCATTTTGCTATAAATGGGATTTCCGGCAAGATTCCTAGAAAATTAAAGGTTTCAGCTGAGAGAGGAGAAAAGCCTTGGGCCGTTGCTAATAGTATCAGAATTGCTTTTCATCTGGCAAAGAGCTTCAATCAGAGTCCAGAGTGAGGGGATCATTACATAGCCCCATAATTTTCTGTCTTCCTACCCTGCATTACTTCAAAGCCTCAGATTTAGAAGAAAATTGGTTTTGGAGTCAGAGAAATAGTATCGAAAAAGACTGAACTGAAAATAGCCACCGTGAGTTTGTATTTTGATAGCGGTGTAGCGGGAACACGAGGGCATTCCTGGGTAATTGACGGTGTGTCTTGGTTTACTAAAATGTGAAGGCAAACAAGAACCCTGTGAGCTGTCCTACCCCACTTCCTCCTCGCCGGTAGAATGTATCAAGTCCCTCAGCAGCTACATAATCCTGTGAAGAAGGTGTCCTGCACATTTCCTGACCCCTGTGTTGGCCACCCCATCATATGCTCTGCTTAGGGAAATGACAAGTAGCTTTTTCCTTGAGGAGCAAGTGACTAACTCTATGGGACTTTTAGTGCTAAGGGTAGGTGGTTTTCAAAATAACCCAGGAATAATCAATAACTCCTTTGAAATATGCCAAATCAGACCATCTGTCTGATTGGCCCCCTCTCCACTGTAAAAGCATCCTGGAACACAGCACACACAGCAGCCTAGAAATCAGATTTGATAATGAAGTAAAGTCAAAAAACAAACAGCAGTGGTTCTCAACCTTCCTAATGCCGTGGCCTTTTAATACAGTTCATGATCCAGCCATAAAATCATTTTCATCCCTGCTTCATAACTGTCATTTTGCTACTGTTATGCATTGTCATGTAAGTATCTGGTATGCAGAATATCTTATATTCGACCCTGTGAAAGCGTTGATTGCCCCCCCCCAGAGGAGTCAGAGACCCACAAGTTGAGAGCCACTGCTCTAAAATCTCCACTTGGTATAGAAAGTGGTCCTGAATTGCTGTGGAGGTGACAGATGTGGGCCTGGGTGAGGCATCCTAAGTGGGACTGACTATGCGTATCATTTTCATCCCATGCTTGTCTGACCAACAGGAAAGAAAGCTTTCTATGTGACGGCCCTTTATTTTTGTTAAATTGCCTTCTGTAGCATCTTGGGACTCACGAGTGATGGTCATTGCTGCACTTCAAAGAATTTAATAGAAAAAGGTCAAAGTTCCAAGGTCTCTGAAATCAATAAGGGAGGAAATCAAGAAAGATTCACTCTCCCTAGAACTAGTATGGGAGATGACAGCTGAGACCTCAGTGTCCCCACTCCAAAACCAGACCTGGTGCCTACTGAGGCCTGGGGGCAGGAAGCACAGCTGAAAGTCAGTGAACCTGGGCCTCATCTGTTCTCCCATCCCAGTCACTGTCTGACAGTTATGGAATTGCACATGGCCTCCCCTAAGACAGACCTCTAACCAAGGTGAAGAAGAGTTTCAACTAAACTGAACTCTTGAGAGCCAACCTGTGTTTAGAGATACTTCAAAGCAAGAAAAAAAAATCAACCAACCAAATAAAAAAATCCCAGACATGACCCTGTAATATTTTCTGGTTCTGAACCCTAGTTAACTGAACTGACCAAATACCATTTAATACAAAGGCAACTCAATGCACAGGATGTAGCTTACTGACAAAGGTCAGGGGCTGCTTGAACCTGGTGATCCTGATGCCTGAGACAGCCTCCTATGCAAGTCTCCAGGGATCCTTGAGAGCAATAGCCCTGGGCAGAGTTTACAGTGGGAAGAGCTGTCTGCCTATGCTGTTTCAAAATCAGCAAATGAAAACCTTTACTTAAAAATTTAAAATTGAAATCTAACTACATCCTTTTGCCTTCCCTCTCCTTCTCTCAGCCATGTCCTCCCCACTCACACTCTCAAACCCACGCCCACTTTCCTTTAGTTATTATTGTTACATATTTACATACATGCTGACCACTTGGTACAGGATAAACAGTTCAGGTCTGGTGCCTGAGAACGACCTCTCTCTCTTAGCTGTCATTAGTTAACTGTAGCTCTCTGTCTAGGGGTGGAGCTCTGTGACACTGCCCCTTTTAGCATCTCTGTTGGTGCTGCATGTTGTCTTGATTCAGCACTCTCACTGGGGCCTCTGGCTGTGTCTCCTTCCTTCCTTTTTCAGTGATAAGCCCTGTGGTAGGTTCTCAGGTGACAGGTCCCTGCTGTGGAGGGTGAGGGCTGGAGTTCAACCATCGTATATTATGAATTTTCTGTGTTTATGCGTGGTCTCTCAAGAAGAGATTGTCGCCACCATTTTATACACTGTGCACATGGAATCTGCCATGTGAGATTGGGTTTTACTCCTAGGTAACCAGATCAAGGAGAAGGTTCCATGGGAAAACTCAAGTTTGGAAAGAGGGCCCAGATTCACCTCTAGCTCTGCTAAACACATGCCTGGCACAGGTTGACCATTCCCTCTCCAAAGGACTCAGGCGTTTCATCCACAAGATAGGAATTTTAAAACTTCTCCAACATGGCCAGATTATTTCGAAGTGTTTAAATAATTGTGAAACTATAAATACAGACGCTGTGAGGGAACAAACAGGTTGATGGAAGCTCTGGAACCAGGAAGAGGCAATCTGAAGCCTAGGTGTGCCTGAGGTCAGGGCTGTCCCAGTTCCCAGCCAGCAGGTAAGAAGGTGAAGTTGGGGTGGAAAGGGCTGGCTGTACAGAGCTGAGCTGCACAGTCAAGTCACCAGCCATGACACTTGCCTTTTAGCCAATGGAAACACTGCAGAATCAAGGAGAGTACAAAGTTTACAGGCCACACAAGTGACTAACAAGTAAAGTAAGATTTGTAGAGTGCTTCCCTGTATGGAGCCGCTGCAGGAAATGGCAAAGGAAGCAGTTTGTATATGTATTTACTACATGTATCCCAGTAGGTGTCAGTCTGAAGGTTGACTATTTTATAAACCCTCTATTCCTGAGGGGCCAGAGTGACATATATTTTGATTAACTATATATTAAGCTTGCTTAATAAAATTTGCTAAATCGCTATGCTAGCAAAAAGTTTCTCACAAGTAGCAGAATTAGCCACAAGTCATCTATAGCACAGAGGGAACCAGGGGAAATTTAGTTACAGACAAGACATGGTGAAAAACGGCATGGGTGCTGAAAGAGTGCTGTAGTTGCTGCCTCCTCTCTCTCTCTCTCTCTCTCTCTCTCTCTCTCTCTCCCTGCCACTGTGTGTGTGTGTGTGTGTGTGTGTGTGTGTGTGTGTGTGTGTGTGTGTGTGTGTGTGAGTGAGTGTTCTCTCAAGCCTTCTGTCTTAGGGTGAGTAAACAGATTTCAAGAATGTCTTCTAGTTTGAGCAGGTACTGACTCTTGAAGTCCTGTGGTTGGATCCTTTTTACTCAGGCAATTCTAATCTGCGTTCGAGTGTACTTTCATTCAAAGTCATAGTAAACACAACTGAAATGTGTAGAAGATATTAGGAAATCCATTTGTGGGCTGGAGAGATGGCTCAGCGGTTAAGAGCACTGACTGCTTTTCCGAAGGTCCTGAGTTCAAATCCCAGCAACCACATGGTGGCTCACAACCACCATTAATGAGATCTGATGTCCTGGGGTGTCTGAAGACAGCTACAGTATATTTACACATAATAAATAAATAAATCTTAAAAAATCCATTTGCATCTGCAGGGAGGCTATACAGCAGTATATATAACTCCAACAGTGTGCTAAAGAAATCCTGAGACCAAAATACCCAGCACATAAGAAATTTATCCCATAGGCTCAATGTCCTGCAATGCTTTAGGATCCATCTCTGTCTCTCCCTAGTGTAGTATCTCAGCAATTACCGGTGCTGGATTGTAGTTAATTAACACCGACCATCCAGAGACTTGTGAAGCTAATCAAGGTATCAAGGTTGTAGATCCTTAGCAGATAGACTAGTCAATAAACTTGTCACAGAGACTCGAACTTGGCCCTGGTCCTAGCTGTGGGAATAAATAACCAGGGCTAATTCATTCCTAAGCCGATTCCTGGAGTATAAGATGAGGGAAGACCTGGAGCCCTGTTCACCCTGTACTGGTTTGAATATGCTTGTCCCATGGGAAGTGGAACTACTAGAAGGTGTGGCCTTATTGGAGGGGGTGTGGCCTTGCTAGAGGATGTGTGCTCAAGCCCCACCCAATGCAGAGAGCCTCCTCCTGGCTGCCTATGGAAGGTAGTCTTCTGGCTGCCATTGGATCGAGATGTAGAACTCCTGGCTGTTTCCGCACCAAGTCTGCCTGCACAGTGCCATGCTTCCCACTGTGAGGATAATGGACTAAACCTCTGGAAGCCAACTACTTACTTTATAAAAGTTGCATGGTCATGGTGTCTTTTTACAGTGATGCAACCCTAACTAACACACACCCTGTGTCAGAAGACTCCACCATAAAATGCTAACCCTCCAGGGTTTTACAGACTTTGAAGAGCAGGGAGAAACACCACTTAACGAGGCTAAATGCAGAAGTCATACTGCAGGTACTCCTTGAAGCATGGTCAATGAGGAGGGAGAGGCTCCAGTTTGTGGGAATGATTTAGACATTCAAACCAGGTAAGTAAACTTCTAAAGCACTGGGAGTGGCGAGGCAAACCAAACAGACAAACAGGTAGAATTCTGCTTGGGTCACTCAAAGGCAAGCGTGCCAAGATTGTGCTGAACAAAACTTCTAAGGGGAAAATACTAACAAAGAAGCAAATGCTTGGAATATGAGTCTTTTGGAGGCATTAGGGCCTAAGTATGAGCTCACCAAATGGGTGAAAGAAGATGTGAATTCTGAGTAGTTCGGGTGAGAAGGATTAAGCTTGGCATAGGAATAGGCAATTACCCTCCTAGAGTGTGCTACAGTGGGCATCTCTCCCTTGCAAGAAAGTATACTAAAGTAGACATTATTTTGACTGGTATTGGTTCTGGGCAGTAGTCATTTGTGGATGATGGAGAAGCGGTGGTCACAACAGGTCCTGTCAGGTCCTGGGAGCTGACTTGAGTGAGAGATGTGGCTGGTGTCTGCTTTTCAGTGACCCCTTCCATCTGTGTCATTGTACAAACATTGCATTTTTTGACAAATAATAGGTAGATAGATAGATAGATAGATAGATAGATAGATAGATAGATAGATAGTAGGATCTTTCCATGCTGTATTGGATCTTACTAACTCTTCATGTATGCCCCTTGCTGCTGAGTATTAAGACCTATTGGCTCTTTGTTAGAGAGGACAGTGTTGGCTCCCCAAAGCTCCTGCCCATACTCTATCAATTAAATGGTTTCCTCATAAAATGTCAACCAAGTATTCTATAAATTAGGAAAAGCAACTGGAAGAATAGTATATACAGAAGTTCCAGAGTTTAAATGTAGAAGGCACCCTGTATGGTTGAAAACGTCACTGCCCTGCTCCCCCCAAAGCAACAAGGTTGGAGAATGAAAATCCCAGTCTCAAGAAGAGGGTGGACACAAAAAACCTCATCCATAATCAACTTGGTGTTTACAGTTGATAGCTGCTGGGAAAGACATCATTTTCCCCCACAATAGAGTGTCACTGGGCATATCAACCACACTCCAGGGCAGGCCCATGACCAGGAGTAATTGGGCAACACAAAACTCACTTGTGTGTGTGTGTGTTCCCCTTTTGTTTGATTTTCTGTCTTATTGGTTTTCTTTTTTCTTTTTTTTTTTAAAGTTTGTCTTTTGTTTGTTTTTGCTTTTAATTGTTTTTCTTCTTGGGAATGTGTAGGGAGAGAGAGAACATGAATTTGGGTGGGTAGGAAGGTTGAGGAGCATCTGGAAAGAGTTGGGGAAGAGAAAAGAATATCAAAAATGAATTTTTATAAATGTTTTTAATAAGACAGTGTTAAAAGTCAGTGTCAGAATTAGGCTATGTGCCTATGAGCGTTAGTAGAACTCCTCAAGTCCCACAAAGCACAAGGCTACTGTCTCAGATGCTGGTTGACTACTGTCTCGGATGCTGGTTGGCTACTGTCTCGGATGCTGGCTGCATGCCAGTGCTAGATTAGGAAGGTTCTGCTGCTGAGACTATCACATGCTTTGGCTGCAGAGCATGGAGAAACCAAACTGGGACTGAGCTGGAGCTCCCACCATGTTGAGAGTAATTGACTGTTACTGTAGGGTAGTGGTGAAACGCTCTATCATATGTGAAGAAAAATAATTAGCCATCTACAGTCTTGGAAAAGAGGCAGAAAGAGTCTAAGAACCAGTGGAAGAAATGGAGTTTCCTATAGTCATTTAATTGAAACATTCACTCTTGGAGGGAAGGAGGGGGCTCATACAAAAACTTACAAATTTCAGGAAGTTCATAGGGTTTACTAAACTCGCAAGACCTCTCCCCAAGACTACGTAAGTAATCAGTGTTTTCTGGACAGAGGAGATTTCTTGAAGGAGCTTCCTGCATGGTACACACACAACACCAGTATTTTAACTTTTGTATATTGTCACCCATCCTGGGATAGGCCTTTAGGGGATTTTTTTGCTTTTCAGTCACCCATGCTCCTGCAAGGTAATTACAGTAAACTCATTGGATCTTTGAGCTGACCTTGGATGGAATTGGTCTGTTTTCCCTACCCTATCTTCAGTGAAAAAATATGTGTTCATATCTCACTGGAAGAGTCTAACAACATCAAGTTTAGAAAAGCTTCAAGGAATTTTTAGTCTCATAGAAAAGCTAAGCAAAGGAGAAAAAGTGTATTTTTTTCAGCAAAGACAATTTTATTTCAAGCACACAGTCATAGGAATAGAACAAAATTACAATTAGTCATAGGAATAAAATACAAGTACAAGAAATGAGTTATGTGTAATTTTAAAGAAAGTTCATGGAAGATATTACAGAGTATAATGTAATTTTTCTGTGGTAGACACAATTCTTTGCCCAATTTATTTAGTCTTCCTCCTCAAACCTAAGTTGGTAACAAATGATGCAGAAACATAAGTTATTAGCATTAAAACAAACCAATTTTGAAGACAAAGGCAAGCTCATTCATTTTGCACAGAAATATTTATGGAGATACTGCATGAATACAGCATCATTATCAGGTTACTTTGAAACAGCAATTTCAATTTAATTCCCTCACCTGACTGTGTTAGAGCCTTTCAAAGACTGGCCAGATTGAGGCTCTCCCTACTCATGAGCTTGGCAAAGAACCCAATATACTTTTCCTTCTAGCACCAGGATGGTTGTTTTTGAATAACATTGTCTGATGGAAGAAAGAACAAGCTGGGTCAGGAAAATATTACTAACCAGAACCTAATGTTTCCTAGGAGAGACTTGGGACCATATCAACACAGTGAGCTTAATTTGGAAATTAATAAAATATTTACTTATTGTAACAGACAATGGTTCATTATATACAATAAACCATGCCAGTTTGCCCTGGTGTAGATAAAAATGTGAAAGGTAATGTCTGTTTTTGCTGTGTGATGCTAATTAGCAAAAGTATAATAAAGGAGTTTGGGGAATATGAACACTAATAAGTAAGCAGAGGTTTGATGGACAAGATGTTTCTACACTTTTAAAGTGCCTATCCACCAATCAGCTCTAAAGGGAAAATTGTCATTCTACAGTAGGGAATCTGTACTTCCTTAAGTCACATGCTAAGAAGTCAACAGTTCCAAACTATGGTCAAATCAAATGTATCAAGTGCCTGGAAAATAAACCAGATTATCAAATCCATGCTGTTTTGGAAGCCATTCACCCGTGTAGTGGTTTGGCCAATGCTGCTTGTAATCTAATGCTAATTGAGGTCCCCCAAAACTATTTGCCCTAAAGATGAGAGAGTCCACACATAAGACACTGAGGGACCCTGCTCCCAGTTAATTCTGATTGGTAAATAAAGATGCCAGCAGCCAATAGCTGGGGAGAAGAGATATAGGTAGGGTTTAGGTTCCCCAGCTTCGGACCATAGGAAGAAGAAAGAAAGAAAAGAGAGAAGCCTTCGTGGGGGTAGAGAAGAACATGCAGGAGAGAGAAGAAAAGCTGACATGGGCCAAGAGAACATGGTCCAGAGGGCTGCTCAACTTGGTTAAGAGCAACCAAAATGGAACGTAGAAATTAGTAAGTGTTAATTTGGGGTTCTCAATGGGATTCTAACTGCATAGAGGGTAGACAGTTGCCCAGCTATTATGCTGTTTAAGGATTATTAAAATAGAAAGGCCATGTGTGGTGGGCTGAAGTTCTACTACTGAGTTTCATGCACATATCTTTTAAATTAAAGAAAATAAAAATACTGATTTTTCTCCAGTGATATATATACCTGAAACCTGCAATTCTGTTTGGTATTCTCCTTTTCAGAAAAGATTTGTCTTTATTAATTTTCTATATTATTTTGTCTGTGTCTGTGCCTGAGTATGGGTATGTTGATGTGAATGTAGGGGCTTATAGGGGCAAGAAGCACATGATGTCCCTGAAGCAGGAATCACAGCATGTTGTGAGTTTCAGTCATGTGTACTCTTGACCGTTGAGTCATCTCTCCAGCCCTAAGTTCTCCTTCTTGATGGATGTCTTGTTTAATTTTATTAAAAAAAAAAACAAAAAAAAAAACACTCTAGCCCTTGGGGGCTCAAATCCATTCTTATACAACGAGAGATTCATGAAGACAAAGGAGACATGATGGAGCTCAAGAACCCCAGACACACAGGAAGTGTGGTGGGGGGACCTACATATTCGGTTCATATTGTAATTACCCCGATTTATTAATCCTGCTAGCAGGGCTTCAGTCTGTAGTCTAAACTAGAGGCTGAGGCACCGATGGAGATGTGGGAAGGGTTTTAAAGGCAAAAGATGCAAGAAGACCTTGAATATGTGCACAAGACATTGAACGTCTGCATAGGCAACCCAAGAGCTGTTCTACTTAAGATTAGGCAGTCAAAGCAACTTGAAAATAATCCTTGAATGTCTGCATGAGTAAGTTACCAAAGCCAAAAAAGTGTTTAGTAATATCATACAACAAGTTGATGGTCACAGCTGTATATTTCTGGGTGAGAGTAGCTGAGCTGGGATTACTGGGAACCTATTATCTTCCTGGAACTTGAGTCAGGGACAAAGAGCTATTTGAAACCAAGATGGATACCTACCATAAAATAGTGTTTCTTTAGCCATCGAAGCATCCCGTTTGGGTTATCCAGACGCACTGGGTGAAGAATTTGCCCTCTAGAGAGTGGTGAAAGGCAATGCTCATTTCTAAGAAAACATGCATAATGTAAAAATGTCACTTTCACTAAACCCTCGGGGTTAGGAGCCACACCACAGTCTCTAGAAGTCCGGGAATCGGGGGAGGAGGGCGGGGATCCCGTGATAGTATCATTCTGAGAGCTGCGCCTCTGAGTTCCAAGTACCGTGCAATCTGGAGCTTTCCAAATGCCCAGAGCAGATCTGCATAGTACTTGATGAAGGAAAGTGTGGCATCCGTAGTGAGTCCCACAGGGTCACGTTAGGAAACTTTACTGCACCACTATTTGACATTACTGAAGTTCTGATGCTTCTTAGAAAAACGTTAACTGACTTAACAGGGTATGTGAGGGGGAAGTGTGGCTATGGTGTTGTAACCATTGATACCAGTAGGGGGAGATGTTGCCACGTATTGATTCATTTTAAAGCCAAGAAAGTGAAAATACCTTATCACTGGTAAAAGGACCTAGAGAATCTGAACAAGTGGAAAATCGGTGGCAATTTACTGAAATGATCTTTCTACCTCTTGAGGGAGCAAATTCAGTTCCACACTTGTATATTGATTGCCACCACACCAAAGCCCTTATCCAGTAGGGAGACACTGACCTCCTCCTAGGTGGGGCTCTGCCTGAGCCTCGGGCTCCAGTCAAACAGACCCTGAGTGGGGAGTGAGGATGATTCTAGGAAAGACAGAAGGAAAAGATGAGAGATCAGGAGGGCTGTCTAGTAAGTACTGCAGCATCGAGGTTAGTGAGTACACCATTTTAATACTCCACAGTGCTGTGGGAAGCAAAATCACAAGCTCGAAGAACCAATGGCTGACATACACACAGGCAGGATGTCTATTCTCATCCAGAGGCCTCTCTGCCCCTTCCATCAAGATTAATAAAATGTCCAGCCCTTTGCCTTGAGCCTCAAGAGTATCTCCTCTTATCCTTCCATGCATCACTGGGCCAGGAAATCTGCCAATCTGCAAAACATCCTTCCAGGCCACAAACCCTGATCTACTTTGACCCTGCCTAGCAGACAAGATTTTACTCTGCTAGAGAAACAGGCAACTGGCTCCTGACACAGCTCCTGGATCACGGCTGGTAAAGTCAGAGCAAACATGATCTCAAATACCTTCATGGAATGCAAAGAAGCAGACCTCTTTATTATCAAATCCTACAGTGATTCTCCCAGCTCAAAATTTAATCCTTTCTTGTACCTGTTATTAAAGGAAATAATAGACCAACGCAAAAGCATGCAAACTTATTTTAGGCCAGCAGTGCAACAAGGTGTCACTTGGGGTCTTACTTTAATTTCCATAGTTCATAATGCTCTGAACAGGCAGTAGATCCCAAAACAGGGAGAGAGAAGGTGACTTGGCACACATCAGGAAAGTTACCTCTGCTTTCTTGTGCAGAGGAACTTATGAAGTGATCAGAGACTGGGGGTCAGACTCCAAAGCAACACCATGCTGAGTCTAATGCTCACTCCCTCTCCCTGTACCTCAGCCCACTGTGCTCTCACCTCCTATTCACTCAGCTCACTGGAGATGAAGCAAAGACCACAGTTCACAGGATCTGTAGGGCCTGGACTTCTTTTTCAGGCAGGGCAGAATTGATACAACAGCTCTAACCCCACAGTTATGAGCCCGTGTCCAGGCCAGTTTTGCTTTTCTGTAAAGTCTATAAGACATTCCAGTTCAGGCCATAGTGAACACTGCAGATTTCTTACCCACAATCCTCTGCAAGTAGTCGGAAGAGTGTATTAGTTAAGATAATTTCACGATTACTTTGATCCATAACAGAAAAAAATACCTTTTATTTTATTACCTTTTCTACATCAAATTAAGGTGGTGGTACATCATCAGTGCTAAGGAAATCCAATCAAAATATTAAAAATTATACAAACAAATTCTCAAAGATATTCCATAGATAAAATCTAAATTGGTAAGATTCATGGGCCAATTGATATCAAATGTCTTGCTCCTGCAAGGTGAAAATCCAAAGGAACTAGATTCATTCTCCCATCCATTTTGTTTGTTCCAGGGGTTCTCTGCCTCTGAGAAACCTCAGGATGCCTCCACAGCAGAAGACTGGAGGGATGGTAAGATGTGTGGTGTTCCTTCCCCATCACCTTTCAAGAAAGATATAGGTAGGCAGAGACCTTCACTGAAAAAGTAGCCAGCCAAGTGTTAAAAACATGCCAGTAGCAACCCTCCACAGTCTCCTTCAGAAAGGAGAGCAAAATAGATGCCAGCATTATAGAGTAGTAAAATTAGATAAGGGGCTTACAAAAAAATGCCATCAGCCAACATTGCCCTGTATGCAAAACTCAGAAAAGATGACCAGATTCAGTAAGATTGTATGAACAAGGTTATACACCCCAGCCAGGGGCCATTTTTCCTAAGAGTGTAAGACTAATTTGTGTTTTTTAAAAAAATTACCAGGAGCCAGAGATGAGCAGACTTCTGAGTTCAAGGCCAGCCTCGTCTACAGAGCAAGATCCAGGACAGAACTACACAGAGAAACCCTGTCTTGAAACACACACAAAAAAATAGAAATTAAAAATTATCGATCTATGCAAAACTGTGGTTGACAAAACTCCACATCCATTCCAGAGCTGTACTCCTGAAGAATGTCCTCCATGTGCTGTTGTCATTTCAGAAACATCATCTAACTTCAGATTTAATGCTGAGAACCGGAAACAATACGGTCAAACAAACAAGAAACGCAAACATATCTACTGTTCCTGAGACTAGCAGCAAAGCAAACGAAACTGAGTGACCACTTCATCCAGGAGCCGAAATCCTTAGCAGTACCAATACCTACAAAAAAGAAGTAAGAACCTTACAGTTTCAAAAAGTATATGACAACAACAATAACAAAACCACATACACAGAGGGCAATGATGACACAGAATGGATGAAAAGAAAGGAAACGATTGAATGAAGCACCTCAAGCCAGTAACTCATGAAAGCAAAGTTAAGAGGGTACAGGAGCAGCACACAGCAGAGTTAAGCTGGTACAGGATCAGTGCACAGTAGCGTTAAACGAGTACAGGATCTACACCCTGCCTGGAAGCAATCAGAATTTAAGGGCTGGAGAGATGGCTCAGCAGTTAAGACACCGGCTTAACTTCCAGAGGTCCTGAGTTCAATTCCCAGCAACCACATGGCGGATCACAACCATCTGTAATGGGATCCAATGTCCTCTCTTCTGGTGTGTCTGAAGACAGCTAGATTAATGGACTCATACACCTAAAATAAATAAATTTAAAAAAAAAGAATTTAAAAATGAAATCAAAAGCAGCCAAACTTCAGTAGAATCAAAATAACTAAAACTCATGGATACAAATCTAACAAAATAATGTGCCACATCTATATGAAAAGATAATACAAACACTGATGAAATAAAGATATAAACACATGGTCTCCAACGTGAATAGGAAAACTTGGTCTGCTGTGCTGCATTGTGTCCTGGCCAAATATGCAGAGGCAATGCAGTCTCCATCACCATACAGCTGTTCTGTAGACAGGGGCAACTACTTCCCAATATTAGACAGACAGGAGCCAACATCACTCCAATCTTTACCTCTACACTCTCACTCTACTCTGTGGTCAACCTCTCTCTCCCTCTTTTAAAAGAAAACTTACATTTAGGACCTACTTGAATAATAAAGAATGATACCACTGCCTTAATGGCCCTAAGTGACATCTGTGAATTGTAATTCTCCATAGAAGAGGGCACTCATAAGCTCAGGGGGGTTGGTACCTGTATGTGTTATAGGGCCATTGCATAGCCTATGGCTATTTTGATAATCACTCCAAACTAGAAGCAACTAAGTAGCCTTTCAATAAATGAATGTAAACAAACTGATAGCTTCCTAAACTAGGATATTATTCAGCAATGTAGTTAAACCACAAAGTGTTAGAAGTTGGTCACACATTAATATTGTGACATGGGAGGAGCCAGTATGAAAAAGTATGTACTATGATTCTGTTTGTGTGACATTCTAAAACAGACAGAACTACAGAGGTAGTAAAAGATTGACACCTGTCAGTAGTTGAAAATGATATAGAGTCTTGAGTTGGAGATATTGGGGTAACAACACTATTCTATATGTCACTGAAATTGTCAAGTTCATCAAAAACATGGGAATGGCCAGACAGGTCTAAGGAGAAATTATTGATTGGCCAGAGTAGGGTTATGAGAACAGCAAAGGACAAGAGGGAAAGAAATCAATGATTCTTGACATAATATATAATATGTGCATATAATGTGTTATGTATGACTGTATAGCTTTGGTAAGACTATTAATTTTCTAGTATAAAAATAGTTGAAAAAATACACACACACACACACACACACACACACACACACACACACACATATATCCTCACTGATAATATTCATTATTTAGGGGATGCAATTTATAATATAATATATGGGACTTATTTAAGACATAATCAAATTAAATACAGGCAGGAGCATTACCATACAAAGAAAAGCATTTTAAACTTCATAACTACCCATCTGCATATGAGGTCAACTCTTTTCTTTCACTGATTTTTCTAGGAAGACAGTAGAGGCTGGGAGCAGATGGACCCTCTGCAAGAGCTACATCATTATCATGGAGGAGAGGGAGAAGAGAAGAGAGAAAAGGGGCAGGGGATAGAAAAGACAGACACAAGGAGAGACAGAGATTGGAACAGCCGAAGTTGCTGCAGTCAAAGAATGGCTTTAGAAGACTGACAGGCCTTATATCACTTTGACAATGTAGTTTTAGTTCCAAGAGAATTCTACAGATTCTTACATACACATCAGTGTCTGTGCCTTGATCATGTCCTCAGCAGGAATTCAAATAATCATCAGCAAAGGATCACTTGAGTAAACCAAACTATAATGGAAATCCACAGACCAAAGGAGGGATTTGTTCACTCTCTATTATTCATGTGTCCTGTGTGTGTGTGTGCATACCTGTGGATTTGTATGAACTTGATACAAGCTAGGGTCATCAAGACGAAGGAGTTTCAGCTGAGGAAATGCCTCCCTGAGATCCAACTGTAAGGCATTTTTCTCAATTAGTGATCAATGGGGGAGGACCCAGCCCATTGTGGGTGTTACCATCCCTGAGCTGGTGGTCTTGGGTTCTATAAGAAAGCAGACTGACCAAGCCATGATGAGCAAGCCAGTCAGCAGCACCCCTCCATGGCCCCTGCATCTGTTCCTGCCTCCAGGATCTTGCTATGTTTGAGCCCTGACTTTCTCCAATAGTGAACTGCAATATGGAAGTGTGAGCCCTTGCTTTTTGGTCATGGGTTTTCATTGTAGCAATGGAAACTTTAACTAAGACAATACTATAGGGAGGTATCAACCAAAATGATTTCAGACTTGCAAATGGTCTGGTACCATACAAGAGCAAAAAGAGGCAAATATAGGATTGTGCAAGTAAACTTTAAATACACTTAAAATAGTCAAATTTTAAAAGCAAAACCCATCAATTTCAAAGTAAATGAGGGTGTGTGGAAATTTTTTATTTGTATAGTATTTCCAGTTGGGTTACTAAAACTGGCAAATACATCAGATCTACTGTATTACCATCACAAAACTCCTATTCCATGTGTCCTATCTAAAGTCAGTGAACACTGACCCTAGTCTTCTGTTCTCCACCTGGATATTGACTTTAAAATGCAGTTGGACTCATGTTTGTGTGGGTCAGTCTTTGCCAACTCTGTGCAAAAAGTCAGCATGTTTAGTCAGTAGTTTTTTTCAAGACAGGGTCTCTCTGTATATCTCTGGCTGTCCTGGAACTCACTCTGTAGACCAGGCTGGCCTCGAATTCAGAAATCCACCTGCCTCTGCCTCCCAAGTGCTGAGATTAAAGGTATGAGCCACCACTGTGTTGTTCCAAAGCAGGGGCCCTGGGCTGTGGCCCTGGCCTGGTTGAGGTTCTCTCTCTCCCGGGGGCAGGAGGCCTGCTGCTGAGGCCCGGGTCTCTCTCTCTCCCGGGGGCTGGCCTGTTTGCTGCACGGTGCCTTAATTAAAAGGGAGGCAATGTATGAATGAGTTATTTTATTGTAGGAAGGAGAAATATGCTGGTTGAATGGAGAGAAAGGAGAGGAAGGAGAGAGAGAAAAGAAAGAGAGGAGAAAGGCAGAGAAGAGAACAAAGAGCAGAGAGGAGAGAGAGAGCAAGAGAAAGAGAGGAGAAGAGGAAGAGAGAGGAAGAGAGAAGTAAGAGAGTGTGAGTAAGTAAGAGTTAGAGAGAAGAATAGGAGAGTGAGGAGGGGGCAAACCATCCCTTTTATTGTATGGGGCGTGGCATGCCTGGCTTGTGGTCAGATGACTGTATGTAAGGTCCAAATAGAATGCTGGAAGTTTGAGGCAGTGTCTGCCTGATAGAGCACACATCTCCTGCAGGGGCAGCTGTGAGGGGTCTGGGCTGAAATCTGAGCCATTGGTCTCAGGCACAAATCACCAAACGCCTACCGTCCCTTTTGAACAAATTACTTTGCTCAGTGGGTCCCCAGGGTTCCGAGGTGGCTGCTCTCCTGGACTCTGGCTGTCAGAACTGCCCACTGCCCCACACCACTGCTTGGCTAACTTCTTTATATAGGTTTAAAAAGCATTCAGAAAGTGATACAAGAACTTATTTCTGGGGTGCCAATATCCCCGGGATAAGTGATTGTGTAGAAAATAGGGCCTGAAATATACTTTAATGACACTGCAAGAGTTTGCAATAGCACTGGAAGGATAAAAACATCTCTATTTTCTGAAAGTGGTCATAAAATGGGAAAATACATAAGACATTAAAATGTAAGCCCCCGTGTCTCTTTAGGAAACAGCAATCATCAAGAAATATGATCTTACCTTTAGCCAATTGCAGTGACGAATTATCAGGTCATAATGGGTTATCTGGCCAATATCTCACGCCCCCTTCCTGAACATTTTCTCAGAAGAAATGTGCTCTTAAGGTTAGCCATCCTAAGAAATAAACAGAAGTGTTTCAAAAATAACCTAAAATGATGTAAGCTGCTAAATTAGGCATGGGAACACTGAAAGGAAACTGTCCGGTAGAGGTTAGATCCTAAAAACAAAACCTAATAGAGCAAACCACAGGTGACTTGTCAACAGACCCTGACCGCCCCAAACTGCGCACTCTACACCATACCCTACGAGGTGCAGAACAAGTGATATCCAACATAGTGAATCAAAACAGTAACAGTGTCAGAGAGGATGGCCCAAATGCAGCTCAGTAAATACAATGGTGATTAAACTCATTTAGGAACACTACAATCTAAAACACATTATATGTGAGCCTCCTTCCCAGGAAACCAAAAATATAACATAAACAAGACCAGGCACTTCTTCGAGGGCAGGGAGTGAAGCATGAGAGCCGCATACAATCATTCACAGATTAACCTCCAAGCACACACATTCATCTCCGTTTGTTTTTATCTAAGAAGTCCACTCACAGAGCATCCCTGGAGGACATCCACACAGTCTAGCTATCAAGAGCTGTGGTGATAAGAGATACCGTGAGGGTAATGACAAAATTTGTAATTGAATTACAAGCCCAAGCAGAGAATTTCTATCAATTATTAATGCATTGTCGGGTCAATAAGATAGCTGGGTTGAGATCAGCAGAACGCCATAAGGCAGTAATTGCTGAGTGCTTCAACATCCTTTTGAAGAAGATCCAAAACAGATGTAGCAATCTCTTTTCTCAAACAGGTCAGCATTTTGCTGAGAGATGAAATTAAACACAGAAATAGTCAGCTCTTTGCTGGGAACACGAAGAAAATCAAGGCCAAGGCTGGGAATGCAGTTCTTGATCTCTGGGTGCTCATGGTACACTTCTTACATTCAGCTCTTCCGGGGTTACATCTGACCAGGAGAGAATAAAATAACCGTCTAGTATCCTTTCTGCTAAACACTCTGGTAAAAACAGTCTAACCAAAAGGAATTTAGGAAGAAATTGCTTATTTCAGCTTTCAGATCACACCCTATCACTGAGGGAAGTCAGGGCGGGAGGGGGTTCAAGCAGGAGAAAGGCTGTTTGCTGGCTGGCTCAGTCAGGCCCATACTTAGCTAGCCACACACAGCCCAGGACAAACCACTCAGGGAGCAATGCCTCCCAAAGTGGGAGGGCCCTCTGTAAACAATGAAGACAATTCCTGACAAACTGACCCACACATCCACCTGAGCTAGGCAGTCCCTCCATTGAGACCTTTCTTGGGTGACCCTAGGCTGTTGATTATTGAAAGTGAAGTAGGGCAATGACCTATGAGATGGGAATGGTTCTAAAAGGAAGCTAGAATAGCTTAGTCAGCATCAGCTGAGAGCTGGCTACAGGTGCACACCAGAGTCCTGCCTGGACTTAACTGACCTGAAGAATGTGCTGATGAGCCTCCGAGTCTGTGTGTCAGGAAGTCCTCTATGGGTTTGTCACACCTGCTCTTGGTGATAATAGGAAGATTAGAGACCAGGAGAAAGCTCTGGTGACAAGGGTGTTAAACTTACTTCATCAATTCTTTGAGGGCATTCTTCTGTAAATATAACCAACATCTGAGTAGTAGTTTTGGTTTTCGTTCATGTAAAAGAAAACTTGGAATTAAAATTGAACAGTCATGGGGCCAAAATAAAGAGCCATATTATAACAGTGAGCATTACAGCTGCACATGGCTCATGCGGATTCTAGTCATACTTTTCTGTACACACAAGCACTGTGGTTAGTGTTGTATTCTTAGTGAATCCTCAGTGGATTCCTGGGCTTATATGTTCATTGCTTCCTGCCCCAGTTGATAGAAGAGGAATAATTTACAGTTTACATATTCACTGTTGAGTTT
Organism: Mastomys coucha; assembly: GCF_008632895.1. Taxonomy (NCBI): domain Eukaryota; kingdom Metazoa; phylum Chordata; class Mammalia; order Rodentia; family Muridae; genus Mastomys; species Mastomys coucha. Next base: position 29,768,799 of record NW_022196914.1, on the reverse strand, counting down.
TTTAGTATGACAATTTAATAATGTTCCTAACACCCACATAGAGGCTCACCCACCTCCTTGAGGCCCAGCACGTGTGGTGCACAGACACCATGCAGGCAAAACTCTGATACATATAAAATAATAAAAAGCTAAAATATTTTTAAAAGTAAGCCATCACACTCATCTTCCCTCTGTTAGCACAGGGATAAAGCTGATTATAGGTTGGGAATATTTGATAATCACTGAAGGTGCTGCTCGTATAGATGATCCAGGTTCTGGAAGACAAAGATTGCTGTTATTTGTGTAGTTAGTACTTTCTATTGAGTAGTTAGTATTTTCTATTCTTAGTGAAATAGCAAAAAGGTATCCAGTGTGATAATCCCTGATCAGAATAGAATAGCATTGTTGTTCTCCCAGAGAAGTCTTCTGGTTTTAGTGAGACAGAGTAGAGATGAAGGCAGTGAACTTTTCTGCCTTCACTGGGATGAGAATGGAACAGTCCACTGACCTTGGAATAACTTTCCAACATCACAGCATCGCCACACATAGCTCAGGGAAATTGCTCTTGAGTATACAGAAATTGTAGGGGAAAAAAAGCTGTCATTGAAAAGTCATTTGCAACCAAAGTGTTTTGCAACCATATAATTGTGCAAGTGTGTACCATTCTATCACCGAGTAGAGTTTATTTCTAGGTAGTACTAGACATCCCATTTGGCTCTGAATCTTATTCTTTGTGTCTGACTTAAATGCAGAGGAGAAAAACTTTGATGAAAAACTGTCTCGGCACCAGCCCTAATGGTTCCTATCCCTAAGCTGTACTCTGGACTCAAAGCTTTGATTAGAGTCTTTGCCACTTTCATCATCAAAGTGGATGTAGAAAGCAATGCTAGGATGCAAAACTTTCCTTGAATTTGTTCCCTAAAGGGGATGATAACTATTTCCTCTCTAAAACAGCCCTTGTGTGGTCAAGTACAAAGTACCACTCAAGTTTTCTTTGGAGCCATAAAGTTAGCTCCATGTGCATGTGTGGCATATTTATCAAGAACTCCTGAGGGTGAAAACCTTGCATTACTTTAATTTTAAAATCCTGGGAATAAGTGACAGTGTAAAAATCACATACTTTCTCAGTAATTGAAACCCCTTGAAGGTTGATTGGAGTTTTTAAAGTGCGGCCAACACTCTTACCTTGCTGAAGTTAGGGAAAGTAAGAGAGCACTCCTCTAACAGGTGGGATCTCGAAATTTTCTTGTGTTCTAAAGTCTAAAATTGATGGAAGTAAATGGAAATAAAGTATGTTGTTCAAAGCCTTTGTCTGCTATTAACAGCTCCCCTTATTTTTCTGAGAATGTCACCCCCGTTAGCTCCTCCCACATCTCCCCCACTTCCCTTCTCACCCCACATTTTGTCCTCTTGGTTTTCTTCTTTTGTTGTTGTTCGTTTGTTTGTTTGTTTAACTCATAAGGCTTATGTTGCCTATCTACTCTTGGATGTGTGGCCTTCACTGCACAGTGGTCTACCTACCAGGGCTATACCCCTAAAGAAGACTGAGTCACCCTTTCCCCGCCAGCCACCTGCCAACATCTCCATAGCTAGGGGTGGGACTTTGTGCTTCCCCTCCATGGTGGAGTTACATCTGGCCTGAGTTTGTGAAGGTCTCATGTGTGTTGTCTCAGCTGCTGCGAATGCATATGTGAAAAGCCCTTCCATGTCAAGAAAATTTTCCTTCGAGTCATTCACCATTTATGTGTTTTACAATCCTTCTCTTTTCACTTCTTCTTTCCTTATTGTCTCAAGACTCAGGTGGGACGAAAATAATACAGATGTACTGCTTAGGTCTGAGAATTCCATAGTCTCTTATTCTCTGCATCTTTTTTTTGGCTTTTCGAGACAGGGTTTCTCTGTATAGCCCTGGCTGCTGTCCTAAAACTCACTCTGTAGACCAGGCTGGCCTCGAATTCAGAAATCTGCCTGCCTCTGCTTCCCAAGTGCTGGGATTAAAGGCATGTGCCACCACCACCTGGCTATTCTCTGCATCTTGATCAGTTGTCGATCTCCGTGTTGCTCTGTCTGTACTACAAAGTTAAGGTTCCCTGATGAAGGTTGCCAAATGCACTCATCTGTGTGTATAAAGATAAGTCATGAGGAGTTGTGTAATATTATGTCTGTTTAACAGAAAAAGTAGCACTTTTTTCCCTGGGGCCTGCGACGCATATAGTCATAGGTTCTGGGCCCCAACAATGCAGGTGTGGATTTTCACCTGGAGAAGATTCCTAAATCCAGTCAGAGAATGTTTAGTTCTTCTCATGACAGTTACTCCACTATTGCATCAATGAACATGTCTTACGGGCCTGGTAAGTTTTGTCGCTTGAAGGATTCACAGATGGGTAAGATCAGCAATTCTTTTATCCTTCTGTAGTCTGCCCAGCACCTCATAGCATCTCTAGCCAGTAGCAATGACACTTCCAGGTGAGAATCAGCCTGGTTTCTCCATGTTCTATGACTTAGGTGTATAGTGTCTTTAACAATATGGCCCTACTGTCAAATTCTGGAGGGTAGCTAAGAGCAGTGGCAATAGCTTTAGATGTTTGAGGGTCGTTGGAACTTCACTTGCTCACAATCCAAAAGGAAGCAACCCATTCTTGGCACTAGGTTTTTTATTTGTTTTCCTGTGGTATCTTGTAGGGCAGTGGACCGTGCCACGAAACTTGATAAGGTCAAGTGGATTCAGCAACTCCAGTATCCTCAGACCAGAGAGTGGTAGGCTTTTTGCCTACTTCTGACCAGGTTCCTGTCACATGACCATGGCACCCCATGGAGAGGACCAAGCCAAGTCTTGCAGTATCTAATATGGATATTGGTGTCCAATTGTAGCATAACTACATTGTAACTATTTTATATATGTGTATGTATGCATTTTAGGAAACTTCCTCAGTACCAACAGACTGTAAGTGGCTTTAGTACTAGATATCCCTCTATATATTCTCTCCTTCACCCTACTTTACCCTTCCTTTCCCCATTAAACCCTCCCTGTACCATGTTTACTATTTAACCCTTTAAGCACTTCATTCTCTCTCCCTTCTCTTGAAATACCTCCAGTGGCCCTTCATTAATTTCCTGACCTCTGGCTCTCTGCTCCTCCCTGTTCCAGAGACAGCTGCATCTTTTTGTGCAGTGCCAGCTTCGTCCCGTAGACAAAATGGTGAAGGTCGGTGTGAACAGATTTGGATTTGGCCATATTGGGCGCCTGGTTACCAGGGCTGCCATCCTCTCTGGCTCTGGCAAGGTGGAGATTGTCGCCATCAACGACCCCTTCATTGACCTCAACTACATGGTCTACATGTTCCAGTATGACTCCACCCATGGCAAATTCAACGGCACAGTCAAGGCTGAGAATGGGAAGTTTGTCATCAACGGGAAACCCATTACCATCTTCCAGGAGCAAGATCCCGCTAACATCAAATGGGGGGATGCTGGTGCTGAGTATGTTGTGGAGTCTACTGGCGTCTTCACCACCATGGAGAAAGCCGGGGCCCACTTGAAGGGTGGGGCCAAAAGGGTCATCATCTTCGCCCCTTCTGCCGATGCCCCCATGTTTGTGATGGGTGTGAACCACGAGAAATATGACAACTCGCTCAAGATTGTCAGCAATGCATCCTGCACCACTAACTGCTTAGCACCCCTGGCCAAAGTCATCCATGACAACTTTTGCATTGTGGAAGGGCTCATGACCACGGTCCATGCCATCACAGCCACTCAGAAGACTGTGGATGGCCCCTCTGGAAAGCTGTGGTGTGATGGCCGTGGGGCTGCCCAGAACATCATCCCTACATCCACTGGAGCTGCTAAGGCTGTGGGCAAGGTCATCCCAGAGCTGAATGGGAAGCTCACCGGCACGGCCTTCCGTGTTCCTACCCCCAATGTATCAGTTGTGGATCTGGCATGCCGCCTGGAGAAACCTGCTA
>NW_022196914.1:29701474-29764476 GCF_008632895.1 Mastomys coucha | reverse complement strand
AACAGGAGGGGCCTAGGGAGCCCTCCCTACTCTCTTGAATACCATCAATAAAGCTCACTGCACCCCCCCCCCAAAAATTCCTGACCTCTATGGGTACTTCCGGGAAGACATACATGTCTGAAGACTCTATTTGGGAAATTATTTTAAACTGTTGTATTCCCAGCTCACAGATTCATTTCTCATGGATTCGACTGCTTAGCACAAATGTCAGAGCAAATGTGAATGAATTTAAATATTCTGTCTCCACCATGCTCAAGCCATGTTGCTCTTGCGTGTGGGGGTGGAGGGAAGGGACATGATCGATAGATACCTCCACACACAGCAGCCCTGTGCTATACAGTCACATTCCTCGGAGAGAAAATCTGAGAGATAACAAATCATACAGGTATTAGTTTTGTTTTGTTTTGTTTTTTACCCCCAGCTCCTGCTCATTTCTTTGGGATCTTCTGAGAGACTTCCTATTTCCTGTTGGACTGCCCTCTTCCATTTATGTTGCATTAAACCCTGAGAGTGACTTCTTTGTAACTTTGAATCTTAGGATGGGCATCCTGTGTCTAGGCCAGTCAAGATAGAAGAGTACTACTACACAGGCGACTTCTCACTACCCTGTGAGGAGCTAGCCCCTTATATTTCAAGACTAGGCAAGAACATAAATAAGGGATTGATCACTTAGACAAGAAATGAAACATAAAAATGAAGGCACTGGGAACAATTTTGTACACCTGTTAATTCCCATTTGCAGTAACTAAAATGTGCTTCGTCGTAAGAGATATTGATAGTTTTATTCCCTATCATAGGTATGAAATGATCACCTAATACAAAAATATAGCTGGTCTATGAGAGTAGACTCTTCAAAAGAGTAAATGTTCTAGATCCCTGTGTATTGGGAATCAGAATTTTCAAGAACATATGAGTAACTCCCGCTGAAAGTTGTAAATCAGAGAATGAAATACTGTTCTCAAGCCATGGAATTAATGATCTCATTAAGATATGCTTAACTGGGGCTAGAGAGATGGCTCATCATTTAAAAGCACTGACTGCTCTTCCAGAGGTCCTGAAATCAATTCCCAGCAACCACATGATGGCTCACAACCATCTGTAATGGGAAACTGATGCCCTCTTCTGGTGTGTCTGAAGACAGTGGCAATGTACCCACATACATGAAATAAATGAATCTTTAAAAATGAAAAAAGAAAAAGGAAAGAAAAAAAGTTGACTGACTGGAAGCAACTTCTTCATTTTACTGATACTTATAATTTATTAAGAAACTGATTTTTGTCTCATATGCTTCATTGTATCATTTTAAGAGGGTTGACTAAGAGAAATATAAGTGGTTATCACAATGTCCAACATAGGACTCTTAAACACAACCACTTGGCACAAAAGCAAAGCATAGTATATTTTGTAACTTGTATGTAGATGTGTTAATTGATATAGCATTTCCAACAGCAAGAAAATGAGGGCACTTTAAATGTTCATCAACTTATGATTAGATAACCAAAATATTTTACATATATACAATATAATTTTTGGAATATATTTCTAGTGTTCAAGGCAGAACTGCAGGATGTAATCAGGAATTCTCATACCTGATATTTCAACAGTTGTGTGTCTCCTATTGTTTCCATCTCTCCTTTTGTGTGTTTTGAAATCTTGTTGAGCCCATGGATTTTAATCTTGACCAGTTTTGTAAAAGCTAACTGTCCCTCAGCATTGATTAGTGCACCCATCAGGACCAAGGCTTAGGACAAAGATTCAAGTTGGGACAGGCCAAAAGTAGCTTAATTTATTCAATTTATAAATGAAACTACCAATATCATTGAACTGACATTTATAATACCCTGATCTACGCAGGTTGAGATGGAAGTAGAACTGGGACCAGAGAGCCCATTGAAACATTGCCTTTATTACAGTCTGTATCTTTTTCGTTTGCTTGGTTTTTTTCTGTTTGTTTGTTTGTGTCACTAGAGGGCCTCATTATGTAGCCCTGGCCATCCAAGAACTCACTATGTAGACCAGGCGGGCCTCGAACTCAGAGATCCACCTTTGCCCCTCAAGTGAATCAAAGGTATGTGCTACTCCACCCAGATCAGTCTGTACCTTTGTAAGATTCCAGAGCAAGGCACATTTATTTCCATGCTGTGTAAGTTTGTCACATGTGTCACTTTGCAGCCTTCATGTGCATCATGTTTTATTCATGAGACCACAGCATCCTCAGGCACATTTAGAATATAGCTGAGGTGCTCTGCTCTAGACATTTTGTATCAGCTTTCAAGCCTTCACAGGTTGACTGAAAACAATCAATAGGTGTTTGTTTTCTGTAGACTGGTGCTACTCTGTTGTATGAAAAAAAACTTCTGAAGCCTGAAGTCTCTGCTGAGTAACTCTTAAATGATCTAAATACTGGAAAACGTCCACACAGTGCTGACAGATGCATGGACCACCTCTAAGTATTTATACCACAAGCAATAAGTACAGCCCCTCCAAAACAAAAACAGTGCCACTAAGTAGAGTATTTGATTAAATGCTATAGTCATTCAAAAACTTGATCCTAGCCTTCCTTGTAGAACTCTACCAAATAAAACCCAGTATTAAAGTGCTAAAAATATTGGGATTTTATAGATTAGTAATTCTAGAATTTATCACACTGTTATTCCTGATCAAACCTCCCACATAATTCTATAAGGGCATGCTTGAGTGACTGTGGTTAACGCATTTATCCCTTCCTGTCTTTTAATCTCATAAGTATTTGATGAGAAGACCTTCCTTCCTGGAATCATGATAGTGTTAGACCAGTGCCTTTGACATCTGGTACAACTGAGTATCTCTGAGAAACATCCTTCCTGGGGCTTTTTCAGTGCATGAAATCAACACTGAAAGGAAAACACTCTCCAGAGAAAGTATTTACTTGGAGAAAACCACGAGGAACTATACAGATATGCTTGGACAGATGGAGTCACTCAAAGACAAAGAGAGGTTATTTCTCAAACCACCTACTCTACCTGCTTTCCTGAAGGGTAAATAGTTGGGCATGTAACTCAAGGGAAGAAATGATGCAATTATATTTTAATTTCAAAAATAAAAATATGTTAAAAGTAAACACTGATAAGTAAATATATATGTACATATAATAACAATGATATGAAATAGCTGAATAATCTTATGGTACATCCATAAGAATGTATATTGTTGGATTAACCAGTTACTACCAGCAGACCAAAAGTTTCTTTAAAATGTGCATCTGGAAAAGAAAATTGTTTTCTTTTCTTTTTAAGGCAAGATATCACTATGCAGTCTTGACTGGCTCAGAGCTTACTGTGTAGGCCTGCCTGGCTTCAAACTCATAGAGACTCTCCTGCCTCAGCCTCCAGAGTGCTAGGATTAAAGGGTATACTATCACACCAGCTCCTGAAAAAAATTTTTGATGTCATTCCTATTCTTTCTGTTTCCAAGTAAAATAAGAGTGGTGTGATAAATCTGTTCCCATAACTTTAATTTCCTGTCTCAATCCAACATCACCAATCTGTTATCTTGCAAATGGGAACCAGTATCATTAGACATGAAATGAATTGTGAAGTATCCCATTGGAAGCAAAGATTGAAGGTTACTGGTATGGGCAGATGATATTTTGATGATGCAAGTTTCCTGCAAACTGTTATAGACAAAATTGAGTAAGACAAATGGTTGCTAAACATACTTGGAAAAATCAATGACTTTCTGCTAGCTCAGGCTGGTAGACAAGGCATGCATCATGTAACTCCTATTGGTACTTGCTGTCATGGGACAGAGGGGAGCTAAGTGCCATGGCATAATATTCAGCTATGGAAGCATCTGAGCCCAGAGGGCCTGAGATAATTTTGCTTGGACTGTATTTGCTTAACTCAAGCACAGTACATAGAGTACAATGGTCAAGTGATTGGTGTTTGGTGGGACAGTGGATATGTCAGGATGATGTGTTGACAAGCACTACTCAGATCTGTTGATCAATAGCCTCAGGTCAGGAGGAATGTGATCAGGCTCTAAGGGGCAATAGTCCCTAACCATAAAGAAGTGCTTAGTTGCTGTTCTACTCTATTTGGCCAGGTATAACCTGCCCTGCTTCAAGCAAAACCAGAAAAGATTAGCAGTAACTTCCTGGTAGTTACCAGTGTGTGTGTGTGTGTGTGTGTGTGTGTGTGTACACACGTGCCCACATCTCCAACCCTTCTAAGTGCTTTTTTGTATATATATATATATATATATATATATATATATATATATATATATGTATATATGTATATAGACATCCTGTTGGTTCATGACAATGAAAATTTAGGCAGTATAGGATCAGGATTGTCCCAAAAAGGAGTGACTTGGGGCAAGACAAAAGGTTGAGGATCTGTCTGGGCACTACTGGGCAAGACCTTAGCAAGTCCAACATAATAATTATCTATAGACAGAGTAGACAGAAAAAGATATCCAAATGGTCACATAGGCAAATATGGATCACTGGCTATTTACAAACCAGAAGTTACTTCAGGGTGTTTGGAACACTTAAAGACAGGCCAGCCCTGTCCTCTGGAATCCTGAGGCACCCACTGAAGCTGATATTAATGCAACTATTCAGTGAAATCTACTTTAAATATTTTAATTTTAAAAAATGTGTGTGTCTTTGTATGGGTTTGTGCACATGAGTACAGTGCTCACTGGGGACAGAATAGGGTGCTAGCCCCCGTGGACCTGAAGTTATAGGTAGTTATACATGCTGGGGTATCAAACTAGAATCCCCTATAGAGCAATACACACTCTTAACTGCTGAACCATCTTTTCAGCTCTATCAATACAATTTATTTATAATTCAATTGATCCTTGGGCCATAGCAATATTAAGGCACACAATGATTGATCAGTCACTGTTAGAGATGTTGCTGATAGGTCTAAAATCCTGGGTTTTGGAGTTTGATATAAATAGGTGTGTGTTTTCCATTTGGTTCTTAGATAGAGACTTTCTTGGAGGTAGCCTAAATGTCCTGGGAGAAAATTCAGATAGCATCCTCAAGTGGCTGGACAAAGACCAAATATAACGTGTCTAGTAATTTTAATAATGTGCCATACATGCACACTGACTAATGCACCTAGCAACCTGTTAACAACCCAGGACCCCCATTGTACCAAGTAGCAACCCCTTAAACTCCAAATAATGAAATAAGTTTTCCTTTCCCCATGACCATTAAACTTGGACAGTTTCTACTCAAACATACTTCCAGCATATCCAGGTACAAGGGAAGTAGAGCCAACCAAGCTTAGACTTGGCTTCAGGTGCGTGTGCAATGAAGCAAATTGTATCCTCAAATTTGACTTTTAGGGATAATCCCCTCTTTACATCTAAAGCCTATTCAGTTAGACATGCATATGATTAGAATAAGATTGATCAAGATAAGGAAGATGCAAGGCATAAAAAAAGTGATGGAAAGAAGCAGAGGGCTGGGGGAGGGGTGGAAGCAGAATCAGGACAAGCCTTGGGAGGGAAGGTGTCAGAGGAGCCTGTTTCAATCTCCTGAGCCATTTTAGATCAGTATGCCTACAGCTTTGTGGCTTCAACCCAGTGTCTTGTTTTATTTTTGCTCATTTGACTTTAACTCATCAAGTGTATGTTAACTGGAATGGAGAGTGAAGATAATTGGAGAGAGGAAGGAAAACACTGAGGGAGAAAAAGAGGAGAAAGTGGGGAAGGGAGAAACAAGAGAGGAAGGGAGAGGCACAGAGGCAGAGAAAGATACAGAGAGAAGACAGATGAGGGCAGAGAAGGACAGAGAGACACTGGAGAGACAGAAAAGACACACACAGAGACAAAGAGACACACAGAGACAGAGACACAGACAGCTAGGGAGACAGAGACAGAGAGACACATACACAGAGAAAGACACAGAGAAACACACACACATACACACAGAATCAGAGAGACACAGAGAAAGACAGAGGGACATATACACAGAGACATACATACAAAATCAGAGACACACAGAGAGATACATATACACAGAGACAAAGAAACACAAAAGAGACAGAAAGATACACACAGAGAGACAGAAATACAGGAGGTGCAGAAAAGACACACACACACAGAGAAAAACAGAGACATACATACATAGTCAAAGAGATACAAAGAGAGACATACACACAGAGACAGAGATACACAGGAGAGACAGAGAAACAAAGGAGGAACAGAAAAGACACACAGAGACAGAGAGACAGAGAAACAGAGACATACACAGAGTCAGAGAGACATAGTGAGAGACAGAGAGACATACACACAGAGACAGCGACACACACACAGAGATACCCACAAAGACAGAGCAACATACACAGAGACAGCCTGATTTACAAAGTTGAGCAGCAATATGGATGGCAAGCATTACTGTGGCTAATTATTTTTTCCTATAGGAAGAAGAGCCACTTACAAATTCTCCCTCACTTATCCTCCTGTCTTAACATTCCTCATTGCTCTCTACAGCTAATACCTTATGTAGTAGGGAATCCGATCTAAGAAGCAATTTCATCTATTTTAAGCCCGTTTGGCTCAGTGCTGCCTTGAGAATAGCACCAGCTTTAGTGAGGAAGTATCAGAGGACTGCAGAAAGGCAAGGTGAAAAGATTAAGTTGAACCTAATTCACTTGTTTCCTTGTTGGGCTCTAGACCTTCCTCAAGTAACCCAGAGGAAAGGGAATGCTTAATGATCATGGAAGCTGACAGATAATGGAGGGAAGATGCCCTCATACCCTTGTGCAGATTGCTTGAATGCCCTCCTATCAAGAGCTCTGCATTTCCACCCTTAATGTGAAAGCTGACAGATAAATGTTGCCAAGGAAAGCAATAAATTCCTTACAATAATGTTAATCTCCAAAGGCAAACTCCATTAACCTGGTGCTTAAGGACAATAAGCTTCGGAGCTCCCAGGAGAAAAAGAACATGATTAAGAAGTTAAATAACAATAATTACTAGTCCCTGTAACCTGAAGACACCCCAGGGATATACAAACCCTTGAATAGGACATGCTTTATGAAGGTGTAGGATTCTCAAGATCATTTTCCAAAGAACCATTTAACTTTGTAATGACATACTAAAACAAGAGACACAGGGAAGCAAGTGAATTCTTTACCTAGGATAACAGTCCCGGTGGTTATCACATTTCAGGCGTTTAGTGGGATGAATAACGCTACTCAAATGATGTAATTAAAACTTCCCACTAACTGCGAAGCAGCCTGTAGTGCCCTGGCTGCTTGGACATCTTGTCCTTTGCACACTGATGATTTCCAATGATGTGTGAGTCACTTGCTCAGAATGCAGTAATCCTCAGAAAGAGGTAGTCCCTTGAAAAGAACCTCATTGTTGACCAGATAACTCACAGATTATTTTTTTCTTGAGTAATCAATAAAATGAATGCCTGTTTAAATCTGAATCCTGAGTGAGTATCATCTCAATGTGGTGTCCTGCTGTTGGCTTGTCTCTTATAAGGCTCGATAAGAGATGGTTCCTCAGAGGAAGGTGGGGTACGGCTGTTTTCATAGAAAGTTCCCAGGAAGGATCTGAGCTGGAAGGAGGAGCAAGAGCCAGCATCCGCTCAGCTCTGCTCTGTGTGTGGATGGGTTGAACCAGTCCATCTTAGAGTGCATAATATACGGTCCCCTTCCTGATGATGGTTAGCCTTCCTGCTGTGCAGTTCAATTTATCCAGAGATAACATCAAACAGTTTCACTCTGGACATGGCACAGGATACTGAGATTTCAGTATGGGCAGAGATACCCCAGTTGGATCCCATGTCAGCCAGCGCTTCTGGGATTGGCAAGATGGTGGGCTGTTATCCAAGAAGGGCAATTTCTCTGTTGAGCAGATGGAGGTGGGAGTGAGTTGAAGTGGTGTGGAAGAGAACCACCACAGGGATACTGTTTTATGGAAATTTCCTCTAAGGCTTGAATAACACTACTAGAAAAACAACAGCCTAAAGTCCTGAAGGAGAAAGTATGCATGAGCCATATAGCATAGGGAAAGAACCAAGGCAGGTCGGGTGGGGGTGTAAAGGCTACAGGGAAGCCTTCTCTAGTGAACACACTATATGGTTCCTGTTCATTCCCGGCCCAGTGAAAAGAGATGATGTACTCAGGATGGGATGGCAAATTCCTCTGACCTCCTCTGAAGAAATTTTGAAATTTCAGTTTTAACGAAAGATACAGTGGTCTAGCAACCAATGCTGTATGTTTATATGAAGGAAATATAAAAACACTGACAATAGAGTGTGTGTGTGTGTGTACATGTGTGCATTTCTAAAGACAACGTATTTAATGCTACACTACTAGATCCACATCTTCATCTCTCATTACAGCATCTGTTGTTATTACTATTGTTGTTGTTGAAAAGATGGTCTAAATAGAGAAAATAGATCTGACAGCCAAGGAGTAACAAGGAAGAGAATAGTTCGGATATAAAGTGAGACAAAAAAAAAAGAAAGAAGCAAAACAACAACAACAACAAAAAAAAAAAAAAACCCAAACCAAATCAAAACAAAACAAAAAAGCATTCATCGCATAGATCCTTCAAGAAAGGGGAAATTCCTCATAAGAAGTCTGCTTGAACAAGACTCAAGCAAAGACAGAGGGCTGGCAGAGACAGGCCTTGGGGTAGATGGCACAGAAGGACTTGGTAGAGCCAGAGTGTGGAGTGGACTTGGTTAAAAAAGAGCAAGCCAGCACAGGACAGCAAGGCCAGCATTTTTGGTATCCTTTATGGTGGAGATTCTGTTCTTCTGCAACTATCCTTCTTTAGAAATACAACACAAAAGTCTTATTTGTTGGCTGTCTTAGTCAGGGTTTCTATTCCTGCACAAACATCAAAGCCAAGAAGCAAGTTGGGTAGGAAAGGGTTTATTCAGCTTACACTTCCACATTGCTGTTGATCACCAGAAGAAGTCAGGACTGGAACTCAAGCAGGCCAGGAAGCAGAGGCCATGGAGAGATGTTTCTTACGGGCTTGCTTCCCCTGGCTTGTCCAGCCTGCTCTCTTATAGAACCCAAGACTTCCAGCCCAGGGATGACACCACCCACAGGGGGCCTTACCCCCTTGATTACTAATGGAGAAAATGCCCCACAGCTGGGTCTCATGGAGGCACTTCCCCAACTGAAGCTCCCTTCTCTGTGATAACTCCAGCCTGTGTCAAGTTGACACACAAAACCAGCCAGTACATTGGCTAAAGCAATCATTATTATTTATTACTTACTGTTGGTGCTAGGGATCAGACCTTGAGACTTGTGCTTGCTATACAATTGTCTTAATGTTCAGTTAAATCCTTAATCCAACCAGTCAGTGTAAGTTTAGTCTTGCAGGATCCTACAAATAGAATTGCAAAGGTCTTCTACTTAGCACTCAAAGCCAGAGTAAGATGCAGGGAAGTACCCTCAAGACTAGAGTAAGGACAGAAAGTGCCTGGCATGCCAACTCCTCACTGTATCTTATACATACCAGAAGGAATACATTTCTGGACAATAAAATAATGATCACTGCTACCTAGGGAGCAACGAGTTACCCTCCGGACAACCAAGCCAGGAATGTGAAATCTTCATTTCCCTCAATTCACAGAAACATACTCAGTGGAGAAAGACAAACACCACACCAGAAGCATCAACATGAGCATCTTATTTTAGAGAAGAATATAAGGTAAAAATGGTAATTGTTAATCCAAAAGATGGGAGGAGAAAGACCACTGACCCAAATCATCATGGCCAAATTAATTAAAGCTAGCAATCAATTAAAGCAATAATAATAATGGAGCTAAATTGTCCCTGGTACTTGGGGTCCACATGGATGCTTTCAGGTTCATGGCTTCTTATTCAAATAATTGAAATAAGGATCCCACGAACTGAAAAAAGCAAGGAAACTTTGCTCTAAGTAAAGTGACAATGCAGAGCTGAAAGAAACATGCTACCTACCAATGACTGCAACAGCTATAGTGGTGAGGAAACCCAAGGACAGGATGACTCTTCGGGACTTCCTATTTACAGAGTTCAAGAGAAGGAGTTTAGTTGCTAAGGGACAAAGCTTGAGTGTTCTCTGTTCTCTTTGAGATATTTAAGTAATATAATCATTTTTCTTCTACACATGTTCTCTTCACTGCTCCATAATGAAGTGTAAAAGGCACGGAGGTGACAAAACTATTATTTACACTCAGATTGCCAATGCTTCTCTTTCTTTCAAACTGACAATGATTCAAAGGTCAAAATTATAGAAATCAGATAAGTTATTACTTACATATACTTAACTTATTCCATAATTGTTATAAGCTGTACATGGATATGAGATAAACCATTGTGGAAGCTATGGAACTCAGCTACATACAGAAGCTCTGTCAAACTTGTATTTGGTTTGTGGTCTCTGATTCAGATTCCACATCTATAAAGTGTTAAGCTTAAACTTGATCAACTTATTTTACAAATGGTGAGAAAACAGAAAAAAAAAAAGAAACCTGTCTGCAAGAATTTAAAATATATAACATGCTAAGATACAGAGAGACCAGTGTGTATAATTTAACAATGGCTACATGAATAAATTTAAGCTGGTATAGGTCAGCATATGTGATTTAAGACATTATATATTTTAGTGATGGCATACTGAAATATAGGATTATGTTAATACAATCAATCCAAAGTTATTTTAAAATTCTAGATCAAAGATCCTCCATGTCAACATGTGCATGACCACATACCCACACACACACACACACACACACACACACACACACATACACACACACACTCACACACACACATACACTGTCTAAGCAAATACAAAGTGGAGCCAGAACAAGATGACATTACCTTATTCATTTCTAGTTTTCATTTGTAAAAGGTGATATTCAGTTCTTTGATAAAAGTACATTGGAGGGCAGGCGTGGCGCACGCCTTTAATCCCAGTACTTGGGAGGCAGAGGCAGGTGGGTTTCTGAGTTCGAGGCCAGCCCGGTCTACAGAATGAGTTCCAGGAAAGCCAGGGCTACACAGAGAACCCTTATCTCCAAAAACCAGGAAAAAAAAAAGTACATTGGAATAAAAAAATAAGGACCATAGACATAAAGAGTTTTTTTAAGTGCTTTAACACTTCTGAAATAAACATCTTTATGAGAAGCTAATGTTTATGAGTAAATAAGGTCCTAAGGAAAGGAAGAGGAGGCTTTGCCAGGGCCATGGCACTGGATCTACCCAGCAGGGCTGGCACAGAGAAGATGGCTGTTTTCATACTATCTACTCCACACTCTGGGGAACTCCAACTGGTGGCTGTATTCCAACACATCTTAGGGTGGAGTTTATCTCTCATCTTGAATATTATTCACTCACAAGCATTGTAAAAGAAGCCTCACTTTTGAGACATTTTTAGAAATTGTCAAAGTTCAGGATTTCTATAGAAAGTCGTAGGTAAATGTAAGAAAGAACTACTCACAACACCCATGAAGTGCTGTTAAACATTCTGATTAACAACTTAGGCTTGGCATGTTCTATCAGTACATATTGATATCCATACTAAGTGTATTAGTCAGGGTTCTCTAGAGTCACAGAAATTATAGTAGTCTCCATAAAGTAAAGGAATTTATTGATGACTTACAGTCTGTAGTCCAACTCTCAACAATGGTCAGCAGCAGCTGTGAATGGATCTAGCAGTTGTTCAGTTTCACAAGGCAAGCAGGCAAAGCAAAGAGAGAGAGTCTTCCTTCTTCCAATGTCCTTACATAGGTCTCCAGCAAAAGGTGTGACCCAGATTAAAAGTGTGTGCCACCTTACCTTTAATCCCATATGACCTTGAACCTGGAGATCTTCCTGTCTTAATCTTCTAGGATTCATAGTCACTATGCCTCAAGATCTCCATGTCAAGATTCAGGTTGGAAACTTGTATCTCTCAGCCTCCAGATTAGGGCCATGGGTGAGCCTTCCAATTCTGGATTGCAGTTCATTCCAGATATAGTCAAGTTGACAACCAAGAATAGCCACTACACTAAATTTGACCAAGTCAGCAACTCAGGATGATACATATGCATTTGTGTGTATGTCATGTGTGTGTATCCCTAGTCTACAGTGTAGAAATTGCATTTCAAGAAATCTAAAATAATTAGATAAAACTGATGTGTGTGCCCACATACCTAGCCCTATATGACAGATATGGATTACCACCTTAATTTCAATGAAAGTGATAGGAGTCAAGTTCTTCCAGGACTAATTCCAAAGTGTCACTCATGGCAACATATGTTGAAAAGCCAATGTGACAAAACAAAGGAAGTTGTTCTGTGTTAATTCCCCAACCCCCACACCCACTCCATGAAGCATTACAAGTTGTCAAAACCAACTCAGTTAAGAGGAGCATGAGGTTAGTGTTCAGATCCATTCTGAGGTGGAATCTGTCATCCATGTGCATGATCAAGTATGGCTGGCATGTGTTTTAGAACAATGAATCTTCCCATAGTAGCTGAGCAGTATAACTGGCATGTGTTCTAGAGCATAGAACCTTCTCGTGGTAAGTACTTTCAAGTGTAGCTGACATGTTCTAGAATACTGAATCGTCTCATCCAAGTTAATCTTGGTTCATTTAGGTGAAATCATCACCTTTCTGGTACATTAATGGACAATAAAATTAGAATCTTAAAATTTAAAGAACTATCAATAACCCAAATTATAGGCACACTTAAAAGAGAATATAGGAAAGGATGTTGGTGGTGCACACCTTTAA
Source organism: Mastomys coucha (assembly GCF_008632895.1). NCBI lineage: Eukaryota > Metazoa > Chordata > Mammalia > Rodentia > Muridae > Mastomys > Mastomys coucha. The sequence continues at coordinate 29,751,735 of NW_022196914.1, read as the reverse complement.
TCCTAGCACTTGGGAGGCAGAAGCAAGCAGAGCTCTGTGAGTTCGAGGCCAGCCTGATCTACATATAGAACAAGTTCCAGGACAGCAAGGGTTCCACAGAGAAACCTTGTCTCAAAAACAAAACAAAACAAAACAAAACAAGACAAAAGACAATATTGACATTTAGCCATTGTAGAATAGCGGAGCAGAATATCCCTCAATGAAGAAATAAAAAATTCAGACCAAAGCTCATGCTGGCCTTTAGACTCTCTCAGTATCACAAGTTGCGCATTTCCAAGTTCACAGCCTAGGGTTTTCTCCCTCCTCCCCTCTCCTGAACTCCCTTCAGCTCATGGGCTTCCCTTCCCCCAGCTATTTATTCTTTATCACCATCCTGGGCCCTGTCTGTCTGTCTGTCTGTCTGTCTGTCTTCTCCTCCTCCTCCTCCTCCTCCTCCTCCTCTTCCTCCCTCTCCTCCTTTTTCTCCCTCTCCTCCTTTTTCTCCTCCTCCTCCTTTTTCTCTCTGCCTCCTCCTCTTCTTCTTCCCTCTATCTTGCTTCTGCTTCTTTCATAGTCATGTCCAGTCTGCTGGCCATCTTCAGTCTACTTCTTGCTCTCTGCTCTAGACTGTTTGGTCTCTGATATCTATAATAAAAACCTTCCCCTTAACCATACCATTGAATAGTCATGTTTACACACTTACCAATTATAGAAGTAAAAAGCACTTTCTGAAGATAGAACCAATAAAGAACATTTCCTCAATCTCTATCTCATACATACATGCATACATACACATAACCACACTCACACATGCATGCATGCACCTCCCTCACACACAGATATACACAGACACAGACACAGACAGACAGACAGACACACACACACACACACACACACACACACACACACACTGTTGGGAGTTTTAAAAGCATTCTGGATTTATAAATGTCATTGCCTTTTTAAATTTCTTCTCTTATTTTCCTCACAATTAAAGAAAATATTCATTTCTGTGTGCAACAATCAGGCAGAAATTATATCTGCCTAAAAAGTAACTAGTTTCACTGATGATGGTTATCTTTGACAAGGGATAGTCTGTGTGAACACTGGGGCGTAGATCCATCAGGAGATCCTCATAGCTCAGCTGCTTTTTAGTTCAAACTGCATTAGGGTGAATTGGAATTATTGGAGCAATCTGTATCTGATGTCCCACTAATATATCCAAGAGGGATATTTAGTGTATGTCTCATGGGTCCAATTACTACAATGGAAAAGAATCTTGGTGTTCACATCTGCTACCAGACAACGGTTATCAGTGCATTAAAAATGAAATACTATTTTTCACTGACTGGACAGCTAGTCACCATCGCAACAGATCATTATACAAAATCCATAGTTTCAGCTGGTCATTATCCCAAAGTAGTAGATAGCTAATTCAGTAAGAAAGTTATTTTTTCTTAACTTGTAATTGAGCAAATGAATTAAATTGGTCTTGGCATTGGAATCTCAGGGCTAAATTTATATACCAAATGGGAATTCAAAGGGGAAAATAAAATAGGTCTTCCTCACTAGTATATGCCTTAGAAGGAAATTTTAATTAACTGAATTATCAGATTCAAATAATAGCTTTGTTTTTGAACAACATTGCTATTATAAGCATTCCTTATCATAAATTAAACACAATGTCCTTATATCACAAAACTATTCTGTGTTTCTTTTCTCTCATTTTTGACAGAGAGTGAGTCCAAGAGATACAGGTGCAAGATGCAGCCTTTCTTATTTATTGTCATCTTGTTAGCTATCAAAACTGTGCCTGGCACATAGTAGAACATTCTAGACCCTGAGGATCTGAGACTAGAATCATCTAATGCTTGGAAGAATGTATGATCAACAGTAGCCCACTAACATTTGGTCTCCTTTACCCTGGTGCCCAGATAACAGCTTTAAGACCATTAGAATTTTTTATTAGATATTTTCTTCATTTACATTTCAAATGTTATCCCCTTTCCTGGCTTCCCCTCAAAAAAAAAAAAAAAAAAAAAACCTCTATTCCCTCCTCCCTCCCCCTGTTCACCAACCTACCCTCTCCTGCTTCCTGGCCCTGGCATTCCCCTACACTGGGGCATAGAGCCTTCACAGGATCTTTCCTCCCATTGATGACTGACTAAGCCATCCTCTGCTACATATGCAGCTGGAGCCATGAGTCCCACCATGTGTACTCTTTGGTTGGTGGTTTAGTCCCTGGGAGCTCTGGGGGTACTTAGTTCATACTGTTGTTCCTCCTATGGGATTGCAAACCCCTTCAGCTCCTTTGGTCCTTTCTCTAGCTTCTTCATTGGGGACCCTGTGCTCTGTCTAATGGATAGCTGTGAGTCTCTACTTCTGTATTAGTCAGGTACTGGCAGAGCCTCTCAGGAGACAGCTATATCAGGCTCCTGTCAGCCAGTACTTGCTGGCATCCACAATAGTGTCTAGATTGGGTGATTGTATATGGGAAGGATACCCAGGTGTGGCAGTCTCTGGATTGTCCTTCCTTTAGTCTTTGCTCCACATTTTGTCTCTGCAACTCCTTCCATGGGTATTTTGTTTCCCCTTCTAAGAAGGATCTAAGTATGTCATATAAAACATGCTCAGTATTATTTGTTGCATTGCTGCTTTGGGTCTGCAGATCCTACTCAAGTTTTGTTTTAAAATGTGTCAGCTCCTTGTTTCTGTTAATACCTGTGGTGGTTTGAATATGTTTGGCCCAGGGAGTAAGTGGCACTGTTGGGGAGGGTGTGGTCTTGCTGGAGTAGGTGTGGCCTTGTTGGAGGAAGTACATCACTGTGTGGATGAGCTTTGAGTCCCTTCTCCTAACTGCCTGGAAGCCAGTCTTCTAGACGCCTTAAGATCAAGGTGTAGAACTCTCAGCTCCTCCTGCACCATGCCTGCCTGGATGCTGTCATGCTTTTCTTGATGATTAGAATGGACTGAAACTCTGAGCCTGTAAGCCTCAATAAGAGTTGCCTAGGTCATGGTGTCTCTTCACAGCAATGGAAACCGTAAGATTGTACCCAATTGCATGTAAACAAGAAAGTAGAAATGACATCTTCTTGACAGCATTTGTTCTGTTGAGATAGCCCTTTAAGGACTCAAATTGTAAGTTGTGATTGCTTCAAATAAATTTGCTACTACATCTCCTGTGAAAGGAAAGCCAGCTTATAACTGAAGCAAGGGCAAAGTCATTTCAGAGGTATCTTTTCTCAACTCTCCTCTAGCCCCAATTTAGTGTTGTGACTTCAACCACATAACAAAAGAAAAAAAGAAAAAATCACCCCATTAAGAAGACAACACACATTTCTGATGGCAAATTCCTTGCTTAAGTTTTATCATGTCTAAATTACACACCAGCCACCCAGTGGTATCCCTGGTAGACTTTCTCTGACATTGATCTGGAAGGAACAAAATGAATGACTCTCACCTTAGTGTTAAGATTTATAATGTCCCATCCCATTAGTGTGGATTGGGGTGGCTGAGAAAAACTACAAATATTTATACATCATTAATCAGAGACAGTAAAGGGGATTATATATTTAGTAGAATGAAAGAGTTCCTTTCTCTGAGTTGTTCCAAGTTTTTTAACAGTAAGGATCTTCTGAAGCTTCCTTCTGACACTATCTTTCCATGTCTGTGGTGTCAGTGGTGATCTTAAGCCTCTAAATTAACCCAAGCCTGCCAGCCCAGCTCCAAAGAAACACTTCTAACACCTACCTACCACAGCAACTAGAACCTCGTGGATGCAAAGGGCTCAATGTCTCTTCTGGAAACAAAGCAAAACAACATACCCAGGCCTAGAAACACTGAATTCATCCCTTAGGATAAAATGTTCAATCTGGCCCATCCCACCTGTCAGTTGCATCGTTTGCCTTTCCACTGACAACTGCAGCAGATTAAAATGCTTTGCTCTCTAGAAAACCTGTTAGTGCCTTTTTGTATCTATCTGTCCATAGTGTCTGGATCTATTGGGATAGTCCTTATTCACACTTTCTACCAGATAGGGTCTCTCCATAAATAAGATCCTATGTTCACAACTTACTCATGGGCTATTTCTGACCTTCCACAACCTGTGTACACATGCAATGTGATTGTTTTATCAATTAAGATAGCTTCTTGGTATAGACTATAGGATAAACATATATCTCTTCTTGTATGCTGTCAGGTATCCACTGGATGAAGTTCTGAGCCTTATTCACATCTATTATGTCTTCATTTTTCTCAGGAAATGTAGCCAATCATAATTTGTTGAATGAATCCATGAGACTTTCACAATTTCCAATGTATGCCTTAAAGTCAGGCTTTAAGTTCAGAGTGGAAAATAATTTTTAATTTTCCTGCATATCATTTTGAAATAACACACTTGTTCCCATTACTTTTCAAGCACAGTGAGAAGACCCTATGACCAAGGCAAATCATAAAAAAAAAAAAAAAATTAATTTGTGTTTACAGTTTCAGAGGGTTAGAGTTCATGAAGTCCATGGGGGCTTTCTCATTCAAATCACCACATTCCACTCCATGGCTATGTCATAATGCAAAATACAGTCAGTCAAACTTCAAAAGTCACCAGAGTCTATCACAGTCTCAACAGCTTAAAAGCCCAAAATCTCTTTTGAGATTAAGATGATCTCTGAACCAAAGCCCCCCTGAAATGAAAGAGCAGATTACATGCTTCCAATACAAATGCATAGAACATCCATTCCTATTGTGAGGGGAAGGAAGAGGGCATAGTTGGGAGATACTATACCAAAAGCAAGATCAAAGCCAAGCAGGTGAAACTCCAGTCCCATAAGCTCTATGTCTCAGGTCAAATGGCTTATATGGCTCTTCCATTCTAGCTTTGCTGACTTCTCTCTCTTAGGCTGGTTCCATTTCCTGTATGCAGCAATTCTTTGAAGATATAATACCATGGCTCAGGTAACTCTAATGTTGTGGAGTCTCCAATGCAGTCTAGGCTTTCACATTCACAGCTTCATGTAACAGCCTCTCAGGCCCCAGTACAGGGACCCCTGTGCTGCAACCATGGCCTCAGACCTTCCTTTAACCATGAAGAACACTAAACAACCCTTTCACTTGTGTATCCTTCATGACACTAAAGCCATAAGTACATCTTTTTGTTCAACTGTCTACTTGGGATATAGCCTGGCTCCTTGGATCACAATTTGTAAAATTGTATTTATTTTTTTTGTTACTTTTTTTAGACAGATCCTCAGGGTTTTCTTTTTACAAGCTGGATGGGCCCAGTCTCACCCTGACAGCATCCCTCCCTTCATTCCATTTCAGATCAGCCTGTTTTTTACTCCTGTCATCTCTTTTAGAAAAAGCTTTAGCTCCAACATTAAATATTTGAGTGTTCTGTTTCTCTTTAATGTATATACTTTGTATTTCTTTTTGACCCAGTCTCTCTCTCTCTCTCTCTCTCTCTCTCTCTCTCTCTCTCTCTCTTTTACTGTAGACCAGCATAATAATGATTACTAAAAATCATGCAACAGAGTCAATATCAGGCTGCCTTGAAATCTTCTCCACCAAATAAATTAATTTTCAATTTAGCCTCAGGCAGATTAAGACAAGGGAAGAAAAACAGCAGCATTCTTTTTTCAAAATGTCACAAGAATGGTCTCTAGCCAAATTATTAATAATAATGTCCCTTAAAACTACTCAAGTTTGGCCTCCGTGATCTACATTGTTCTCAGTATTACTGTCTTCCAAGCTGATATTTGTATGACCTACTAATTCCTGCTTATAGCATTCAACTGCTTTCCCAGTTCAAAGTCATCTACCAAAAGCATTATGCTCAGTCCTATCACACACATAGCTCACTCTCTGGTACTAACTTCAGTATTACTTTTCTATTGCTGTGATAAAACATCAGGATCCAGACAACTTATAAATGAAAGTATTGGGCTGGAGAGATAGCTCAGCAGGTAAGAGCACTGACTGCTCTTCCCAAGGTCCTAAGTTCAAATCCCAGCAACCACATGGTGGCTCACAACCACCTGATGTGTCTGAAGACAGCTACATTGTACCTATTTATAATAATAAATAAATCTTTGGGCCTGAGAGAACAGGGATTGAGTAAGCAGGGTAGACTGGAGGGAGCAGAGGTCCTAAAATCCAATTCCCAACAACCACATGAAGGCTCACAACCATCTGTACAGCTACAGTGTACTCATATACATAAAATACATAAATGAATCTTCAAAATTCAATAAATAAATGAAAGTATTCAATTTGGCTTACGGTTTCAGAAGGTTCGAGTCCATAATGGTAAAGCAAGGGAATAGCTGAGAGCTCACACCTTGATCTACAACTATGAGACAGGGAAAACAAAGGGAGGGGAAGGAACTCACACACTGGAAATGGCTTAGGGCTTTTGAAACCAAAATGCCTGTCCCCAGTGACCCACCTCTTAATCCTTCCTAAACAGTTCTATCAACTGGGTAACAAGTATTCACAAATAGATCTACATCTCCCACTCTGCTGAAAAATCAGTTCAGATTTTTTTTTATTAGATATTTTCTTGACTTACATTTCAAATGTTATCCCCTTTCCTGGTTTCTCCTCTGGAAAAAAAAATCCCTATTCTCTCTCCCCTCTCTCTGCTCACCAAACTACCCTCTCCTGCTTCCTGGCCCTGGCATTCCCCTACACTGGGGCACAGAACTTTCACAGAATCAAGGGCCTCTCCTCCCACTGATGACCGACTAGCCCATCCTCTGCTACATATGCAGCTGGAACCATGAGTCCCACCATGTGTACTCTTTGGTTGGTGGTTTAGTCCCTGGGAGCTCTGAGGGTACTAGTTAGTTCATATTGCTGTTTGTCCTAAGGGGCTGCAAACCCTTCAGCTCCTTGGGTCCTTTCTCTAGCTCCTTCATTGGGGACCTTGTGCTCAGTCCAATGGATGGCTGTGAGCCTCCACTTCTGTATTAGTTCAGGCTCTGGTAGGGCCTCTCAGGAGACAGCTGTATCAGGCTCCTGTCAGCGAGCACTTGTTGGCATCCACAATACTGTCTGGGTTTGGTGAGTGCATATACAATCAATTCAGATTTTAATGGAAGGCCTGAAATTTTGAAAGTGCTGTAACAAGACATGTTAAAGTTCCCCTAGGCATAGGGAACCAAACTACTATGGCACAGGAAGTAACCACTGGAGTTGGCAAATGGGATTATATGAAAGTAAAAGCTCCTGCCAACATTCCCAGCACGTGCACCAGAGATGAGAAGATTAGCCGTCCAGAGCCATCCTTGGTTATACCGCAAGCTTGGTGTATATGCCACCCTGCTCATGTGTGCACCAGCGATGGGAAGATTAGCAGTCCAGAGCCATCCTTGGTTATATGGCAAGTTTGGTGTATATGCCACCCTGCTCAAAAGAAAAAGTAAATCAGAAAATGAGAAAACAGTGCAGTTTTTAAAGGACAAAAGCTGTTTTTCACCTGTAGCTCAAGATGAAAATGAGCAGCCAAACAGTAATCAGATAAATGGGAAGGAAATAGAACATTCTTTCCATAAACTCACTGAGCCATCTGCAGCCACAGCACAGCTGTCTTCACCGTACATGAAAGACTCACACAATTTCTTCATTATGCGCTTTCCTTTCTCAGGAAAGCAAGAATCTGTTTTAATAGCTTTCAGAAACATTTTGTTTTTGTTTGGTCCTCTCTCTCTCTCTCTCTCTCTCTCTCTCTCTCTCTCTCTCTCTGTGTGTGTGTGTGTGTGTGTGTGTGTGTGTGTGTGTGCTCGTGTGTGTTTTACAGGGTTTCACTATGTAATAGTTGTGGCAGTCCTGGAACTAGTTCTAAAGACCAGGTATTGTGCCAGGGAAATGTTAGTGATCCCCCAAAACACACAAGAACCAATCTGATGCAACTCACAGCAGGGTCTTTATTCTATTCCAGCGAGCTCAGTCCCCCCCTGCCCCCGCCAGAACGTACCACTGTCATACAGAATGGTTTTTTTGGGGGGGGAGGGGACCCGAATGTCTATGGGGCAAGGCTTTATAGTAGCTACAAGCAGGGAGTATGTGTGCAAGCATCTAATTGGAAAGCTCCTGTGGCCTTTAACACAATTGGCTGGTGCTGGGAGTCATCTCATAAACTTAACTTCTGCTCCCCTCTGCATTGGTGGTCGTTAGGCGGGGGATAGGCTTGTAACCTGGGGGTGCAGGTTTGTTGAGGATAACCTTGGTCTTGTTGAGGGTGTAACCTGGAAACTCTGATCTTGTTGGGGATTAGCCAAGAGACTGGAGCTAGGCTCAGGTTTTGTTGGGGGGCAACTTGGAAACTAATGCATGGTACTAGCCTGTTAGTTTATCTGAGTTCAAACTTAGGTCAGGTTCTCTAAAATGGAGTCTGAACTTAAAAGATTTGGCATCTCACAGGATGGCCTTGAATTCATAGAGATCCACTTGCCTCTGCCTCCCAAGTGCTGGGATTAAAAGTGTGTGCCACCACCACCCCAGTTGAGTTTTTAGCAACTTTTAATGGAACATTTGTTTTGTTTCTGCAATGCTCCGAACAATTTCTGAAGCCTTCCCACTTCTCTACTTTAATACTCTCCATAAAATATTAGAATGTACCTTACCAAACAGTGAGGAGCAATATGGACAAAGAGGGAAAGACGTTAGTTATTTTGTTGAGAAGAAAATGATGAGATGCAACATGGAATGAATATACACCTTAATGTGTTCACTTTGACATATTTTAAAAGCAATTTCTGAAAAACATTAAATAATATTAGCCAGTGAAATAAGCCATACTTTTAATATGAGGTAAAGCACATAATATGTTAAATGATATATATCAGTAATATGAGACACAATTAGCATCAATAGACTGAAGAAAAAACATCAGTTCCAGGAGAAATAAACTAAGCAATAGATGTACATATTTTCACATGAGTGCCTGTGTGTGCATGTGTGTGTGCATGTGTGTGTACATGTGTGTGAGTATGTATGAGTGTATGTGAGCATGTGTGTATGTATGTGTGTATATGAGTGTGTGTGTGAGTATGTGTGTGCATGTGTGCATATGTGTGTATGCTTACATGGGTATGTGTATACATATACATGCAGGCCCAGAGAGGTGCTATTTCTAAAAATTATGGCAAAATTTTCACATAAAGTAATTCAAGACTGAAACAGTTAGGGTACAACTTTAGTTCAATAAAACTCAGGACTTCAGCTGGGCAGTGGTGGCACACGCCTTTAATCCCAGCACTTGGGAGGCAGAGGCAGGCGGATTTCTGAGTTTGAGGCCAGCCTGGTCTACAGAGTGAGTTCCAGGACAGCCAGGGCTACACAGAGAAACCCTGTCTCGAAAATCCAAAAAAGAAAAAAACAAAAAAAACAAAACCAAAAAAAAAAAAAAAAAAAAAAAAAAAAAAAAAAAAAAAAAAACCACTCATGGCTTCAAAGTATCACAAGGCAATGCATAAATATGTGAAAGAAAAAATAATAAACTACAAATTACTTGGAGGATATTTTTATAACATTTTAAATTAGACATTTTCTTTATTTACATTTCAAATGTTATTCCTTTTCCTGGTTTCCCCTCCAAAAACCCCCTATCCTATCCCCCCTCTCCCTGCTCACCAATCTACCCACTCCCACTTCCCTGCCCTGGCATTCCCCTACACTGGGGCATCGAGCCTTCACAGGACCAAGGGCCTCTCCACCTATCGATGTCCAACAACGCCATCCTCTGCTACACATGCGTCTGCGGTCACTCCATGTGTACTCTTTGGTTATATTGTTATATTGCTGTTGTTACTTGGAGGATTGTGGAGCAGTGAACTGTGCATAGACAGCCTGGTTCCCGGTCGAGCACAGGCCTGGAACCCTGGAGACCTGATGGCCAGAGATTTCCGCCTTCATGGGACTGTAGGAGTTCGGTCATGCCTCCTGGGTCCCTGGCTCCTGTCTTAGCTACAGCCTCCCACAGCCCCTCAACACCTCCTCCCCATCCCTGTCTGCAGAGAGGTGTGCAGCCATCAGTCACGTATGTAGGCAATGCCCCAAGCTCCTGGTATTCTGTCTTACCTCTTACTCTCTTATTTTTGCCCTCTTCCCTCTCCCTTCCCCCCACCCCCTCCACGTGGCCATGGCCGGCCTCTCCTTCCCCATTCTCTCCCTCTCTCTGCCTTTCGACAATAAATGCCTTAAAACCATGGACCATTTCTGCTCATTGAGACCTGCCATACTGGAGCAATGGAGCAGATCTCTCTCTACAGAGCAGTGTGTCTCACCTCCCACAAGGGAAGCCTCCCTGTGTTCCAGCCACAGCCACCAGCAGCCAAACCAAACCGCCCTGCCTGCCGAGCTAGCCTGAGCTAGCCAGACTCTCTCTTCCCCAGGGAACCTGCCCGAGCTCTCCTCCTACCCTCTTTCCCTTCAGCGCCCCCAGCCCTCCCTGCCCCACCCCCACTCCCCTATGCCAGAATCCGGCTGAGGGTCCTCACCCATTCTCAGATCTTCTGCGAAGACAGACTCTGGTAGGTCCGCGGGGACTTCAAACTGCTCCTTTTCCCAGCCCGGAGCAGGATTCCACGGCTTCTCACAATCCAACACCTACCTGGTGGCCTGCGGTAGGCACAGTCAAATTCCCTGAGTCTGCTTCGCCCAACGGCCCTAGCCCCGAGCGGATTCGGACCACATTTTTGCCCCAGAGAGGATATTAACATTAGGAACAAACTCATTTCATTTCATCCCCAGGGGTGTATAGTAAAATCTGTTACCTACAACACGTTCTAGTCTGTCTCTTTGTTGCTTCGATAAACACCATGACCCAAAGCAACTTGGGGTGGGGGTTTATTTTGTCTCACATGCTACAGTTCATCATGCAGAGAAGCCAGGGTAGGAACCCAGGGCAGGAACCTGGGTCAGAGTACTGAAGAGTGCTACTTACTACCTTGCTGTCAAGCTTTTGTTTAGCTACTTTTCTTAAACGCCCTACTCTCACCTGCTCTGAGGTGGTATCACCCAGAGTGGACTAGAACCTCCTACATCAACTAGCAATTAAGAAAGAGCCCCACAGATATCCAGTTCAATGGATGCAAGTCTTCCATTGAGGAACCCTCTCTCCCAGGAGTGTCAAAATGACTACCTACATGAGCAACCAAACCTTACTAGCACACAGTATTTTAATGTCTGTGACAGAATGTTATTCCAAACACAATACTGACAATGCATTAAGAACTACTTACTTTTATTTACAAAAATCAGTAAATTTCAAACAAGTTATATTCCAATAATGTACTAGATATGGTCTTTGCTGGGAGCAGGGGAACCTCTAAAAATCTTGGGACTCAGGCTGGTTCTAATAAAAAAATCATCCTGAATTTGTGATCCTTTCAGAATTCAAAATTGAGCCAATAAAATAATTTAGTTTTATACCAAACTGCTATACTCAGACTTGAGATATCTGCATGATTCTAATGTCTGTAATAAGTTTGTCAGTCATATCAAATAACAATGTCTTAAAAATTACAAGCAATATTTTCATGCTTTGCTCATATCCCAGTTCACATTGTTGCTGGGTTAATATATGGACCAAGAACAACTTAGGGAGGAAAGGGTTTATTCAGCTAGCAGGTTACAGTTCATCAAGAGAAGCCAAGGTAGGAACTCAAGGCAGCAACCTGGGGGTGTGAAATGGAGACCCTGAGGAATGCTGCTAACTGCTTTTACCATGGCGTGCACAGCTTGCTTTCTTATACAGCCCTGGATCACCTGCCCAGGGTTGGTCCAAACACAGTGGGCTTGGCCTTCCCAAACCGATCATTTCTCAAGAAAATGCTCCAAAGATATGCTTTCATAGGCCATTTTGATAGAAACAATTCCTCAGTTGAGGTTGCCTCTTCTCAGGTGGCTCTAGTGTATGTCCAGATGACAAAAACTAACCAGCATCGCTGAATCTTTGTCAATTTGTGTCAAAGTAATGACAAATACACAGCCATTAAACTACAACCTTTCTCTCCTGGTTTATCCCCAAGATTTCATGTTACTATCACAGCATAAAGCATAGTAGACATTTAAAATCCTCATAGTCTTTAAACAAATTCAAACATTGTAAAGTTCAAGGTTGCTTTAAAAATCTGGAGTCTCTTGACTGTAGCTTCCTATAAAACTCAAAATAAATTATATACTCCAAGAGAGAACAACAATTACAATTACAATTAAACCAAAGCAAAACCAAAATCCAACAGTGTAAGTAGTTCAGTGTCCAGTATCTGGGATTCTCTCATGATCTTCATGGGTTTGAAAGGATATAGATAGCACATCTCTCCTGCTATGCCATCTGGAAACTCAGTTTGTCCTGTGGGCTCGGGCATAATCCACTCTATATATGCTGGTCTCCTTGATGGTCATTCCATATGTGGGCATCTCCAATTCTGGATTCTAGAACTAAGCCAGAACCTTCAGCAATAGACTTTCCTGAGCTCTTCATGGACTACAACCATGCCGCACGTTGCTAGACCTCAGTTTTTCTCCATGACACCTGTAATAATGGGGTTTTCACAGTAGACACTGCATCTTCGCTAATAGCCTCTTCTGGCCTCACATAGTGTCGAGACTCAGCTGCTTTTCATGACCCCTTCAGTCCTGAAGCTTTCTTGCCACCAAAATGAGTACCACATGGGAGACTTTTACACAATTACCAAGTTTGGATGCCAGCTTGAGATGCAGCATTGGCCCCTTCTGGACTAAGCTCCAGAGGCTGTATTGGAGGTTGACTTTGAGGATGTAACTGTAGAATATTTTAATGAGATGCCCACCTCCTACTAATCACAGCTGGGTTTTCAGTCCCAACTAAAGAGCATCAATTGTCTTAATGACCGAAGATTTTACTTCAGTGGTGCTGGTCTCTTGTTAATCAAAGCTGATTTCTTCAGCCCATCTGAACAGAAATCACAGGTTCATAAATAAAATATATCAGAGACAGTCCTGATAAACATACCTAACCACGTTTAATTTGAAGACCTAATTGGAGTCCATTTATTCTCTTCACTTTCCTCTGGAAAATTACAAGCTAGACTTCTACTGTATACATTTATCTCAACATTCCTATCTTCCAAGCTCCTCTAACATCTCAGTCAGCTCTGAGCACTCAATGGCCTTTCCAGCTCAAAGCTCAAAATGCTTCCATAATCCTCCCTCAAACATGGCCAGGTATATTGAGACAGGCTGACTCTATGACAGTTTTCAAATTGGCAGTACAGGCAGTATAGTTAAAAAACCCCAGGCTTATCCATCGAACTGAATACAGGGTCCCCAGTGAAGGAGTTAGAGAAAGGACCAATGGAGCTGAGGGGTTTGCAGCCCCTTAGGACTAACAACAATATGAACTAAGTAGTACCCTCAGAGCTCCCAGGGTCTCAACCACCAACCAAGGACTGCACATGGAGGGGTCTGATTGTTCTGGCAGCATGTGTATAGTAGAGGATTGCAGGTTCGATCAGCAATAGGAGGAGAGGGCCTCGGCCTTGTGAAGGTTCTGTGCCCCAGTGTAGGGGAATGCCAGGGCCAGAAAGTAGGAGAGGGCGGGGTGACAGGCATGGGGAGGTGGGAGGCAACAGGGATTTGTTTTTGTTTGTTTGTTTGTTTTTTGGAGGGGAAACCGGGAATGGAGAAATTTACATGTAAATAAAGAAAATATAAAAAAAAAAAAAAAAAACCCAGGCTTGTGAAGGCTTGATGTCCCAGTGTAGGGGAATGTTAGGGTAGTGAAGTGAGAGGGGGAGCACCCTCATAGAAGCAGGGGAGAGGGATGGTAGGATAGGGGGGTTTTTGGAGGGGAAACCAGGAAAGGGGATGACATTTGAAATGTAAGTAAATAAAATAACCAGTAAGAAATTAAAACAAAGAACAAAAACAGGCTTCAGGCACCTAGTCAGAAACTAGATAGTGCCCAACCACTAGCCTGAAGTAAGGACAATGGTTCAGCAAGTTTCCAGACTTCCCTGGTAACGGGTTCCAGCCCCCATGCCCAAGTAATGGAATGCCCCCAGAGATTGAGTAAGATAGCATTCACCTACTTCAGAATCCCTAACGTGTTTTAAATCTAGCCTTCGAGTTCATTTGGTTATCTCTCCATTTTGGAAGGAGGAATCTCCTCATGCTGGTCTGCAGAGTAAAATGCTCCTTGTTTTTGCACACTATTTGAGTCTGGAGTACCATTCTTCATCAAACAATGGACCCTTATAATATCACAGGAGTGCCCCATGATCCCATGATCCTGGTACCAATTTCTGTCCCAGTTTTCTTTTTGTTACTGTAATAAAACACTGACCACGGTTGGTGGTGGCGCACGCCTTTAATCCTGGCACTTGGGAGGCAGAGGCAGGCGGATTTCTGAGTTCGAGGCCAGCCTGGTCTACAAAGTGAGCTCCAGGACAGCCAGGGCTATACAGAAAAACCCTGTCTCAAACAACCAAAACAAACAAACAAAAAAAAACAAAAAACAAAAACAAAAACAAAAAACAAAAAACAAAACAAAACCAAAAAAAAAACACTGACCAAAATCAATTTGAGGAAAAGGGGATTTAATTCAACTCACAGGTTACATCATCAAGGTAAGCCAAGGCAAAAACTCAAGTAGGAATCTAGAGGTAGGACATGAAGCACGTGGAAGAATGCTGCTTACTGGCTTTCCCATGGCTTACTAACAGCTCTCTCCTTCACTACCAGTCTCTTCCTTCCTTCCTTTCTTGTCCTTTGTTTCTTTCTAGATTATTTATCAGATTTACTTATCTTATGTATATGAGTGTTTTGCCTGCATGTATTTTGTGTACCACGTGCAATTCTGGTGCCTATATTACTCACAAGAGGATGTTGATACCCTAGAAGTGGCATTATAGATGGTTAGGCACTACCATGTGGGTGCTGGGAAAAGACCTTGGGTCCTCCGCAAGAACAACCAGTGATGTTAATCAGAGTCATCTCTCTAGCCTCTTAACTTGCTTTCTTATACAATCCAGGGACAACTTAACTTGCTTCTCAGGGGTGGCACTACCAACAGTGGGACAGGCTTCCCCTCATTAATCATTAATCAAGAAAATATTCTAAAGACATGCCCACAGGCCAGTAGACAATCCTTCAATTGAGGTTCTTTTTTCCTAGGTGTCTTTAGTTTGTGTCAAGTTAACACAAACTAACCAGCATAGCAAATGCAATTCATAGGGTTTGTCCTCAATAATATCTTTATATTTCAGTGGTCTTTAATTTGTGGGTTTGACTTGTTTTTGTGTCAAATTACCCTCTCCCAGAGGTTGCCTAAAACCATCAGAAAACACAGATATTCTGATTCATAACTAGCAAATTTACAGTCACAAAGAAGCAATGAAAATAATTTTCTGGTTAGGGGTTACCACAACAGGATGAACTGTATTAAAGGGTTGCATCATTAGGGGGTTGAGAACCACTACTTCAGATGTAAGTGATTGGTTAAGGATTATGACAGCATTTACACAGTGATTTCTACTGGAAAAAAATTTCTCTTTTCAGGTTTATATATTTGAAAATGTTCTTCCTCAGTCATTACATATGTACAGTTTCTGTATGAATTGACTTATAGTTCATGAAGATCCAGCTTCACATAAAGGCCTTGCCTTTATTGAAGGAGTTTTTCACAATATTTCTGTTGGTTATATTCTGAAAAGTAAAGGATTTTCTGTGTTATTTGAATTGATAGGGTTCCTATCATATGTAAAATTTTGATTATGTATATAAAATAATTGTTCAATATTTGAGACACTCTCTTTGCTCTTACAAGATCTCTCCAGTATGAAACTGAAGTGTTGAAGAAGTGTTGAACTGTTAGTAAATTCTTTAAGATTCAGAGGGGTCTCTCCCTTATTGTATTGAATTATAGTATTGAATTATGGGATAACATTATGGAAGGTTTTGCAACAGTGGTTGTACTAATCTGGATTTACTCTACTATGGATTCTGTTGTGTCAAGTAAAGCCTAAACAATTTTTAATGGCTTTGCCATATTGCTCATATTTGTACTGTTTCTTTCCAACATGGAGCTTGCAATAATGTTTAAGATTTGAAGAAGAATTAAAGGCCTTGCCACATTCTTCACATTTGTAAGGTTTCTCTCCAGTGTGAATTTTTTTCATGTTAAGTGAGGCCTGTGGTACAAGTGAAAGCTTTGCCACAGTCTTTGCATTTTTAGGGCTTCTCACCCATATGTACTCTTTGGTGTTGAGTTAGATTATGACAGTTACTAAAGGCTTTCTCACATTCATTGCACTTAAAGGGTTTTTACAATTGTTTATACATATATAACTCAAGTTAAAAGAAAGTACTGTTCTTTGAACATTTAAGAACTCATCCTAGACTGCCTAGATAAGACCCCTTAAGACAGATTTGTATCCCAGGCAGATTATAGGCTTTACAAAAGAACAATTGTTCATATAATCTCATTCTTTAGATCATCAAAATAGTAATGGCTTGAGATAATAATTTGGTATCTTTAGAGAATGTGCATGTCAAATTGTAAAGACTCATTCTCAATGTCCTCAGTTTCTAGCTGTACCACATAATGGTGTCAATTCTTGAGGACCTATACTTAATCAATTCAATTATTGCAAATGGATATTCATATTTCTGATTTTAGAAAAATAAAATATGCACATATGACCGTTGATACCTTTTCAGGCTTTCTAGTTACAATTGCCTTAACAGGAAAAATAACTAAAAATGTAATCATTGCCTACATTACTTTTCTATGCTTGGTGTTCCTAATTAGATTAAAACAGATAATGGAACTGACTTACAATCACGCATTTGAGATGTTTTGTCAACAATTTAATGTTACCCATATTACTGGAATTCCTTATAATTCTCAGGGATAAGGAATTGTTGAATGTGTGCATTGCACTCTGAAAAATTTGGCTTTTAAAAAACAAAAAAGGGAGAATTATATTCCTGTGCACATTATTTAAATCATGCTTCTTATTTTAAAATTTTAAAATTTGAATGCCAAGGAATTCTTTGCTGAGTGTCTATAGCATCCTACAACTAGGCATACTTATTCCTAGGCGAAATGGAAGGATCCACTTATTGGCATATGGCATGATCCTGATCAGGTATTTAATTTGGGGAAGAGGAAATATATGTGTTTTTTCCACAGAAAGCTGCAGGAGCTTGCTAGCTGCCAGAGTGATTGGTGTGACATGCTGACCTGTGAGCTTGCTGAGTTCCCTGACAATGGTGACAGGGAAATTGTTGTTTTTATGCAAACACGTTGTCGATTGTGCACAACAGAATCCAGAAACACCAACAAGAATTAGAGAAGAGATCTAAGGAACTCTTCAACAACACCATGTGGGGTGCCTGGAATGGAATTCTTCTACCTTCTCTTCTTCCTTGGCCCAATGCTTGGCTTAGTAATTCTACTATCGCTAGGACCTTTTCCTTTTGATAAAATTATGGCCTTTATTATGGGATAAATAGATGCAATTAAGGCCAAACCTTTGCAAATTCATTACAATCGGCTGGCAACGTCAAATCTGGGAGTTGGCTTTGAAGACATTCTTACAAATGACCTTTAAAATAACCCAGCTCATGTTTGGCCCTTCACCTTTCCAGTGCGATGGACTGGCTAGCCAGTGACGGGCAACTGAGAGGAGAAGCCGCCCTTAGCAAGAATGGCAACCTAAGACGGAACCCCGCTAAGATGATGGAGTGCACTCCATGACGGGTAAGACCATTCTAGGTGTGACTGTCCTTGCATCCTCTCTGACCTAAGACAGGCACAGTCCCCTTGGAGTCTCTAGAGCCAAGCTGAGTTACATATTGCTGCCCTAAGTATGCCTTGTTTCTGTATACAAAAAAAGGGGAACCTGTTGGGGCCCAAAAGTGACTGGCATCTTAGTCTCCATCTTGCCCCTGGGCCATCACCTATAAACTAACACTCTTTTGTCTCTTCCACTATCTTGCTTCCGTCCCTGCAATTGACTTGGAACATTTTACGATAGAGGGCTTTCTGGACACCTTACAATGAGGATACTCCTTTCTGGACATTTTATGATATAGACATTCCATTTATGCTGATGTGTAACCAAACAATAATGTGGGTTTGGCCTATGCACCTAGGCAAATACCTTTGTGGTCTGGAGTTTTAAATGGTGCTTTTCCGTAGAGTAAATTGAGACTTGATCAGAAAAATTTTTGTCTTGTCTCCCTTCTTCATGTCTCCTGTTCCCAAATTTGTCATTGCAGTTCCCTCTTCTTGAGAACCCCGTTAAGTCCTGCAGGTCGGGGCACAGATATGTTTATTTGTGAACACTCTATATAAGATTATATTCTGTTCTAAAGAACTGCCTCTTTGGGAATTATCACTTAAGTAAAATTTATACAGATATAATTTAGGGATACATATCAATACATGTAGTGATAGATAGGATGATAGCTAAACTAAATGTCTGATCTGCAGAGGCGCTCCCATCATGAGGCTTGACGTCTACCTACTATTTTGTTACATAAATGCACTCACTCTAAAAATTGGGGGTCATTCAGCTAGTTTCAGGTACTTAGCTTAATCTTTTATACTAAATTTATCTAATTAAATATATCCAATTAATTTATTGTGTAAGAGATACAGTCTTGTCCTTTGCTCTTTATTAGAGATAATTACCATTCTTTTGTGGTAGCAATTCCATAGCATCTTGAGAGCTATGTATGGATCATCTACATCACAAGAACTGTTTATAGATCATCTACTTTAGAAGAGGATTGCTGGAAGGTTGATGGGCTAGCATCAGTGTGAAATCCTGAAGATACAGTTATGCTGGCTGCAATAAGAAAAACCCATTCATACAGCATGTTTGCACATACACTTTCTTGGTTTAATAACTTTTCTAGTGTAATAAAACATTACAACCAAGACAACTTTTTGAGGGGGGTGGGATGGGATATTGTTTTGAGACAGGATTTCTCTGTACAGTCTTGGATATCCCACAACTTTGTCTGTGGATTAAGCTAGCCTGGAACTCAGAGATCCACCTGCCTCTGCCTCCTAAGTGCTGAGATTAAAAATGTGAGCCACTACTGCCTAGCAACCAAGGCAACTTGTAAAAGAGTGTTATTGGGCTTATGGTTTCAGAAGATTAGAGTCCAGAGTAATGGAATGTCAGCAGGAATAGCTGAGAGCTCACATCTTGATCCACAAGCAAGAGGCAGAGCTCTGAGAAAGGCACATTTGGGAAGGTAGGAATCTTTCTGACATCTTAAAGCCTGTCCTGAGTGACATCTTTCCAACAAGGACACACCTACTAATCCTTCCTGAGCATTTCCACCAAATGGAGACAAAGCATTCAAATAAGAGCCCATGGGCACCATTCTCATTCAAATCACACCTTCAGACTGGGGTTTGGGCGTGGAGGCGGTCTGTATACTGGAGTCTGCTTAAAAGTATGGTTGTCTTCTACTGACTACATGTAATTGAAGTCGAATAGAAAGACAGGAGAAGTTAAGGAGATCTGGGAAGAGAGAGAGCTCCTCACCTACGTTTGAAGCTTTTCAGCAGCTTAAAACCAAACATTCTGACAGCTAATACTCAATGTGAAGGTTACCATCAGAGGCAGTATTTCTCTCCCTTAGCAATATTATCAAGTAAAAATGTTATAATAGTAATGAATAGAGCTGGAGAGATGTCTGGATGGGTAAAGATACGAACTTCCAGAAATTCTGTCAGTTGATAACAGAGTTCAATACCCAGAACTCACATGGTGCAAAGAGAGAATGACTCCCAGAAGATATCCTCTGACCTTGTAGGTCCTACCATGACTATGTGGCACAAACCAGTAATCCTAGTCCTTGGGAGGTAGAGGCAGGAGGATTAAGAGTTCAAGGCTGGCTTCATCTATCTATGGAAAGTTCAATTTTAGCCTGGTCTATGTGAGATCATACCTTTCTCTCCCAAAAATAAAATCACAAACTCAGAGAGAAAAGAAAATATTTTTAAAAATGATGTCTTGAAACTTACAGTATATCAAAATAGTGACAGAAAATAGAGGTTTGGCAAACTCTAGATGACCCTTAAAAAAGTTATATGAGGCCAAGCAAGTTGGTTAAAGTCCCCTGCTGCCAAGCAAGCTGGTTTAGGGAGAGATTTGTTGAAGCATGAGAACAATGGCTCCCCACCCAGAAGGAGCTTTTGAAAACCCTTAGTCCGACATCTTAGCAGCAATGTTAAGAGATGCTACATTGTGGAGAGCCATTTTCAGCTGCACCCGGAGAGTGAGTGGTTTCATAAACAAGCCCTCATTTGGCTAAGCTTGCTGCCATTGGTTGCTTCCGCATCTGGTGACCTATCCGCTTTTGCTACATAGCCCATTGGGATTGGCTAAGCTTGGGAGTACTTAAGGGCCGAGGGTGGGCTGGAAGGCGGGGCTTAGATGGCAGGAAGGTGGGGTTTAAGTAATGGCTCCCCAGAGCCAGAAGGCAGGAGAAGCAGGAGGGAGAAGCAGGAGGGAGAAGACTGTTACAACGTTCCAGAATAAAGTGCTAAAAGGAAGAGCTTGGGTTGCATCTTTCTTGCTGGTCGAGGCGGATGCGACACTACATCACAAGTGGAGGATGAAGAAAAACAAGCATAATAGGCAAACAGGGCCTAGGAACAATAAGCTCCACAGGCAGTTGCTCCCCTAACAGACCCAGAGAGGCCACAGAACAGACCGTTGTCCCTGGGAGATAGTTTTGGTGAAACCAGTTTTAAAACACACACACACACACAGAGACAGACAGACAGACAGAGACAGACAGATAGACAGGCAGACAGACAGAGAGACAGAGACAGAGGGGCAGAGAGGGACTGTAGTCTCAACAGAAATGATAATGTGGAAAGCTGTCTTTAATCAAAAGAGAAGACTGAAACAGCCAGAAGAAAGAGCCAATGACCCCTCCCCCCTCAAGCAACCGGCCAGTGAAGAAAGTTGGTTGATAATCCAGTGAATTTTTAAGAAAAAAAAAATTACTCTTAAGTGAATGCTTCTTTGTACGTAGGAGAACACATTCCCAGTTCCTCAGGTAGAAAGTGGATAGCACACTGTCAACTCTTCCAAATGATCTACTTTCATGACCTGTAAATGTGACATATAGCAATCTTAAAATTTAGGTTTAGGGCACTACACTTGCAATGTTTTGATTTGGTGCCAAAAATAAAAACTGAATTACTGAAAGTCATGAGAGAACATGCATACTGTCTTTCTTTCAAACATATACTGTATGTTTAGATGGCCAATTAGGTTCAAAAGAAACACTGCAAATTTACTGTTTATTAAATGTCCAAATGTAACTGAATTCCAAACCATTAGTGTCATATCAGTAGTTCTTCTTTGGTTGTGACCAATGACTATCACCTATCACTCTTATTTTTATGTAGATACATGAAAAAGAAGTTAGATGTAGCCTGGACAGTCTGACACACATTTTCCAACTCAAAATACCTCATGGACCATTGACAGACTAAGTAGCATAAGTTATAAAAGCTCAAAAAAACAGATACTATACAAATCTTTTCTCCTTGTGTTAAGTGTATGTTTTGACCCATGCTCACACCTGTCCACATAACTTCTACATTGTCTCCCCATGGCCTCTGGAATATAGCATAGAGAACTAGGAAGGGAACTCAACACCCAGTAAACCTTTCTTTCAAAATTATCTATAACATTTCTAATATAACAAAGTTACTTTAAGATAAGAAAAAAACAAAGTAACTCCTACCCCCATATCTTCACTTAAACAAACATTAGAAGACAAAGAAAAAGCCTGGTATATAAGGGCAGGACCCTACAAGTAAAGAATTCTCACTATAGCAGTTTGGTTTCCTGATTGGATGTGTCATTATACCACAGGCGCTGTGGAGGGCGTTGTTGTCATCACCTATATGCAGAACAGTTCTGTTCCAACAGAATGTAAAGAAACATTGCATACTCAATTGGAATCTGTGGTATGAAGACTGAGGAAGGCATCTGCTGTGGTCTGAATGAGAATGGCCCCCATAGGCTCATAAATGTGAATATTTGGTCACCAAGGAATGGCACTATATGAAGGAATTAGGGGGTGTGGTCTTATTTGGAGGAAGTGTGTCCCTGGGAGTGGGCTTTGAGGTTTCAAAAATCCCATTCTGGCTCTCTCTTTCTCTCTATTTTTCGGGCAATATGGCAGGCATGGAGGAGGCAGCATCCTTCAGGAGCCACCTGAATGACGACCTGGATCCAGACTCCAGGGAAGAGGAAACCTCCAGCATGGCTGAGGAAGCTGCCAAGAAAAGACTGAAGAAGAAGAAGGGCAAAAGGGCTGTGTCAGCAGTGCAGCAAGAACTTGATAAAGAATCAGGAACCTCGGTGGATGAGGTAGCAAAACAGTTGGAGAGACAAGCATTGGAAGAGAAAGAGAGAGATGATGATGATGAAGATGGAGATGATGATGTTAATGGTGCAACGGAGAAGGAGAGGACCAAAAGTTCAAACAGACCCTCCCTCAGTTCCAATATGTGACCTGTATCCTAATAGTGTATTTCCCAAAGGATAAGAGTGTGAATACCCACCCACACATGATGGGCCAACAGCTGCTTGGAGAACCACAAGTGAAGAAAAAAAGTCCCTAGACTAGGCTAGTGAGGAGATTTGTAATGACTTCCAAGAAACTGCGGAAGCACATCAGCAAGTTAGGAAATATGTCATGGGCTGGATCAAGCCTGGGATGACAATGATAGAAATCTGTGAGGGGTTGGAAGACTGTTCCCTGAAAGCTAAGAAAGGAAAATGGGTTAAATGCAGGCATGGCATTTCCCACTGGGTGTTCTCTCAACAACTGTGCAGCCCGTTACACTCCCAATGCTGGTGACACGACAGTTTTACAGTACAATGACATCTGTAAGATAGACTTTGGAACACATATAAGTGGTAAAATAATCGATTGTGCTTTTACTGCTACTTTTAATCCCAAATATGACATATTATTAAAAACTGTAAAGGATGCCACTAATATCAGAATAAAGTGTGCTGAGATTGGCATTCGTCTCTGCAATGACGGTGAGGGCATTCAAGAAGTTATGGAATCCTATGTAGTAGAAATAGGTTGGAAGACATATCAAGTGAAACCCATACGTAACTTAAATGGACATTCAATTGGGCCATATAGAATTCATGCTGGAAAAACAGTGCCCATTGTGAAAGGAGTGGAAGCTACAAGAATGGAGGAAGGAGAGGTGTATGCCATTGAGACCTTTGGTAGCACAGGGAAGGGCATGGATCATGACCACATGGAATGTTCACACTACATGAACAATTTTGATGTGAGACATGTGCCAACCAATAAGGCTTCCAAAAATAAAACACTTGTTAAATGTCATCAATGAAAACTTCGGTACCCTTGTCTTCTGCTGAAGGTGGCTGGATCTCTTAGGAGAAAGTAAATACTTAATGGCTCTGAAGAATCTGTGTGACTTGGGCATTATAGATCCATACCCACCACTGTGTGGCATTAAAGGATCATACACAGCACATGTTTGAACATGCCATACTGTTGCGTCCAACCTGTAAAGAAGTTGTCAGCAGAGGAGAGGAACTAAACTTAGTTCAAAGCCAACTCATCATCTTTATTTTCTAAGCTTTGTTGGAACACAATATACCACAAGTAATTTGCAACATGTTGTCTGTTTTAACAGTGGACCTGTGTAATACCGTTTTCCATGTTTAAAGGAGCTTGATCAAAGTCAAACTGTCTACATGTAATTAACCAAGGAGAAGGCTTTCAAGACTTTAATGTTAACTGTTTCTCCTGTCTAGGAAATGCTGTACTGGTCACTAGTTAGGAATCACTTACGCATTTTGTTTTGGAGACCTGAGAGATGCTTTTTAGATATTTATATTGCCATTTCCTTACTTGGATACTTTGAATGTGTACATCCAGTTCTGTACCTATGCCCTCTGGTATTGCTTTTTAACCTTCCTGGAATCCATTTTCTAAGAAATAAAGACATTTTCAGATCTGAGAGCTACATTTTAGTGTCTATGGTTGTAATTCTGAGCAGAAAGAAGATAAAATATGGATAGCATTGTCTATCTGGACTGTAGATATGGCAGATACCACAGATTCTCTTCAGGCATGGTGGCTATCAGGTCTTCATGTGTATGAAGCAAGCAGAAGTGAGTACAGGTATGTTTTGCTATTCTTTTTGTAGAAGCATATTTAAAATTTGTCTCCCCTCCCCCATAGGAAGATGTACTGATTTAAGCAACATGGGAAAACACTGTGCCAACTGGAAAAACTTTGCTGTAGTAAATGTCCCTTACCCCAGTGTTCATATTTATAGAATGTGTATTCCACATTAGAAAATCAAATCAACATTAAAGCCACAGCAAAATTAAAAAATAAAAAATTCCATTCCAAGCCCAGAGTCTTTTGCTGCTGCCTGTGGATTGTGATAGAGAACTGTAGAACTCTCAGCTCCCTCTACAGCACCTTGTCTGTCTGTGTGCCGCCATGTTTCCCACTGTGGTCCCCACCACGGTGACAATGGACTAAACCTCAGAAACTATAAGCCAGTCCCAATTAAATGCTTTGTTTTATAAGAGTTGCTGTGGTCGTGGTGTCTCTTCACAGCCATAGAACAGTGGCTGAGACAGTATCTAAGAGGCAGGGAGGGAGAAGAATATAAACTACAGTGGGCTTCATCAATCAGGGAGAACTGCAGAATGAAACAGGAAATGATAGAAGCTTCGGATTAGATATGAGGGGAGCCAGCTGGAAGAATTCAGGCAGAGTCAGAAGAAAGCATCAGGAGGTTATGAGAGAAAACAACAGAGAGAACTATGCACACAGCTTGAACGGTCCCTGCAAATGTTGAGAAATACATAAGCAAAACAAAGAGTGAATTCAAGTAGTGAAGGTGAACATGTATCTGAGCACCAAAATCTAATAGCTTTAACAACAATCTGTTAGTGACAGGCATTTAAATGACATGCCAAACACAGTCACTAGACCTTGAGAAGACTTCGAAGTACAGAAATGCACTGGCCTCAATTATGTGGACTTCTGTTATTTTGTGGATGTTGATCTTCTCAGGTAAGAAGAACTAGAAGAAGCAGCCAGCACATTCACAGATATTTTTTTCAAGAACTTTCTTCCTGTCAGTCTCATTTAGCCCAGGCTTGCCTTAGATCTTCTATGAAGCAGAAGACGACCTTGAACTCCTGGTTTCCTGACTCCACTTTGGAACCGTGGAGATGAGCAGACACCCGACAGATGAGAGTTACTTTTTCTTTTAAATCATAGGTTTGTTCATTTTAAATTACATGTGGCATAAAGGGTCTGCATGTTATGAGCATGCTGCCTCACCACTGTAAGAAAGCAGTGCTGAGGGGCAAGGCATTGTGCTCTTCCCACCCTATATAGTACCAAACATGATGCTA
The DNA here is from genome assembly GCF_008632895.1 of Mastomys coucha. Taxonomy (NCBI): domain Eukaryota; kingdom Metazoa; phylum Chordata; class Mammalia; order Rodentia; family Muridae; genus Mastomys; species Mastomys coucha. The sequence goes on along the minus strand of NW_022196914.1, from coordinate 29,726,296 downwards.
TTATTTTCCTGCAGGTTTGGGATGTTAACTAGAAAGTGTGTGTTGTTTTAATTATAGGCACACACCACGCAGAGAATAGACTTCAATGTCATAAGCCAGTCTCCAAATCACAGCTACTTGGTTTGACAGAAAAGTAACAAAATATGAATCCGCACAAAGGACGGAGTGAAGTGCCTACGAGGTGCCAGTCACAGGGCCTTGAGTGGGCTGGAGCTCCTCAATTCCATCTTTTAGTCTCTCTGACACACTGTAAGTACTTGGGGAAATCTGTCTAGAACTGTTTTGAGAGGATGAGGGAACCTAGATGCCACATTCTTTGACGGAGTTGGTTTAAGTGAGTTTAGACACTGCAGATGACATGCAAAGACAGAACAGCTGCCCATTAAAGAGCAATGGAGTCAGACGTCTTGGGACGTCTCAGGATGCAGGGCTATTTCCTCCCCCAGAGACATTTCAGCCCCCTCCCGCCTGTAACCAACAACCCTGTACCCAAGTCTATTCTCACACCAATTTGTTTCTCCGTTTCGAAAAGTAGTCTAAACACAGTCTCCGAAGGAACTGGATGATCTATTGTTTTCTAGTACTTTTCACTCTACGCTACGGATGATGCAAAACTCAAAACGTTCCTTTTAGGAGATTACTCTGCCCCTATTTGGGAGTGTTAGTCTTGGGATTGACGTCACAACAATGGTGATCGCGAAGGATTCCTATCCAAAATAGCCGTTCATAAACCTAACAGCTCATTACAAAGAAAATAGAACTAACATCCCATACAAGAAGCACCCTCACAAAACTCTTTTCACTTGCAAACAAACTAGGTTATGAACTTCTGTCAACTCAAACCAAGGGTCCTAGGCAGGCTATAAAGTACAGAAAGTACCAGATACCCAGCTGGCTCTAAATTTCCTGAGAAATCTGATTACAACCATGAGAGCGTGGGTCAGCTAGAGAACACAAGCTTCCCCAGCCAAGCTGGAAAGTGAGCTTCCAGCACAGCCTCAGGCTATCAGCAGATACCTGTCGGGGTGAGAACTGCCAGGATTTCTGGTTAGCCTAACCCAGCCTAGGTCAACACAGCACCTCCAAATCTGCTTCTTCCCGTCTCCCATCCACAAGCCCTTGCCCTCGGTTCTGGATCCGTAAAGGCACGTGGTCCCTCAGGCCTGCAGGACAACGCTGCACCCTGGACCAGCCTACATGTCAGAGGTGCAAACCCAGAACCGAGAAAGACCTGTTTCTTGCTCAACGTTGGGAAAGATGCAACTGTGCAGATCGAGAGTGGAAACGTTGTTTCCTGACTGGCTCCTTGTGACATCACAGTGGGCAAGACTACATTTCCCACAACTCTATGCGAAAGAGATCCCTTAGTATAGAAGGGATTGGGAGGAAGCAATCAGTCTGTGCCCTGGTACAGCTACCGGGAGTCAGTCAGCTTGCAGAGGAAAAGGGGCGCGGGGGTCGGGGCGTGGAATAGGGGGTTTGCGAAGGGGAAACCAGAAAGTGGACAACATTTGAAATGTAAATAAATAAAGTAACCAATACATAGACAAATAAATAATAAAGAAAATAAAATGCTGAATTCAGTACCGGAGATGTTTAAATGGGAATTGAGCCTTTGACAGTAACGTTTATTAGGTTTGCAACTTTTATCTGGTGAATCTGTTGCGATTTTAACTTAAAAGTCTGCTTATTATGGAATCTTCTTGTAAAGTTCCTATAAATTTTACTATACATAATTTTACTATAAAATAACAACAAAAAAATTGAAAATAACTATCTCTTTCAGATGATGTTTGAAATGAGCCTAGGTGGCCCTCCTTATGGTCGAACTGCTCAGGAGCTTGAGACAGAAGGATCCCAAATCCAAGGCTAACCTGGGCCAAATAAAGAGACCTTGTCTCAAAGTACAATGTACAAGTATGGTGAGGGAGCATCTTAGGGGCAAAGCCCTTGACTACACTGGAGGCTTGGCTTAATACCAAGCATTACATATGCATAAGTACTCCTTGTTCTCCTGTGTGAGCCATGCATGGGGAAGGCTCCACAACTGGATAACGTTTTCATGTGAACACTAGAAACTCCCATACAGTAAAGGGCATGGATCAGGGACAGAGAGCTGTTTTTTGTTTTGTTTTTGTTTTTGTTTTTGTTTTTGTTTTTTTGGTTTTTTGAGACAGGGTTTCTCTGTATAGCCCTGGCTGTCCTGGAGCTCACTCTGTAGACCAGGCTGGCCTCGAACTCAGAAATCCACCTGCCTCTGCCTCCCAAGTGCTGGGATTAAAGGCATGCGCCACCACGCCCGGCTGAGAGCTGTTTTAAATCATTAGACAAAGGTAAACGTCCAGCTCTCTGAAGTTAACCTGCAAAGAAATCCCAAATCTATCTCAGGATCTTTTGGTCTGTCTGTAAGGCCAGTGTATAGTTCACACTATACAAGAACTTCTTCCACTTTTACCTGGCTTTTCATGAATTCAGGGAAGTATTCTTAGGAACAAGCAAAAGAAATGTATTCTAGGTATTATGATTTCGATTTCAGATTCCATTTAATCATAGAGAGAAACTAAATTCAAAGTTCCAGGCCCTGGTGAAGCTGGGAAGTTCCCTGGAGCTAAACAGTTTCTAGTGTAAACAATTGTCTGAGCCCAGACATCTCTGGGGCGACTTGTAAGGAGACAATGTCTGAGTCCAGACATATCAAGGACAACTTCTCCATCTTGCTGGCAGGATCAAATAAGTTCATGTTCCGAGGCCTAGGAAGAACACCTATCTTACTTCTCCAAATGCTTTCTTAATTGTCTGTTAACAGGGGTGTGTGTGTGTGTGTGTGTGTGTGTGTGTGTGTGTGTGTATACAGAGATAGAGAGATTGCTATTATTTAAACCAAGGTACATATGTGATATATATATATATATCTCCAATTGACTGCTATGCCCTAATTAACTACATGCAGTTGACCCGATCCTTTGTCTCCTCAGCACTCTGAGCTCCTAATTACTCCAGACCTAATTTCTAGGAGACTGAATTAAGGACTTTGAAGCCAGGTGCCCTGGATACGGCCCAGTCTCCAATGGCACTCCTTTGTTTAACCCATAATGTCAAAATACAATTGGACAACACTGCAGGTCCCCCCTTGCTTTGTGTTCCCATCCTTCAAAAATATTGTTCAAACTCCCTTTGGGGAGGTGCTTCAGATCTCAAAGTGGCTGCCTCCTTGAGGCTCAGAAAATAAAGCTTTCATTTTTAAGCTTGCAGATCTGAAGTGAATTTTCTTGGCTTCCACCCCAAACCCACCAGCATTCACCAGCGGGTGTGCTGTGAGCTCATGCTTACCTCCCCTGCTCCTCTCCCAAGTGGAGAGACACAGCTCCAGGGATCACTCTGTGTGTGCAGTGGCTCCTGTTCCATCATCCATGGGGATTTTCCAGGCAGAGGCTTGATCTGCCTTCATCAGTTTCCTTTCTTTTCTGATCCTAAACTTGTTCCTATATGACAATGGTTAGAAGGTCAAGAGTACCTGCCTCAACCTTCCCTCAGTTCCTCCAAGTCAGGACAGAGGACTGATTCTTCCTTGGATGCAAAGGTGTCAGCAATAGCTTCCTAGGACTATCAAATGAGCTCATTGGAATAAGCCAGATTGGCACTGCAGAATATTGAGTCCTCCTATCTCTTAATAGAAATATTTATTCCTGGGCGCATCATGTCAGAAACCAAAGCACAAAGCAGTATCAGAAGGAAGAGTCCATGCTTGCATGACAGTCACTGATTGATTTATGAGAAGCTATTTCTGAACGGACAGAAGATCACACTTAGTGTCTATATTTTTTCCTTGCAGTGATTGAGCATGGATTTTAATAATTAGTGACATGTGTGTAGTATCTGTCACAGAAGAATGAATTGAACAGTCTCTGTGGTAAATGTGATCACTTTAAAACTATCCTCTCCAGGGCACACATATTTCAATCATTTGGTCCCCAGTGAGTGGTGCTCTTCAGGTATGATGGGTTGTGTGGCCTTGCTGAGGGAATTATATCATCAGGGTTGGGATTTGAAAGTTCAATGATTTCTAGTTCATTCTCTCAGTTTTGTGTGTGAAGTCCAATATCTGAGTGCTTGTCTTCACCCTCGGCCTCCATACCTGCCTCTTGCTGACATACCTCCCTGCCAAAGGCTGTTATCTTTCTGGAACCTTAAACCAAAATAAACCCTTTCTTCAGTAACTTGCTGTGGTCATTTTTCTTTAATTCTCACAATAGGAAAGGAACTGATTCAGAACAGTTATGACAAAAGTGTCAGGAATGTTAGGACCTGCCAGGTGTAGGAATGATTAGTGTAATCATGCAGATGAGCCTCATATCTCTCTGAGGACACTGCATGATGTAATCATCATTAATAGTCCAACCTACATGCAGCATCCTTGCAAATTATGCACATGTTTACATGCAAACAGAACACATACCATCCATGAGGGAAGTCACATTTTATATAGACTTGAACTAGAAATACTGCACTATAAAAATATTAAATTAAATTAAGATAATTCAATATATGTACTTGGTAGTTTGAATGAGAATGAGCCCATAGGTTCATACATCTGCATGCTTAGTCCCCAGCTGATGAACTGTTTAGAAAGGATTTGCGGGATGCAGCCTGATTAGAGAAGGTGTGTTACTCACTGGGAGTGGGCTTTGAGGTTTCTAAAGCCCACTCCAGACCCAGTAGCTGCTTGCTGTCTGTGGATCAGGATGTAGAGCTCTCAGCCACTTCTCTGACACCATGCCTGCCTGCCTGCCTACCACCCTGCTTCCCACCATGCTGATAACAGACAAACCCTCTAACACTGTAAGCATGCTCCAAATTAGATGTGTTCTCTTATAACTTGCCTTGGTCATATTGTCTCCAAACAGTAGCAGAACAGTAACTAAGACATGTGTCATTAAGAATTATAAACTTTTTCTATTTTGAGACAAAGTGTACAGTGCAGGTGAAACACAAATCTAATGCGTAGCTGGGCATGACCTTGTACACCTGGCTAACCATTCATGTAGTGTGATTATGGGTCAGCAAGACTGTAGCTGGCTGTCATAACTAACGCATTTATTAAGTGTTGTTCTAATTACCCATGAGACAAGCCACTTTGTAGAGGGCAGAAGTCCATGTGTACTCAGATAAGCACTAGAGAAGCCAGGAAGATACATTTCTAGGCTTCCTTCAGAGAGAGATGTTTAACCTGTTCCTCATGGATTGCTGGGAATGGGTGTAGTCTACATGTTGATGCTTTCCTCTCTGATGAGCTCAGCTGTCCAGAAATCAAAGTGTACTTATCCCAGATCCTTCTCCCCTAAGACCATGAGCATTCTTGTTAGGCCATCAAACACAGTCTTGTGAGAGATATCATCTGTGCTTTACAACAGCCTAAGTGACTTCTATGTTATCTCAGGGCCAGGCTACATCATGCCTCCCACAGGCATTATGCTAACCTCAGTCATTCTCCATACACCCTTATCTTAGGCATTGTTTAACAAGAATGCATCTCTTAACAAGAATGCATCTCTCTTGAGGAAGCTGCATGGATTTTAAGGAGCTCCAACGTAAACAGGTCCTTAGCTTTGTTGCATTCAGAGGGCTGAGGTCATTGTTATCTGATCCCCCCACCGCACCAAATTGTGCTATATTTAAATATGGCAAAAATAGGCAGACACTATTGATGATGCGGAGAAGTGTTTGCTGACAGGAGCCTGGCATGGCTGTTCCCTGAGAGGTTCTACCAGCTCCTGGCCAATACAGATACTCACAGCCAATCATCAGACTGAGCCCAGGGACCCCAATGGATGAGGTAGGGGAAGGACTGAGGAGCTTAAGGGGATTGCAACCCCATAGGAAGAACAATATCAACTAACTGGACCACCCAAAGCTCCTAGGGACTAAACCACCAACCAAAGAATATACATAGAGGGATCCATGACTCCACATACATATGTAGCAGAGGATGGCCTTGTCTGACATCAATGGGAGGGGAGGCCTTTGGTCCTGTGGAAGCTTGATGCCCCAGTGTAGGGGGATGCTAGAGCTGTGAGGCTGGACTGGGTTCGTTCTTCCCTCCCCTGGATGTTTTCCCCTGCCAGATGTCAAGCCTGCAAGGGCCTCATGCACCACTCAAGGAAGAATAAGATTACGTTAGCACACACTGAAGGTACTGTCCATCATGGCACACCAAGCTAAAAGGAAGACTGCGATGTGACATTTCTTCCAAAATAGAGAAGTAGAGGGGTGTAAATTCCACTGCTTACTTCTATGGACTTTTTCTATGGTGTTTTCAGTCTAGGATTCTAGTCCATGTGATGATGGTTATCTCCTCGTTTACAGTGTGTCACTGTTACTCATCGCAGTCTAGAAACTCTCACAGGTGTGCCGGAATAATCACAGCTTCACCCTATGTTAATTTAAATGAAATATATCACTTTACGCATAACTTTCTTTCCACAGTACCCCACAGACTTGGTATTAGGGTTTCTGTGAATTACACTATGAACTCAGCAACTCTTACACAGGAAAACATTTAAGTGGGGGCTTGACAGGACTAGAGATCTTGAAAAAAAAATCCCATGAGAGGCTATTGGTGAAAATACAGCCTAGTTGCAGCAGAAGACCCTTGACATCTTGGAGATGCCAGTACCATAGGATGACCATCAAGAACAGCAGCAGATGTGGAGTAGAGCTAGCCCAAGTGCGGAGGACAAGCTGTGTGTAGAGTAGAGCCAGAGATGTGATCCATGATCCTTGGAGAGATGTGATCCATTCCCCTTGGAAAGATGTGATCCATGACCCTTGGAGAGATGTGATCCATGCTCCTTGGAGGAGCCTAGAAGATGAATGAATCCCAGATAATTAGACATTGAGATATTTAAAATTTTTGAAGCTTTGTTTTGCTTTGTTAAGATTTTACCTGTTTCCTGGTTATTCATTCTTGGAGTAAGAATGTATTTGGTTTATTTTTTTATTTTAAATAGAGAGATCCAGAGGAAGTTTACAGCAGGCAACTTACCTGACTAGGCATCCCCAAGGACTTAAAAATTCTCTGACCTTGTTTGATGAGTCACTAAGTGCTGACTTCCTGCCCTTCTATTACAGGTTTCCTAGGACCACACTCTTCCAATTCATAAATGACCTCCTCCATTCTTCCAAAATGAAAATAAATTATAAAAGGGCCACTGAGGGATTGCTACAGAGTTACAGACTTTGGGCTACAGAATGTTGGCTTAGGAAGCCCAACATTATATATCAGAGGTTACCCATTGGCTGCCAGCTGACAGGAGGCAAAAGGAGCCTGTTCTAGAGCACGTTTGCTGGGTGCACCCTGAAATATAGCTTATTTTAGTTGGAAAATCATGGCTTTGGTCTTCTCTCAATTCTCAGGTTTAAAAGTCACAGTCATTGATGAGCACCTGCTAACCCCAGCTCCGAAGACTGAGAGACAGGTTCAAGAGTTCCTAGGTGCAGCCATGTTTTACTGCCTCTAGGTATCAGAGTTGGTGGAAATAGCAGGGCCACTATACACTAGCACTGCGTCCCTAACCTAGACTGAGACTAAAACAAACAACATCCATGGCTTTAAAAACAGCTCTTACGTCAGCAGCACTCCTAGAATTTCCAGACATCTCAAAACCTTTTCATCTGTTTGTCCACAAAACAAAAAACATTACAAAGGGGGTTCTAGCCCAAACTTTCAAGTCATGTAAATGCTCTATGACAAACCTGTCCAAATGATTAGACCCTGTAGAACAGCCTGTCTGTTTAAGAGCTATGGTAACTACTACCAGTCTAATTTTGTAAAAAATGTTAATTCTAAGTCAAGATCTTATATTCACAGGACCCCATGCCTCCTCTCAGGAACACCAGAGCAATGACTGTCTAATACCTGTATGACCCAGAGCCAGGCCCTACCCCTGTACCACCCTCAAGTCTAGTTTGCAAGAGCAAACACTATCAACCTGACTATGTTCTTTGCCTGAGGATGACTACCTGCAGATGTTAGCAAATCTGGCACCTCCACAACCAGTCTGAGGGGCCTGGTGACAGCAGACACTCATTGGACACATTCCCACTGTCACCTCATGTCACATGTCCTCCTGCATGTGCACTACATCCCCTGATAAAAGGACTCATTCCTCCTCCCTGCTGCTCCTTTATCCTCTACCTCCACCAGAGGCAGCCTCTGTGTCTCCTCCGGCCTCTCTAAGTAATCCTCCCACTTTAGACCTGTCCCATGGCGTTACTTTTTGGATGCAAGAGCAGGTGCTCATCAATGGCTGTGACTTTTAAATTTGAGAATTGAGAGAAGACCAAAAACCAAGATTTTCCAACTAAAAATAAGCTGTATTTTGGGGTGCACCCAGGACTTGCCAGCCAGCTGTCTCACCCTAAGTCAGGATTTGAGAGCAGTTATTATTATACATTGTTAGAAAGGTACAAGGAGAGGGAAAGACCAAGGGTACCGATATGCAATGTGTGAATGGGATCATAACCAAGAAAGAGGAACTTAGTCTTAATTACACACAGAAACCTTAGGTTGCCAGGACTCAACAACACAGGACAAACAAGGGCTTGTTCTTCAACTGCACATAGAACTCTTAACCTGCAAGGTATATTGTTCTTGTTTTGATCTCCCATTAACTTGTTTGCAAGCTATATTTATTTGTTCCTGTCTGGTCTCACATCATGGGATGAAAGATAATACCAGGTACATAGGAGCTGGAGTAATTACTTTAACTGAAACAATTGAGTCCAAGCCAGGTACCTCAGCCCAGAGAACAGAACCAATCAATTTGACCCAGAGTCTCCGATAGAGAAAAGGAGAGTACACCATCATATGTACAGCCAGTCCCTATGCTTTTACTACACTCAGAATGATCTGTAGAGAAAGGGGCTCCTCACCACGGGGACATTCAAAACAAAGAGAAAATCTTGCTCCTGCCCCCATAGCTATGTGGTTTCTCCTAGGAATTGCTATCTTCCACGGTCTAGCCTAATCACAAAGAATCCTCTGAGACAAGAAGGTGACCTGGCAGCCTGCCAAGGCCTTTTGATAATGTGATGACATACCCAGACCCTAGTGAAATGACCAAAATTAGCCTGTATACTCCACCTTTTCAGGAACCAGGTAACTTCCTGGAAGGCTGGGAATTGTAGTTCTTGAGAAAAATAACAAAGCCCCATGGGAAAGTACGGTGGCCTATCGGTTTGTCCTTATAAACCATGACTTGAGGCCATTTCCAGCTGGGAAATTCTGCAGAATGTTCCTGACCAAAATCAATCTCTTGGTCAGTATTTAATATTTCATAAAGCTTGCTTTAAATTTGGCCCAAAATGGTGGAGTTGGTTATTTTTTGTTGTTGTTCTTTTTTTTCTTTCTTTCTTTTTCTGGTGATTGTCTGGATTAACACTGGTACAATGGTGAGGAAATGGAGGTTCTAAAACCAAGAAATGGACATCAAAGGGAAAGATCATTTTCCCATAAACAATTGGCAGAACTCTGTATGAGGTACAAAGTAAAATCTCCTACCTCAAATTCTGACACCCGTTTCCCTCTACCGGTCCATCACTGTCAGAAGGACTAAATGCCCCTCTGTGGTTCTTACTAGTATACCAAAGCACACACAGACCCCCAGGCCCACTCAATACCAGTGGCCCTTCTCTTTCCGCCCCTACCCTAAACTTCTTCAGCTCATGGGCTTCCCTCTACAAGGTTCTCATTCCTATATAACATTGCTATATCAGCCATGTACTCTACTCTCTTGACACTTTCCCTCTCCCTCCTCTCTCTCCCTCTTTCTTCCCTCTCCCTCCCCTTTTCCCTCCCCTCCCCTCTTTCCTGTCATGGTCAAGTCCAGTCTGCTGGCCACGTTCAATTTACTACTTTCTTTGCTCTGGCTATACCCCCCCCTTCATTTCTGCAATTAAAAACCCATCTCTCAAAAATACCTTAGAGTAGTTTCATCCACTCTGGTAACTGAGCTTCACCAGGCTGCTTATCTGAAGTTCACAAAACTTTCTGACTTCCTCACACCAAGGTATGTTATAACTAGACTATACAACCTAATACAGGATGGGATGTCTCAACCAGATGCCAGGTTTATGCTCAAGTGAATTCAAAACTGAGCCCTTTCCCAGGAAGGGGTCCAGATGAGAGGCAACACGGATACAAGTCCTTGCATGTTTGTGTAGATACTTTTTTCTGGGTAGAAGTGTTAGCCACCTGACTGAAACTGCTCAAATAGTACCTTAAAAGGCTCCACCAGGACCCAGTCCCCTGATTTACCTCCCTGCTGCCCTCAGAAGTAGGGGTCTGACGACATCCCTGCTTTCATAGCCAAAACTGTTCAAATAATAGTGAAAACTTTAGGGATGGATAGATAGATTAGAAAGTTTTATAGTACATGAAGATCGCAGAGTTCTGGGCAGGTAAAGAAAATGGATTGAAAGTTAAAAGAAATTCACAAAACTCTCATTTTGCTTAGCTTTGGGCCTGTGATGTCTACTCTGAGACTATGTTTGGAAGACCACCCCTGCCACTCCCCTGGCTCTGATACTGACAGTTGGTGGAACACCTCTCTAACCATATCTCTCTCAAATCACTACAGGCCCTCCAGTCCTCCATGAAGGCTATATATTAGACTATTCGAGAGACCCTGCCCACCTCCAAGTTTACCACTAGCTTCCCCTGTGAGAGACTGGTAATACCATCTGGGTCAAGCAGGTAGTCAAAAGGGCACTGGAACCAAGACTTCAACCAGCTCTCCCCTCTAGAACATGTAACACACCCAAGACCAGAGTTCTACCTCCCACTTAGGAAGCTGAGAGATCACCATCCCGATTTTCTACTCTTGACCAGATCCACTGCTAGATTAATCATTCTAGCCAGACACTGGCCAGGATTGCTGGTTTTGCTTAGGCCCCCAGCCCTCACACTTCCTAAGGATAAGGACTAACCAGACTGTTAGCCACTGACCGACAAAACTCACCGTGACGGGGGGGATAGACCAAATTACGTTAGAGCATTTACAAGGGACTGCAGCGTAACCAATATCCAAAACCTTTAGTCACAAGTCACTTTTCCTTCTTCTAAGGCCTGTTGTTATTCCTTGTGGGCTACCTCATCTGGACAGTAGCAATATTACCAAGCTCCTGAAACTATTTGGTTGGCATGTACTAGTGGTTTCAATTCTGATACTTTATGTGTTCAATTCTGACACTTTATGTAATGAAAAAAAAAAAGAAAATTTTAATATGGACCATGAACTACAAAAAGAGAAAAAAGAAGAAAAGAGCTGTGGGACTGGAGAGACGGCTTCGCAGTTAAGAGCATTGGCTGCTCTTCCGAAGGTCAAATCCCAACAACCACATGGTGGCTCGAAACCATCTGCAATGAGATCTGATGCACTCTTCTGATGTCTGAAGACAGCTTCAGTGTAGTTACATATAATAAATAAATAAATTTTGGGGCCGGAGCGAGTGGGGCCGGAGTGAGAAGGAAAAAGAAAAGAGAAAAAAGAGCTGTGTCTGTCCTCACCTCTCTAGTGATGGAACTAGAACAGCTGGCTCCACAGCTATTGAAACATCAGCTTTCATCATGAGAGATAAAAACTTTAAAAAGCTAAGTAGGGAAGTTGATTGGGACTAGGGGTATTCAAAGTTCCTGCTCTTGAATTCAAACAACAGTCAGGTTCCCTTATAGAGAGGCTTATGCTTCTCTTGAAAAAAGGAGCCTGGGGTGGCTTTGGGAGAAACCTGTTGTTCTGATGCCCAGCAATCAAGAGCAATGAGAACAGGCTGGAGAGATGGCTCAGTGATTAAGAGCACTGACTGCTCTTCCCGAGGTCCTGAGTTCAATTCCCACCAACCACACGGTGGCTCACAACATCTGTAATGAGATCTGATGCCCTCTTCTGGTGTGTCTCTAGACAGCAACAGTGTACTCATATATAATAAATACATCTTTTAAAAAAGGAGTAATGAGAAAAATATCTTACTGTGGTTGGGAAAAAAAAACAAAATCAAGAAAGAGAGAGAGAAAGACATAAATCAGATAATTGGTACCAGTCTCTTTTCTTTTGGTTCCTCTAGCTAACTACTCTGCTATCAGCACTGGCTGGGCCTTTAGCTCTGATTTAATTCATAGCAGGGTCCTATATCAAAGTCTGTATTTCGGGGAAAGTCTACCGCCTTGCTGTCGGGCATCTGTAGTTCTTCTGGTCAACTGTTGCTGAGGTAGGTCAACTCCGGATATGGTTTTTGTTTTTAAAAGCTTACCCTGAGACAGGATCCAGGCTACACTGGGATCTTACACACACAGTGTAGCTGCTGGCCAGCTAATAAAGACTTTCTATAGCCTTCCACCCATGTCCAAATACTCTTTTCTGATGGACACCCTACAATAGTTGCATTAGAATCTGGCAGTGTACACATGTCAGACCCATAGGAACCTGGCATGGAAAGAGAGAAGGGAATGGGTTATTTAGGTGTCTGGTCACAGAACTGGAGGTTTGAGTTGAAATATCATGTTGGAGCCCAGATGATTCTAGCACAGAAGCTTCAGTGCCATTGCAGGTAGTGCTGTAAGATCTGGGTTTTCCTACGATGTTTTGGTTTTATTTGTTTTTATCTTTCCTTACTAAATGGCTATGTCTCTCTTTTGCAATAGGCAGCTTTCCACCACATGTTGGAAGTAGCAACCTTGTAAACTCTGTGAGATAAGCAATCGTTTGAGTTGTGAAATCAAGAGACTTTCACAGTGTGGGAACTATTAAAGTCTCTGGGGACTTTGAAAACTGGACTCGATTGCCTTTCATAGTACGAGATGAAAATGAAGCTGTAGGAGGCTGCCAGGGCAGAGGTCATGTTTAAAGTGTGGCAGTATTTGGTTGTCAAATCCTGGTGAGCTCACTTGATGTTTCTCATACCTTTGTATTTGATGATGAATCATTTCTGTGTCCTGATTTGGGAACATTGAGGAACATTCAAAGCTGATATTCAACATTTGAAACATTGTCACAAAGGAACAATTTCAGTATAAAAGAAGACAAAGGAAATTGAACAAGACAGATTAGACCTCTGCATAGGGAATTCCAACAGGAGGCAAATGGGCCAGGCTGGTGAGATGGCTCAGTGGTTAAGAGCACTTGACTGCTCTTCCGGAGGTCATGAGTTCAAATCCCACAACCACATGGTAGCTCACAACCATCTGTAATGAGAAACAAATTTAAAAAAAAAAAAAAAAAAACTATGGGCCAGAGTGAACAGAGGCCAGAACGAGCTGGATTGGAACAAGAGGGACAAGGGAAGGTGGGGAGGGAAGAGGCAATGGGCCAGTGACCATTGCACACACAGTGTTATCCCAGGAGCTGTATGTGTCCCTCCACTTGGAGAGAAGCAGGGAGTTAAGTTATGAGTTCATAGCACACCTGGTGCTGAATACACACCTGCCTTGATGAAAAAACAGAGGGACCATTCTAGTAGCACTCTCGCAAAACCCAAATTCCTTACATAGGTTAACAGTTCAAAGTATTAGAAAGAATTTAAGGGCAGATGGGAATATCTCGAGATTGATTGAGGGAGTTCTTCTCAAGGAAGCATCAGATAGTTGCACATTTAACTTTGTTCAGTGTTTTATACCGCTTCTGTGACCACGACCTACAGCCTTCACTGTATGGATTCCAGTAGTCACAGCAAAACTGGTTTTGTACCTGTGAAGTCTGACCCACGTATGGCTCACACTGATGTCAGCACAGAGGAACAAGGTCTACTTATTAAGTGCAGTACTGGGTATTAAGCCTTCATTCTAGGCTAGTATGTTGCCCCCAAGGTAACTTCCTTGTGTCTTTTAAATTTTTATTTAGAGACAAGGTCTTTAAGTTGTCCTTTCTGGTTCCGAATTCAGAGTCCTTCTGCCATAACATTCAGAGCCGCTGGAAGCTCAGGCAACGACAAGGCTGGCTCAAATAAATAAATAAACAAACAAACAAACAGGTAATTTTTTGATTCCCACATTAGATTCTTGCTACTGTTGTGCTTAAGTGAAACTCTATATCTCCTTTCGTTTGTTTGTTTGTTTTATTTTGAAGTCTCAGTGGGTAGTTCTGGCTATTCTGGAATTCACTGTATGGACCAGGTTGGCCTTAGAGATCCTTTCTCTTTTGAGTACTTGGATTAAAGACATGTACTACCATGCTGACAAAATGATTTTTTTCAAGCTTCATTAAGAACTCATAATAAGCAGATGTAAGGGCTAAAATCTCTACATGTTGATCAGAAATGACTTGTTAACCTAGCAAACTTTTTTCTGAAAGATTCAGTTCACATTCAAACACCTCGCGTTGTGAATCTGGAACTTTCAAACCAGCCTGACTCCCAGTGCCTGTCAGGTAGGTACTGACTTGGCCTTTGCTCTCCAGCCAGTTCTACAGGTAGTGGAAATCTCTCTCCCAGGGATCCCAGAACTCGCAAGACCGCTGGGAAATGTAGTTCCAGTGACTCTGATGACCCAAGGAGCTACTCTGGAAATCGCCTTTAGCAGATCAGACCAGAGTTCAGTCCTGCTTGCTCTCGCGTGCATCTCTGAAACAGAGGTTGGTCAACGTGTAACCTCGCAGGCTGCAGAAAGTGTGCAGGGCGTGGTGTAATCCGGGCTTGAAGGGAGCGGAGGAGGCGTGGAATGTAAGCCTTTTGGAGGTGCTGTGCTGAGCTAGCCTGGGCCTCATCTGCCTGCAGATCAGGGCTGAGGAAAAGGCTATGGGGTTGATGCTGGGAATGGCCACCTCGTAGAAAGCATCTTGCTGCCTTAAGCCTCCTTGTGCTTTTGAGACAGGAGCCCAGGCTTGGTACTTCGGAAATGAAGAAGCTTGGAAGATCCTAGTGTTGGAGCTCAAATCTCAGCTTGGCTGTGGAAGCCTATCTTTATCTGCCGAGCTTGTTATTTCTCAGTACATTTAGGCAAGGGGAGATCTGGTCCCTTCTGTACTTCACGGTTGGCCAGTATTCTTGTTTTAGTTGACTTAAGTTCATCAAGTTCCAGGGACAGAGAGAGACCTGAGGGGAAGATTGGTGTATGTCCTGTTTATCCCATTTCTTTGGCCCTCTGCACATATATAACAGTCGTGCAGCTTGGTCTTCACGTGAGACTCCTAAAGTGGGAACGGGATCTCTTTTGCCTTAGGGACCCCTTCCCTCTACTGGGCTGCCTTGTCTAGCCTCGATAGGAGAAGATGAGCCTAGTCTTAGTGCAACTTGATATGCCAAGACTTGTTGATTTCCGCGGGAGGCCTCCCGTTTACTGAAGAGAAAGGGAAGAGAAATGGATGGGAAGGAGGAGATGGGTGGGAAGGACTGGGAGGACAGGCAAGAGGGGAAAGTGGTCACAGTAAATAAATAAATAGTTTAATTAAACACACGTAAATCCTTAACATTTTACATGCTTTTACAAAGTGGACAAATAATATTATTACTCTCACAGGTTATTTTGTTACTTTGCTCAATAATGTGTGGAAAACTGAAATTGTGAATTACAGAAAACTTTGAAATAAGAAAAGAGTAGTATTCGTAGTTATAGTTCTTAGCTACAGCACTCTGAGGCACAGGTGTTAAATATCCAAAGCGTGCTTTAGTAATATTGCAAGCACATTAGTACTTGTTTGAGGAAAAAAGTAGATGTCAATGAAAATAAGATCAGAGTGATGCGTAGTGTATTTTAAATATTAAAATTATTGCCATACTTACTGATTATTAAATTATTCAGGTATGTTTTCTCTATGAATTCTCTCCTTGTTCTACCTTTCGTCCACTCCATATCATGTGCTTTGTTACACTATCGTTTGCATCAATCCTGATTCTGAACAAGTCTAGACCACCAGAAGAGAGCCACAGGATTGCATCAAATCTGCGTTTCCTTCAAAATTCACAGTCATGAGTGTAAGTATCTTGTGTTGAGGAGTAGCCTCACCATGATTTTGTAGTATATCATACAAGCATATGACACTAAATGTGTGGCCTTACATGGATCCACTCATGTTATCTGTCTTGAAAGGAGAGTTTCCATATGGGTTCAGAGGATCTTCTGTCTTTGCTTTCCATGAAGATGGGGCCAGTGTGAGATCATGTGACCACTTCAGAAAGGTCTGAGGAATATTACTCACCAATGGAAGAAGCATTTCTAGCCCTTTTTCATCCTCATGCAGGATCTAGGTTTGTGTCCACAGGCACATGATGCCTGTGTAAGGGTTTCTATCGCTGTGATAAAGACCACGAGGAAAGGTAACTTGGAGAAGAAAGGGTTCATTTCAGCTTACAACTTCAGCGTCCATCCCTTAGGGAAGTCAAGGGAGGAACCTGGAGGTTGGGACTGGCGCAGAGCCTACAGAGGAATGCTGCTTACTGGCTTGCGTTCCATGGCTTGCTCAGCCTGCCTTCCTGTACCATAAAGAGCCATTTGCACAGGAGTGCACCATCCACAATCTGCCGGGTTGTTTCATACTCAAATAAAGAAAATATCATATAGAGGTAATTTCTCAATTATGCTTTATTCTACTAAAATGAGCCTAATTTGTTCCAATTGATCATGAGAACTACTTATCAAAATGCCTACTGGTATCCTTATTGTTATTAATTTTAATTAATTTAAACTGTGATATCATTCATTGGTCTTTATTTCAGGAAATGCTGTCCTTCTGGGATGTGGCCATTGATTTCTCTCCAGAAGAGTGGGAATGCCTGGAGCCTGCTCAGTGGGATCTGTACAGGGATGTGATGCTGGAGAATTACAGCAACCTTGTGTTCCTGGGTGAGCATTGTATCTATAGAGAATTTGTGTCTCACCATCAACATGTAACTTCCTCACTCTGTACAAGGTCTCATGGGAGTATTTGTTTTTCAACAGTGAGTTTCATATTCTTTACAAAAAAAAAATTAGGCAGGTTGCTGTATAGCTAAGAACCACTTTGCTGTTCTTTATGTGTTTAATCTGTGTTGGAAGCATGCTCCTTCACTTTCGTGGAACTGTTATAAATTCAATGGCATGAGGCATGGAGGACTCATGCTAATGAAGATGTTTCACAGTTCAGTTGTAATTGACCTTTAAATTAAGTTCAGCATCTGCAGATTATAAATTCTCCCTCAATATTTTAATATACCTGTCAGAAAGCATTTAAGGAACAAATTGTTTGCAATACAATTATTTATTATATAGTTTTCTTCCTTATAAGTATTGTCCTGGAAGGGATGTGTCAATTCCCAGTAGCAGAACACTCAAACAATTGTGCACCCTTTTCCTTCAAACAGGTCTTACTCTCTCTAAGCCACAGCTGATGACATTTTTGGAGCAAAACCAAGGGCCTTGGAATGTTAAGAGACAAGCAGCAGCAGCCATGCACCCAGGTGTGTAGGAGTGAGGGGTCAGTGGACAGATGAGGGTTCCCAAGACAGAACAGAAAGTCAGAGTTTACCATGGATATTGAGACTCTATGTTGTGGTGGAAATTATTTTTAAAGCACCACACCTTTAATGTCTTTTCCTGTCATAAAAGTCATCTCTCAGACATGTATGAAGGTTCAGGAGTCTAAACTTTGCTCTTTCCCCTCTGATGAGCTCTGCTTATGAGGAGCTTGCAAAAGAAAGTTGCTCATTTGTTTGAGTTGTCCATTGTCATGTGAAACACTCAGTGCTGATCAGACTAAGTCATTGACTTGCTGACTAAAGAGCAGGCTCACCCAGAAAGAATTCTCTAAGCTTAAATGAATCATGACTTGGTTTATAAAGCCAAACACACAATTACACTGTCCCAGAGGCTGGGAGGGGTCAGAAGTTTTCGATGTATCTGGTGATTACAGCAATTTGTTTTATGATATAAAACAGTGGATATCCCAAAGCTGTATTTGAGGCTGTGTGAGAACATTTTGCGCATCGGGGTAAGGTTACCAGGGTAGGAACTGGGTGGAGGTCCAGTATTTGTTCCTATGGCTTTCTCAGAAGTTAATAGATTTAAGTCTTTTGAACAGTCATAAAGCTCTATTTATTTTTAGGAAAATACTTAAATTTTCTTAAACATTAATTTTAAGAAATCTGAGAAGTTTATGAATGCAATATTTATACTGCATTAATTAATATACTGAGGAGCCAGTCCAGGTGTATCTGGAAGGTGACTCAGAATGACTGCTCTGGGTGAGCTCTCACAGTCCACATCTCCTTCTCCTCAGGCCACATTGCTTTCTTTTCCTGGCTGTGGTGGGTTCACATGTGTGCCCACAGCTCAGCCTGCTGTGCTGATTGGCCCTGTGGCAGAGCTTCTGTCTTATACTATCTCTCACTCTGCTTAGGGCTGCTTACAGAATCAGACACTGACCTCTCAGCTCGGGGATTAACTCTGTTAGCAGTAGGAGAAATCAAAGCAAGGAGACAGGGCACGGCCATTTGAAGTAGCATACCATTTGGATGGCAGGTTCACCTGTACACAGTATCCTCAATTATCAGATCAAGAGACATTGAGTGCAGAGTAATTGCAGTGAGTGCTTCCATTTGAGACATCTAGACTGTAGGTGCTGAGTCTTAAGATCCTCCTCAGCATGAGAGGATCCATCCCCCTGTCTTGTGAAACAGGAGGAGTAATTCATCTTCCTGAAGATGAGGAGTAGGCGTGTCCCTAGTCTGCCCTACTGGTCAGACAGGAGCAGCAGATGCTGGCAAGTTCTATTCCCCATGCATCCCTTATCCTGCGATGAGGCTAGCATGCCATTTACTCTGATAGGTCTTTGTCCCATCAGAGGGTAAGTGTGCTATTGGAACCTGGAAGTGTCCTGCTGTGTAAATGTAGTGTAGATTTAACCCTTGTTATTCCATCAATTCAATTTCAGTAATCAATTTTTAAGTACATCTGATTTTGAATATTATTCCATATTAAACAAACTTTATGTTGACCTTACATTTGTTTGAGATATCTGCTTTAGGCTTGACTTTGGTTACATGTAGAGAGCACAGTACGATGGAAAGTATAAATCTATCTCTCCCCCCAACACTGTCTATGTAAATGAATACATTCATATTTTATTTAGAATATAATATTATTAATGTATTATGATATACTATTAATATATAATTATTATTATATTTATGATATATTATGAATGAATACATTTAATAAGACCACAAACACAATTTTGGGTACATTGAGTATATTTAATCACTACTAAGCTGGCTTGGTTATGTATTAATTACCTTTCTTCTAACAGCTTACAATAAATTAGTAACTCTCCTAAGACTATGATTTTATCAGTGAAAGTACATTATCCTTGTTAAAATTTTGAGCCTTAAAAAAAAAATCATAATTTTTATACCAAAGCTCTCTTATACCAAATCAACTTTAAACCAAAACTGCTGTCTATGGAGAGATTGGGGAATTTATTTTCCTGACCCCTTTATTTTGTACCTTTACCAAAACTTAAATCAATTCTACAGACACTGTCCATTACTAGCTTGTTTGATCCCAGAGAGTACATTTCTCTCTGTTCTTAGCACTTAGGAGGCAGAGGTAGGTAGATCAGTGAGTTTGAGCCCAGACTGGTCTACAGAGTGAGTCCCAGGATATACTAAGAGATAAACAGAGAAACCCTGTCTACAAACAAACAAAAATTCACCCTCCCCACAAAAGAATATATTCAGAGGAGAGACTAGTAAAGACCTTTGTGAGCAGACATATATACGAATGAAAAGGTGTACAGTTAATAATCACCACAATTCTTGTCATGACTCCATTTCTCCAAACTATTAAAGGTTAAAAAAGTTAGCAAAAACATAAATGACTAGATATCTTTAAGTCATCTTCTATTAACATTGATGGACCCTAGGACATTAACGTTTGACCATTAAGTGTATTATCGTTAAGACTGACCTTCTAAATGTCCTGTATCATATTTAGATGTACTGTGACTTCTTCAAGCTTTTATGGTTTTGACCTCTCCTTTTTTTATATAATTTGTCATACCTAAAATAATCTAACTCCCTTATTTTTGGAAATATAACTTTAATTTATGCCTTTTGTAACGTTTTAAAATTGGTTTCACTAATCTCAAAAGAGAAAATTTAGGATGTGAACAACCCTGGATGAGAGAACCTTTTTTGGTAAACAAGAATCCAGTGGCAGAAAGTGGAGACCAGGAGTTTAATTGGTAACTGATTGTAAAGAACCAATTGAGATCAGTCACTCCCTTTGAACCAGCCATGTGAGCATTACATGTCCCCCGCCCCTTAGTTAAGCAATTTCAAATGAGACATTACGACATTAACAGCTAAATTTACCACTTTTTAAAGAAAATTTCCCAAAGGGGAGAGTGTTAGACAATATCTATTCTTTTGTGGGGGGGTCTTACCCTGTACATATAAAAGCTTTTCCATGATTGCAGAGGTAGATCCCCAAACCCAGTTCTAGTGTCTCCCCCAAACCTTGAAACCTTATGCAGTTGAATCTCAGTTCCATGCAGCTATCTGAGAGGAGTGACTGGATACTCAGGATAGGATTTGGTGATCATGCTTATATACTTTTTTGAAGGAGTTTTGTTTTGTTTTGTTTTTTTTTTTTTTTTAGACAGGGCTTCTCTATGTAGCCCTGGCTGTCCTGGAACTCTACCTATAGACCAGGCTGGCCTCGAACTCAGTGATCTGCCTGCTTTTCCCTCCCAAGCGCTGGGATTAAGAGTATGATCCTCCAACCCAGGCTGGAATGTTAATGTTTTAAATGTTTTTAATGTTTTAAAAGCCCAGCTATTATTATTTTTACCAGGCACAGCTAGAGTTATGAAGATGGTGGTTGCTCAGTTTAGAAGATACTGTGCAACATGAGCTTAATAAAAGAAGGCTGAGTCCTGCTGGGCGGTGGTGGTGCACGCCTTTAATCCCAGCACTTGGGAGGCAGACACAGGTGGATCTCTTTGAGTCCAAGGCCAGCCTGGTCTACAGAGTGAGGTCCAGGACAGCCAGGGCTACTCAGAGAAAAACCTGTCTCGAAAAACCAAAAAAGAAGAAGAAGAAGAAGAAGAAGAAGAAGAAGAAGAAGAAGAAGAAGAAGAAGAAGAAGAAGAAGGAGGAAGAAGGCTGAGTCCAAATTACACACAGAGGGTAATGTGATGAATTAATATGACCTGTGCACGTACTGTTAATTCATTCTGACTTGAACATTTCCAGGTAGACCTTATAGAAAATATAGGACCGTCTTTATGACTTAGATAGCATGTAGACTTATTATAATCATTAAGTGGATATTAACAGCTTCTATCAGAATTTAGCTGACTATGATTCTAGAGTTGTGAGAGATTTTAGACAGTGTACCTTTTCTCCTTTGTAAGGATGTGCAGTCCATTAGTTGTTCCTATTCTGCACAGCTTTCTACCATGAGATAAATAATAGCAGCTTTGATTGGAAACAGTTCACCTCTTAGCTGTTCTCAAGAGCATGGTGTCTTTTCCTGCTATACTTTTGTTCTTCTGCCTGTCACAGGGTCAGAGAGTCAGCCTGACACAGGACCGGGGCTGTGGAAGGAAGTCTGAGACAGTTATGCTTGGGTTTGAAGTGGGTGGGGCATATACTATTTCTAAAACCAGGTTTTCAGTGATCTAAAATAGTATATGATGATTTCAAAAACTAGTATCTATATAAGGCATTTGTTTGTCTATAAAACTAAAGCCAGTGCTTTACATACCCATAACAGGCATGTGTGTCTCTAGGTATGGTCAGACAACCTGAATAGTTTTATATGTATTTTCGCTCCTGTATAACACTTCTATGAGACAGGGACTTACTGCCTTTTGTGGGTCAAAACTGTAAGTTTTAAATACATTGGTACCTGCAGTCTAGAGACGTTACAAGCAGAAAACCATAAAAACTTGACATCTAAGGAACTTCAAAAGTTCTAGAAATGAAAGCAGAGTATCTAGGCTCAGTGGAGCAGAAATGAAGCCTGACATTAGTCATAGGGCAAAGGAGCTCTAAGAACAGAAAGAATGTACTCTATCTCTGAAGAAGCAGGCTTGCAGACCCAGTATGAAATATCCAACATGGCTTTACTCTCCAGTCTTCGATAGAAGCAATGCAGCTAAAGGACTCTTCCCCACAGAAAAACTGGCTGTAACCCCTTGTCCACAGTGAGGTAGAGTCCTGAACCCACAACTTGGCTAATTTCTGGGATGCTTGGGGACTCTGCTCTTCCCACACTGCAGTCACTGGTCTAGTTATTTCCACAGCCCCTTTGTGTTGTATAAAAGGGTTGGGGCCTCTACTGCAACCTTAAAGTTAATGGATGGAAAGATCTCTCTCAGCCAGTGGAGATCTTCCTGAGTATGGGACATGGAGCTGACTAGGTTTGGACTCCTGACAAGAGCACAAGGGAGAGCTCAGCAAGGGATGAGCATGTCAAAGAGGAACAGACATGGAGTTTCCCAGACCCATTAATACAGACTCAGAAAGGAGGTTGACACCACTCATGGAGGATGGAAGAACTCCAATACTTCCAGTCCCTTTAGTGCAAAGTGAGCTCAGACAGCGGCCTGACTCTCTGCTCTCTAAGGTGGTTCAGGGAAAGGGACAGAGAATGTTAAGTGCATTATTCAATTATGCATCCATAGAAATGAAATGAAATGTGATTTAATGGAAACATTTTATTCATTACTTCTTTAAACAACACCTTTCCTCTTAGATGGAGATCCAGGAAAGGGTGAAGATTTATTCCTATTCCCAGAATCTGGTCCAGAGAAAATCCCCATACTTACCTCCTTGAAGGACTAGAAGGACTAGATTGGTTCTGGTATTAGGAAATAATGTGGTCATTCTGAGACTCCCTGGCCCTGGTGAGGAAAGATGTATGGGGCTCAGGAAGGTCTCAGGGTGCACTACCACTGTGACAATCAAGCAAGCCGAGAGACCCACAGTGTTCTGAACCTCTTGACTGGTACCTCCAAGTGTTGCATCTACAGGAGTCCCAGGGCAATGCTACTCAGTGAAGTTCAGGTAAAGAGTCTTTTTTTTGTTGTTTTTGCATAGGCTTATGCCAGGAACATGTAGCTACCCAGCATGAAACATGAGCGCGTCATAATGCCGAACCCATAGTTACATCAAACCAGAGGCAGTTGTGCCCTGAAATTCCAAAATTTCTTTTCCATTTATTCAAAGAATTTGATTTATGTTGTAAAACAGTAGATCTTCCAAAGCTGCAGGTAAGGCTGTATGAGAGCATATTCTCAGCAGGAGTGGTTGGCTGGGAAAGTATTTGGGTAAAACTCATGCAAAATGGAGTCACTTTGGGCAGTTCAGTTACGAACTTTACTGTTTTCTACCCATCTGAAAGTTTGCGCACATTTCTGAAGACCTAAGTGGGAAATCATTGTAAGATAGAAACTTTACACATGAGTTTTTTCATATCACTTACTTGCATGTTAATGAAAGGCATCTCATCAGAGCTCATTGTGAATGACGAAAATGTCCTCTTATAATATTTTTTCTGTCACACTCATAGTACTAAGCATTTACTATGCATGGCCTTTGTGGATATATATTCAAAGATTAAAACTGTCCACATCTAGGACAGACACACACACACACACACACACACACACACACCATCTTTCCTCTTAGAAGGAGACCCAGGAATGGATCAAGATTTATTCCTATTACCTCCAGAGAAAAATGCCTACACCTATCTCCTTGAAGAAATAGGTTGGTTTTGATATATATGTATGTGTGTGTGTGCATGTATGTATGTACACACACGCGCGCGCGCGCGTGTACACACAAACATTGATAAAACACATCAGGACAGTACAAGATAAAAAATATCTGCAGAGCTGGAGAGATGGCTCAGCGGGTAAGAGCACTGACTGCTCTTCCAAAGGTCCTGAGTTCAGATCCTAGCAACCACATGGTGGCTCACAACCACCCGTAATTAGATTGGACGCCCTCTTCTGGTGCGTCTGAAGGCAGCTACAGTGAATTACGCAGGAGCGAGCGGGGCCAGAGCCAGCGGACCAGAGCCAGCTGGCCGGAGCCAGCAGGGCCGGCAGAAGTCCTGAAATCAACAGTAGCTACACATGATAGCTCACGGCCATCTATACAGCTATAGTGTACCCATACACATAAAATAAATAAAAATAAAAATCTTAAAAAAATATATACCTACAAATCTGAATTTTTACTTTGTAAGTAAACACAAACATCCTGTCTCATGACATTCATTTCTTCCTCACAGTTCATTGTTCAGTGGGTATTTTTTAATCTTACTAATGAATAATTCTTAAAAATAGGTAATTTTATCACTGGGCTTGGTGATGCATGCCTTTAATAACAGCATTTGGAGACAGAGGTTTGAAGACCTCTGAGTTTGAGGACATCTTGGTCATTTGGGCCAGTTGTAAGGACAGTCACAGCTATGCAGAGAAACCCTGTCACTAAAACAAATGAAACAATACTGGTAAATTTATCATCTATTCACTGACAAATATATTGCTTTCATCAACATTTATGTTACTTATAAATGTGCCTGCAGTTCTTCATAACTTCATATCTTACAGGTACATATTTTCTTGTCATCAAAGTAAAACATAAAATACTATCATTAAGATATGTTATTTTAATATTGTTATGGATAGTCTACTTGTTATGGAGAATATCAAAATAAAATTCTATACTTGAAGCCGGGCGGTGGTGGCATACGCCTTTAATCCCAGCACTTGGGAGGCAGAGGCAGGCGGATTTCTGAGTTTGAGTCCGGCCTGGTCTACAGAGTGAGTTCCAGGACAACCA
>NW_022196914.1:29700188-29701464 GCF_008632895.1 Mastomys coucha | reverse complement strand
AATTGAGTAAAAATAGTGTATTTCTGTATGGACCCAATCTTACAGAATTACAATTTTCTTTCTCTTGGCTACTTTATAAATTACACGAATGTAGGACCATATAATACCTATATTTTTTAATGGACTTATTTCTGTTAGCAAAATGCCCTTACAACTTACTTAGCTATTTAGCTTCGAAAAAAGTGCCATTATTTCTGTTCTATTTGGCTGTACTGTTATTCCAGTAGAAGTATAGATTCTGTCTTATATACTGCTATTACTATATTTTGTGAATTATGCTCACTAATGATAGGTGTTTAAAAAAAAAACACTGTAGGTGAGGGAAGATAAGACAGCGACTGGGCAGTGACCCTATGCTTGAAATAGAGTTATTGTTGAACTGAACACCACGGCGAAAAGCGAAAAACAAGTTGCCCACCAAAGGAAATCAGAACTGAAACAAACGGAAATGGTGGTAGGATGGAAAAGTTCAGCTCAAGATGCACTGTGAAAGTCTGTCTTTGTTACAACAAGATCAGGGGAGAGCGCGAACGCAGTCCCCCACTACCACAAATTATGCAGTCGAGTTTCCCGCATTTGGGGAAATCGCAGGGGTCAGCACATCCGGAGTGCAATGGATAAGCCTCGCCCTGGGAAAACCACCTTCGTGATCATGGTATCTCCCCTGCCAGGTAAGTATGAGTTGTTCAGCCGGCAAACAGCCTCTCCCTCAACACGCACTCCTTTATAACGCACGGTCGCCCCCTCTGCGCGACCACCTCGCCCTCACGCCCTACACGCCTCTGCAAACATGCTTCTTCATCACGGATATCACGCGTTTGTCGCGCGGGACACTCCACCCGAGACACCGGCCTTCTGGTTCCTCAGGACCGGCAGCCACTGCGCTCCCCTCATCTGCATACGCCCCGCCCACGCGCCTCTTGCTGCTCATCAACCTCTCGCACTGGCTCTCTCGCTCTTTTTTGGCCCAGGAGATCGACACCCGGGCAGGGTGACCTTGAGCGCACTATGTAGCCTGAGAGGACCCTAAACTTTCTTCCTTTCTTCTTCTTTCTTTGTTTCTTTCTTTCTTTTAAATATAGAATAGAGTTTATTTAGGGCATAGTGAAGGAACTTAAGAGGGTAACAGAGGCAGAGAAAGGCAGAGAGAAGGAGAGAGTAGAGAAGTAGGGGGTGGCCATGACTACGTCGAGAGAAGGGGGAAGGGGATGTGGAGAGAGGGGGAACAAAGGGGCAAGAGGCAAGGTAGAGAAATAGGAGTAAGAGCGACCCTAAA
>NW_022196914.1:29680932-29698615 GCF_008632895.1 Mastomys coucha | reverse complement strand
TGTCTCAAAACGCTGACAAACAAGAACTAAGGCTTGGGTCCGGGCTTCTATGTTGGCTTGGTGAAAGACGACATGCCCAGTGTGTGAGGTCGATCCACAGCACCAATGAATTAAATAAATAAAAATGCTGAATCAAAAGACCGGGACCAGGCTTTTGACCAGTCGTAGATTTGACAGGCCCCGGTGCTGCCGTGGCCCTGGTAGTGCCTCTAAACGGAGGCGCTGGATGCCAGACTTATTGACCATTCCTTACCTTGGGACACTTGATTCACTTACTACCAAGGTGAAAAACAAAAACACAGGGCCAGGGCTTCAAACCTGAAACCAGCACGTCAGGAGAACTGGGGTGTGGTTCTCTACAAAAAACTAGAGACTTCAACACCACGGTTAACTGAACTCGGTACTGAACTCGACCTTTGAAAGTATCCTGAGACTGGAAAGATGGCTCAGAGGTTAATAGCAGTGGCTGTTCTTCCAGTCCATTTTCACATTCCAGGACACAGATACGCTTTGGACCCGAAACACCAACATTCCAAGCACATGGTTTGACGGAGTGATAAAGCTGGACGGTCACTTTCTGCCAGGTGAGGATACTAAGAAGTGACTTGAACCTAGAAGAGGGCCCTCACGGAAGTGACCACGCTGGCGTCCAAATATATCGACTTCCAGCACCTAGAATTGTTTTGATTCTGCAAAATGGACGCTAGAAGCTTGAACCAAAGAGATTACTGACCTAGAAGCAGTCCCAGAGCCCAGCCTTAAAGATAACGAAAGTACCATCTGTACTCACCACATCTTTGGAGAAGCGACTGCCACATGACCAACCCAGAAACGAGGGGTACTTCTCCCCTTTCTTGGGACCATTTCAACCAGGTTTTGGAAGGGAATTCGAGACAGGGTGTCTTGTCACCCAGGCTGGCCTAGAACTGGTAGCGACCTCGCCCGGCTGACAACAGAATGCAATATGAGATTAAGGTATCGCCCCACTCCCGCCAGATGCACTTCATGCAAGTGTTCTACCAATGGGAACTATTCCCTTATCGTGGTTCAGATATTTATGTGTTTGTGTATGCCACCTGTACACAGAGGCCAGAGGGAGGGGGGTCAGGAACTGCAAGGCTGAGTGGCTGTCGTCTGGGTGGCAGAGTAGATAGAGGTGCTGGATTTAGAAAATTGATCAGAGGGCTGGAGAGATGGCTCAGCGGTTAAGAGCACTGACTGCCCAGCAACCATATGGTGGCTCACAACCATCCATAATGAGATCTGATGCCCTCTTCTGGTGTGTCTGAAGACAGCTACAGTGTATTTACATATAATAATAAATAAATCTTTAAAAAAAAACCACTGTATTTCTAATTTATGATTAAGTACCTCTGAGAAAATCTCCCCATTGTAAAAATGAGTGTTATAAGTATAAAGAATATTGCTTAGCTTTTGATCATATCTCAACTTTTCCTCAACAGAAAAAAGTCCCAATAACTGTAACAGTTACAGCAAGGCCTTTGATTGTAACTCACTCATTAAACGCCAGAGAATTCATACAGGAAAGAAACCCTACAAGTGTGAAGAATGTGGTAGGCACTTAGTTCTCCTAAAACACTTTGCATACACCAGAGACTTCACACTGGGGACAAACCCTACAAGTGTGAAGACTGTCATAAGACCTATAGTACCAGCTCAGCACTTTTCATACACCAGAAAAAACATACCGATGAAAAACCCTACAAGTGTGAAGAATGTGGCAAGTCATTTTACTATCCTTCAATGCTGAAGCAACATCAGAAAATTCATTCTGGAGAGGAACGCTACAAGTGTGAAGAGTGTGGAAAAGCTTTTTGTGAGCATTCATCCATTAAGCAATATCAAAGAATTTCCAATGGAAAGGAATGCTATAAGTGTAAAGAATGTGGCAAAGCACTTTCTTCTGCTTTATCCCTTAAGCAACATAAAGAAATACATTCTAGAGAGAAAAAGTACAGGTGTGAAGAATGCGGCACGTCCTTTTGCTATCCTTCATTGCTTAAGCAACATCACAGAATTCATTCTGGAGAGAAACCCTACAAGGGTGAAGATGGTGGAATAGGGGTTTATAGTTCTCCATACTTTCAAAGACATCAAAACACTCATACTGGAGAGAAGTCATATAACTGAAGAATGTCACAAAGCTTTTATAATTGCTCAACCCTTAGGAGACACACTGCAGTTCATACTGGAGAGGAACCCTGCAAGTATGACCTTTGTGGAAAAGGATTTACTAAGCTCTATGCCCTTACAGAGCACAAATAGCTCATACTGGAGAAAAAACATACAAGTGCGAAGTGTGTGGCGAAGGTTTTACCTCTACTTCAGCCCTTAAAAGACACCTATTCATTCATTCTGAAGACAATCCCTACAAGTGTGGGGAATGTGACAGGGCCTTTTTTACACTTTACACCCTCAATCGGCACAAGTTCGTTCATTCTGGAGAGAAACGCCACAAATGTGAAGAATTCGGGAAAGCCTTTTCTTATCATTTTTCCTTGATATGCAGCACAAGTTAAGTCATACAGGAGTGAAATCAGTGTGAAGAGTGTGGGAGAATGTTTTATTCTACTTCGAAATTGAAGAAACATAGAAGACTTCGTTGTCAAGAAAGACTGTACAGGTGTGAAATCTGTAGAAAAGCCTTTCCTACGAATTCTTCCCTGAGTCGGCACAAAATGGTTCACACTGGAGAGAAACTGACACAGATGTGAAGAGTGTGGCAAAAAGTTTGCCTGTGCACCCAAAATGAGGCAAAAACAGAACCATATAAAAGGATTAATTGAGTCAGGAGCTAGTTGTGGAACAACCCTGCCAGACCAAGTTCCCGCTATAACAGGAATGGTGTACTACAGATTTGTAGTACTGAGTTCTGAGTTCGTGGTATAGCGGGAATTGCTGGCACCTCATTACCAAGAGCTAAAAATAGCATCCAGTCACTGCTAAGTCTCACTCTAGTGTGATGTCAGAGAGAGCCAGCACCCATAGAAATGCAGCAGGAGCAGGGAGACTTAGCGGATGCCAGCTGCAGACATGTGGAAACAGGGAAAAGCCGAACTGTCAGCTGATTTCATAAGATACTTGGGAAGTCCTTAAGGAGAGAGTTGGAGATGTAAAAGATATATTTGTGTGTGTGTGTATGTGTGTGTTAAAAGTGGAGAAAAATGCTATGACAGAGCATTTGGACCCTATATAATTTTGTTCGAATTACCACCATGAAAATAATTATATGCTCAATAATGATTATAACTGTATATGCCCTCTTTTAATGAGGATGATGAGAAGAAAGCAGACTTGGAAAAAGCTAAAAAAAAAAATAATAAATGCTAGATTGGAGGCCATAGAACAAAGATTAGGAGATTCTTTAAATCAGAATTTAAAAAAAAAAAATCTTCAGAAGAATCCAGTCTGGAACTTATAACAGCAGCAGAAAAGGTAGTTCCAATGAATAGATGAGAAAAATTCACCAATGCTTGAGGAATTAGAATGGCCACCCATAGACGTGCCATATCCTGAGTTAAAAATACATACTCTGTTTAATGAAGCCACCTTAGAGCAATGCCATATGTTAACTTATGTGTTTCACTTTATAACATTTAAAAATTTAAAATATATACCTGTGTTAATGCATCATACAGTTGATATACGTTCAGAATTTCGACAGGCTTTGCCTTGAATTCTGAAAAAGAGGATTCTGAGGCTTCACATTTATTAGTGATGATGGTGGTCTTGGAAATGTGCTTGTGAGTTAAAGCTGATGATGCCCAGGCACATGTATCCAGTAAAATAGAAAACCTTTTTAGGCATTATAATATAAAACATAGAACAGACATATCTTACAGTCCTACAGGTTATACAGCTGTAAAAAGATACAACTACACTTTAAAGGAAATGCTCATAGAACAGAAGGGGGTATGGCATCTCCCAGAGGGAGATTAAATGGTGCTTTATTGACTTTGCATTTTTAAAATATCGAGATAGATAACACAGTTGCTGAAATACACTGGGTTTTAGAAAGGGCTCTTGAATTAGATCAGCCTATGTATGTGATAACTTCAGAATGGAAGGAAGGAAATGTGTTACATTGGGGAAGAGGTTTGTCTTTGAACAGAAGAACAACTATTGATTCCATCAAAATTAATAAAAATTAGATTTGATTAGAGGAAAAATCCTGAAAATCTTGGCTGCAGACATGAAGGAAATAAACAAGAATAACATCAAAACAGGTAACATGAACGCTCATCTTTGAACACAGCTCTGACTGGCTGAGGCATGAAA
Source organism: Mastomys coucha (assembly GCF_008632895.1). NCBI lineage: Eukaryota > Metazoa > Chordata > Mammalia > Rodentia > Muridae > Mastomys > Mastomys coucha. Next base: position 29,694,316 of record NW_022196914.1, on the reverse strand, counting down.
ATGCCTGGCTCTCCAGCCAGGGCCTGAGAATGTATAGTCAATAAATCCTGTTGGCTACAGAGTCCTCAGGACTTACCAAGATATCATTTCAAATGGCATGGATGAAAATATATATTATGGTTTGGTTATATACTCTAAACTCACTTACAAAAAAAAAAAAAAGGACAGATGCCTTACCTGCTCAAACAAAGGTGAGAAAATCATTTTTAGCTGATCTCTACAACACTGTACATTTCATATGTGCGTTAGTGCTAAAATATGTATTACCTTTAAAAGCATATATGTTCACAGAACAACCAGACATCAATGAAATTAAAGAAGCCCTGTCAAGATTCATCTTCTAGGATGCCTCAGACTGCCTCAAAACCTGCTTCCAGGACAGCTGATCCAGCCTCTCTCAGTTAAGCCCTGCACTTTTATATCACACAGAGAGTGGACAGTAAATGTTACAGCTAGCTTTCTTAGACTGGCCAATTTCCTGTGGACTCTCAAATGATGCCTTTGCCTGGAGACAGCAGGAAGCAATTTTAATAGAAAGATGCCCCATTCCTAAAAAATGGAGTGGATGATTTTTGGTCATTCAATTGGTGATGGATGTTTGTTGTCGTTTAAGGGGAGTTGGTCACTAGTTGTTAATGATCTTAGTCAGAGAGGAAACAAAGTATAAGAGCTTAGATTCAGGGATGTCTTTTTCTTCTATTCTTTTTCTCCAGTATCTAGCATTGGGGAGGAAAGGGGAGAAGGGATGAAAAGAAAAGGGGGGGATATAGGAATGATAGGATAAAAGGTTAGATTGTTGATTGTACTGCTGAACTTAAGAAGATCAACAAGCCAAATATTTTTACATTTGTATGGAATTTTGTATATTTGATATGAATTTAAGAGTTTTTTTTTTTAACAAATAGACATGTTTCAACTTTTGTTTAAGGTATTGTACCTATACAACCCATTTAAATATGCAATGTGAAGTTCTAGTCTTTGAAATCTGCTATTGCAAACTGTACATGATAATTAAGAAAGGCAAGTTACTAGTCAGTAAAACCTTGTGATCATACTAGGTTACAGTTTAGTCAGTTACAGAAATAAGGTTTATTTAGCTTCCTGTAGAAAATTTCAAAGTTAAACAGACAGTAGGTATCTAGAAACAAGCAACGTCTGCCTATTCAGATATACTATAGATAGATAGATGGTCTTCAAAAACTTCAGAGATCTATGGAATATGATATCTAATTTTTTTTTTAATAAAAGGCTTTACATGGTAGGGAAACATCTGCTCCTGGCAGCACCCCTAAAATACTTCAAAGAAGATGATGAGCATCAAAGAACTTCCTTATGGAGTTTGCTTCAAATGTTGCAAATCTGCCACTGCACAAAAACCTGCCCTTGCCTTGACTGCTGACAATATGCTGTCCAAACTTGACAAATGGGATGGAAGGAAGTCGACTACTGAACTTTGCTAAAACAAAATAGGCAAGTCCTACAATATTACTGCTTCACAATAAAGCCTATCAGATATTCTGGGCCAGAAAGCCAAAGATGATGATCCAACAACACAGAAAAACCTTGGGAAATTGTCCAGGTAGTCTCCTGAACAGCAGTAATCTTTCATTTCTATAATTTTAGAAGTTGCTTCCTCTACACCTCCTGCATACTCAGGTAATATTTATCCTTCTCAAGTCTCTGATGGGGATGAAGATTAGATAGTTATAGTTTCACACTTAAGCTTAAGCTGTTTAGGATTCCCCAACCAGACTTGGAGGAAGTCTATGTATAAAACTATAGAGAGTTAATTACCAATGTGACAAGCATATATGAGTTTACACGTTGTATTAAAGATTTAATTTTATGTGTAAGGCTATGTTGCTTGCATATGTGTCTATATATTATGTACATGCATTGAGTGCAGAAGCCACAAGTGGGCTTTAGAGTTACAGATGGTTGTTAGATACCATGTTAATGCTGAGAACAGAACCTCAGTATTCTGGAGGAGCAGTCAGTACTCTTGACTACTGGTCCATCTCTAACTTTCTAAATGTGTTGACCAGGCTGTCTTTGACTCCTGATCTTTGTTCTCCCATCTCATTAGTATAATGTAACAGTGAGCACTATTTCAACTGGATATATTTTTCTTTGCTCTTCTTAAAAATGAATATTTCTTTTATATTGAGAGTATAACTACATCATTTCTCACCTTGTGTTTCTCCCTGCAAAGCTTCCCATATATCCTTCCTTGTTCTCTTTATAACTGATGGGCACTCTTTCATAAATACATACATGCATATGTTACTAAATACATAATACAACCTTCTAAGTCTGTATTATGCTATTTGTACTATATTAGTCAGACCAAGTATGATGCAAACCAGCAGGCCCGGCGCCATCTCCTTCCCATCTCCACATCAGACCTGAGCAGCAAAGAGCATTTGCGGAGCCTGATGGAAAAACCCCACTCCCAGTACCAATTTTGTATTAGTCAGGGTTCTCTAGAGTCACAGAACTTATGGTAGTCTCTATGTAGTAAAGGAATTTATTGATGACTTTCAGTCTGTAGTCCAATTCCCAACAGTGGTCTGCAGCAGCTGTGGTTGGAAGTCCAAGGATCTAGCAGTTGCTCAGTCCCACAAGGCAAGCAGGCAAAGGAGAATGAGCCTTCCTTCTTCCAATGTCCTTATATAGGTCTCCAGCAAAAGGTGTGGCCCAGATTAAAGGTGTGTGCCACCGCACCTTTAAAGGTGCACACACCTTTAATCCCAGATGACCTTGAACTCGTAGATCTTTCTATCTTTATCTTCTGGGATTCATAGCCACTATGCCTCAAGATCTCCATGCCAAGATTCAGGTCGGAAACTTGTATCTCTCAGCCTCCAGAATAGGGCCACAGGTGAGCCTTCTAATTCTGGATTGTAGTTCATTTCAGATATAGTCAAGTTGACAACCAGGAATAGCCACTACATGTACTTACATGTTTTCAGAGCTGGCCATTGAGTGTTGGATAACCAGTTAGTGTGCTCATCCCTGAGGAAGGCTATTCTTTCCTCTCTCGGCATTCCATAGTCGCGTATAATTCTTTCTGTAGGGTTGAGGTCTCCTGAGTGTTTTCTTATCCATGTTAGCAGGTCTGATGGTGTGCTTGATCAGGTCATGCTTAAGCAGTGTTGTTGAGACCTCGTACTATCGCATCTGACATTCCTAGGAAAGGATCTCACAGCAAGCTCCCTGTTCTATTGACTCTTACAGTCTTTCTGCCGTCTCCTCCGTAATGATAGCCTTGGGAATGAGAGTTGTTTTATAGGTGTATCCATTGGGACTGAGCTCCACAATTCTACGTTTTGATTTCTGTCTGCCACAAAGAGACGTTTCCTTCATGAGGGTGATGACTCATACCAACGATTCCTTGTTGGTATAAGGACATATATTTAGAATGTAGTTAGAGATTGTGGTGGTTTAGAAAATTGCTAGTTGTAGGTTCTCCTCCAAGATCCATGGTTTCCCTGGGTAGTTGACTAGGTTTCCAGCAACTGGCATAATTTCCCTCCTCTTGAACTCTTAAGTCTAATTACAGTTGTTGATTACCACCGAGTTGTGTGTGTCACTACTACAAACTGTGGGTTATTTTGTCATACTGTTCATTGTTGTAATTCATAGGCATCATACCTACATATGACTCTTGGCTGCATCTGCTCTTTGGAAACTTGCATGATGCTTTCTGTTACCATTAAAGCTAGTCCAAAGGGAGGAGGCATTCGGGTTAGTTCTATGTTAGAGGTCTCTTGGCCTTGTGTATTTAAGTACATGATGTCTATTGCAATAGGGACTTACATACCTTACTGTCTTAGGATTTCTATTTCTGTGACAAAACACCATGACCAAAATGCAAGTTGGGAAGAAAAGGGTTTATTTGGTGAAGGAAGTCAGGACAGGAGCTCAAACAGGGTGGAATGCTGGAGACAGGATCTGATACAGAAGCCATGGAAGGGCATTGCTTTCTGGCATACTCCCCATGGCTTGCTCAGCATGCTTTCCTATAGAACCCAGGACTGCCAGCTCAGAGATGGCATCACCCACCATGGGCTGGGGCCTTCCCCCATTGATCACTAATTGTGAAAATGCCGTACAGCAGGATTTCATGGAGGTGTTTCTTCAACTGAGACTCCTTCCTCTCTGAGGACTCTATCTTGTTTCAAGTTAACACATATAATGAGCTAATACTTTGACCAATACATCAAAAGAGGGATTCCCATCCCTAGTGCTGGGGGTTTTGTTAGATGGTCTTCGGTTTTTGAAGAAGCATTAGCCCAGATGGGAAATTTTTCCTTTAAATTACTATTTTGTTATTTATGCATCAACTTGTATGTATTACAGATATTGTAAAGTAGACAGTTAATAGTATGATGTTTTAAGATGTTTTCAGACTTTCTTACTGGTATCCTATGGGCTCCCATGTGTATTTATTGACCTCTTCCCCTAATTAAGAGTTCACATTTCCCCATCAGATCACTTATATACTGCTATTCTCTGTTGCCTCCTGCCCCTCCTCGACCTTAGAAATGGTTCCTTTTAACTTTCCTGATTTCTGCAGTTAGTCCAGTGTATGTACTCACATCTGAACATCTGGAATTAGGAACTGCAGAGAGAACATATATTTGTCTTTCTGGGTTTGAGTTACCTTGCTCAATACAGTAACCCTTTCCTATTTCTATTTACCTGTAAATTTCATTATTCATTTTTCTTTTCAGCTAATAGCATTCCATTATGTATACATACTATATTTTCACTATCCATTTATCTATTGAAGGACATTTAGGATGTTAACATTTACTAACTCTACTGGCTGGTTTTGTGTGTCAACTTGACACAGGCTGGAGTTATCACAGAGAAGGGAGCTTCAGTTGGGGAAATGACTCCGTGAGAACCAGCTGTGGGGCATTTTCTCAATTAGTGATCAAGGGGATAGGGTCCCTTGTGGGTGGTGCCACCCCTGGGCTGGAAGTCTTGAGTTCTATAAGAGAGCAGGCTGAGCAAGCCAGGGGAAGCAAGCCAGTAAGAAACATCTCTCCATGGCCTCTGCGTCAGCTCCTGTTTCCTGACCTGCTTGAGTTCCAGTTCTGACTTCCTCTGGTGATCAACAGCAATGTGGAAGTAAGCTGAATAAACCCTTTCCTCCCCAACTTGCTTCTTGGTCATGATGTTTGTACAGGAATAGAAACCCTGACTAAGACAGTAACTATTATGAATAGAGCGGCAATGATTGTGGCTGAGCAAGTATCTGTGAAGTAAGAAGGAGGCTCTTTTGGACATTTGCTAAGAATTGTTATAGCTGAGTCATATGGTAAGAGCCCTAGTTAGGGTGACTATTGCTGTGATGAAATACCTTGATCATAAAGCAAGTTGGGGAGGAAAGGGTTTATTTTTCTGAGAGTTACACATTGTAGTCTGTGGGTCTGTATACTGGAGGTTTTCATGGAGATCTCTGGCCCAGCCAGCCGGGTTTGAGGGTTTAAGCAAAGGGGAGAGAGTACAAGCAGGAAGGGGGAATCATCTCCACTGCTGCCCTGTGCTCCACCTCTATCTTCACCATTGCGGTCTCAGTTGCTCCACATCGCCCTGCGCTGAATAGGGCCAGACTGGGCTGACTAGCCAGCATAGAGTATAGGGGACCTTCAGGTGGCACTTCAGGAGAGCAGAACTCTTCCCAAGAGGCAGTGTTACAGCTCTTATGACAGAAGCTCTCAGGCAACGGAGTAGTTCTCACACATCTTTATTCCTTCTGGATAGGATTCTTATATACAGTTTTCGGGTGGCTCAGGGTCTGATAGCAGGTACTTATTGGCTTGGTCTGAGGGCTTGGGGAAACCTTATTTGCATGTGGGAAGGCTTGGTGCTTCCCCAGACGTCTCTATAGGGGGCTTTGGAAGGCTGTAGTTACAGGATAGGGCCCCAAGGGGTGTGGCCAAATGCCTGCCATTCCTTGCAGGCAGCAGGGTTTTAAGCCTGAGCTTGACCAGGGATCAGGCTGCCTATCACAGCTCACACACCACAGTAGTCCACCATTCAAAGAAACCAGGACAGTAATTCAAACAGGGCAAGAATCCTGGAGTCAGAAGTTGATGCAGAGCACCTGGGGGAGGGTGGTGCTACTCACTGATCTACTCATAACTGCTTGCTTAGAGTGTTTTCTTATAGGACCAAGGACCACTGTCCCAGGGATAGACCTAGGCTTGTGTCAAGTTGGCATAAGACTGGTCAGGACAACTGTCCTGTTTCCTTTTCCATTCATGCCCAAGATCACACAGTAACATCAACATTACAATATAAAACATTTTATAAGCTTAAAAGTCCCACAATCAGGGATTGGGGAGATGGCTCAATGATTAAGAGCAGTGGATGCTCTTCCAGAGGACCTGGGTTCAATTCACAGCACCCACATTACAGCTCACAAGTGTAATTCCAGTTCCAGGGGATGAAACATTCTCACACAGACATACAAAACACGGATGCACATAAAAATAACAATTAAAAAAGTCCCAGAGTCTTTACAAATTCAAATACTTTAACATTCAGAGTCTTTAAAATCAAAGTCTCTCTTAAACTACAAAATCTTTAGAAATGTATTCTCTCAATTATGGACACCTATAAAATAAAAAGTAAGTTAAATATGTTTCTTCCTTTAAGAGGGAAGAACCGGGGCACAGTCCACAGTCACGGTCCTAACAAAGCAAAACCAAACTCCAAAAGTGTAAATAACTTAAAGTCTGATTATCTGGGATTCATTTACAATCTTTGGGTTCCTCCAAAAGGCTCATGACACTTCTCAGGCTCCTCCTTTTGCTAGGTTCAGGTAGCTCCACTCCGTGCCTTCATTGGCAGTTGTCCCGTGGTATTGGCACTTTGAAACTTCTGGTGCTATCTGCTGCAACTGAGTTGCACTTTCACCAATAATATCTCCTTGGCTGTCTTCATGATGTCAAGCTTCCACTTCTCTCCATGACCCCTTCAATCTGAGGCTTCAACAGCTACTGAGACTGCACCTTCTCCAATGGCCTCTCCTGGCCTCTCACAGCGCCAAGCCTCAGCTGTTTTGCATGGCCTCTTCATGGCTGCAAAACAAGCCTCGCCTCCCAAGTGAGGCTGCCAGCATGAGGTACAAGCTGTGGTCACAATTTCTGTGTGCTGACTCTCCATGGCTGTCTTGGAACTCACTCTGTAAACCAGGCTGGCCTCGAACTCAGAAATCCACCTGCCTCTGCCTCCCAAGTGCTGGGATTAAAGGTGTGCGCCACCACCGCCCGGCGATGCTGGTCTCTTCTTAATCACTGCTAGTTTCTCAGCTCCAGCTAACCAACATTAATTGTATTAATAAAACAAAGGTTTCATTTTATCGGTTCTGGTCTCTTGATAACCACAGGTGATTCTTCAGCTCCAACTGACCTGACACCACAGGTTCTAAGTGGCCTGGTAGAGTCTTTTTTGCCCTCTGAAACTCCACAAGCCATACCTCTGTAAACTGTACTGCTTCCAACATTCTTATCTTCAAATCTCACAACAGCTCACGGAACTCTGAATAGTTAATAGCTCTTTTAGGACAAAGTTCCAAAGTCCTTTCACACTCCTCCCCCAAGCAATATGGCCACATCTGTCACAGCAGCACTCTACAGTCCTAGCAGCAACTTCTGCCTCAGGGTTACAGTTCCTGTGGTGAAGCACTATGTCTAAAACAAGTTGGGAAAGAAAGGGTTTATTTGGCTTACAATTCCATATCACTGTTCATTATCGAAGAAAGTCAGGATAGGAACTCAAACAGTGCTGGAACCTGAAGGCTGGAGTGGATGCAGAAGCCATGGAGGAGTGCTCCTTACTGGCTTGTTTAACATGACTGCTCAGCCTGTTTTCATATAGAACATGGGAACACTAGTCCAAGGATGACACCATCTATATGGATACACCCTCAGAATTAATCACTAAAAAAAATGCTCCACAGCTGGATCTTATGGAGACATTTTCTCACGGTTCCCTTCTTTCAAGTTAACATAAGACTAGCCAACACAGGAGACACCAGACTGTTGGGAGTGCTGGGTCCCCCTCCTCCTTAGCTGAAATGCTATGCTTTTAAGCAAGGCTCCTCTGTTCAGTTATCATGTCAATGAGTCAGAGGCTGAATAAAATCCTAAGATTCCTAGACATTTTCTCTGTTCTGGCCCCTGTGGAGGAGGAATATATTCCCGTCTTACAGTCCCCACATTGAACCACTCCAGGACCATCAGTGTCTGAAAGGATCAAGCATCTACAGTCCCAAGAATCACTTGGACCTATCTCATCTTCATACAGAAACGGGCTGGATTATGTTCCGCTTTAACTGGGCCCCACTTCAGATGTCTTCCTTCTTGTGAAAGAACTGTTCAACCTTGAAGGGGGACATAACCCACAGGTTAAAACTCATTGTTTTATAGGGTGTGAGAAGAAGGTGTGATCCAGATGAAAGGTGTGTCTTCCCAGATTAAGATTGGGACCAAAGTCTTGTGCCTTCCTATCTCAAAAGACTGGACTTCAAGTGGAACCACTGACTTCAAACCAAGCAGAAAAATTCCTCACAGGTGTGTCCTCCATTTCCAGAATGCAGTTAATTCCAGAAGGTAGTCAAGTACCAAGAACAGCAATCACAGGGACAAAAGGGTTTATTTGGTTTAGATATCCTGGATTACTGTCCATTGGAGAAAGCTGAGGCAGGACCTCAAATAGGGAAGGAGCCTGGAAGCAGGAGCTGATACAAAGGCCATGGAAGGGTGATGCTTATTCAGCCTGATTTCTTAGAGAACCCAGGACCCTCCAGCCCATGGTTAGTACCACCCACAACATCCTAGGCCCTCCCACACCAATTACTTATTGAGAAAATGAAATGCCCTACAGGCTTGTCTACAGCCCAATCATATAGAGGCTTTTTCTCACTGAGGCTCCCTCCTCTGATGACTTCAGCTTGTGTCAAATTGAGATAAAATAAGCACAATGACTTTCTTCTGGTGATGAAACAGAACAGAACAATCTGATCTTCCCACTGTCTCATCCGAGAAGTAATCTCATTGTGAATAAGTGACCATGGCACAAAAACAAACTCCTCTCGTGGGGTTTCCTCTCGTTGGGTCTCAGATATTACAGGTACAGGAATAAACACATGCAAGACAGGAAGTCCCATCACTCCATGGTGTCAATCTAGCCCCTTCCTTGCAATAAGTTTATTCTGTAAGATCAGGAACACATTTCTGATACCTTTGTATTAAAGGAAGAATCATTCCTGTGTTATGAGATGGGAGAGTAGAGTGAACTTCAAGTAAAAAAACAAAAAAACAAAAAACAAAAACAAAAACAAAACCTTTCAATACTCCCACATGGAGTAAGGAGTCCAAAAAGAGACTGGAAGATGAATAGGGAAGATCTGACCTAATACAGAGAGAAATCCTATAATGAGTGATGGATGATGGGTCAGGAGTCAGTTCACATGCCATACTGAACCCAAGACCAGTTTTCCTCCCACTGGGAGAGGAGGCCGGAGCGGGGAGAACACCTAGTGGTGAATAGTTGTCTGAGTTTGTGAAAGAGAATCCAGTGAAGCTCAGGTACAGCTCTCTCAAACATTAAATTGTTTGTACAGATTAATGGAGGAATGTGTGTACAAGGGACTAAGGACAGATGAAAATCTCAAAGGGTTTCTGGGGCTTATCAGTAAGAGACATTTGTGTTCCCTGGCCCATGTCCCAAACTGTGGATTTCAGTGTACACATCAAATCTGTTCGATTTTTCTCCTTCTTTGATTTAGTGTCATAATAGGTATACCTTCCCTCCAGGCAAGTGCTTTACCAGTAAGTAGCCCCCTATCTCTTTTGGTACTTTGTAATTTGAGACATAGACTTGTGATTCTTCTGTCTCAAACCCCAGAGTAGCTGAGATTTCAGAACATTTCCAGGAAACTTGGTTTCAAAAACTATCCTAAAGAGTTTGTGGGGGCTGGAGAGATGGCTCAGTGGTTAAGAGCACTGAGGTGCTTTTCCAGAGGTCCTGAGTTCAATTCCCAGCAACCATATGGTGGCTTATGACCGTCTGTAATGGGATCCTATGCCCTCTTCTGGTGTGTCTGAAGAGAGCAACAGTGTACTCATATACATAAAATAAATAAATCATTTTTTTAAATAAAAAAGTTTGTGGCATGCTCTAATGTAGTTTCTTGCTTTATTATTTTAAAGTAAAATTGAGTCAATGTGATTTTTTTTTCCTGCCTACCATAAGATTCTAGGTACCCCTGGGCGTTTTAAGTCACAGCATTGATCAGAGTAAGAAGTAAACTTGATACACATTGCCGTCAAAGGCTGGACTCATATTCCCAAAATATCCTTTGTAAATTTGGGATTTTTAAAAGCAGCCTAATTCCAGTTACATACAGTCCACGGGCTATAAACTCTTTGCCTTCTTTCATTCAGGGTAGTCCTTCGCATAGACTTCTGGGAAATGTAGTCTCTCTCGGCATGACCCCGCTAGACAGGACTCTGCTCTCTGTGCTTCCGGGTTCATTTTGCATTTGTGTTTCTCCAAACTCTGCGGCGTTCTCAAAGTTGGGACAGTGTGGCTTGTGCTTCGCGCTTGACATGGAGGTTGGTCCGGGGTGCAGCCTAGCCTTGCAAGCCTCTGGAACTCTTCGGGTGGGCGAGTCAGGCGAGCAGGGAGCCGAGAAGGGCTGGGCGGGAGGCGGAGAGAAGCCCAGTTGGATGTGCAGTGCGAACCTAAGTTTGGCCAGAGTGCCGGGGTGGGGCGCACTCATGGTGCAAGGAGTGAATGCTCTGTTAGGGTGGAGAGGCTGCCAGAGTCAATCTTGTGTTTCAGGGACCTGAGAGGTAGCTTGCTAGTGCAAGAATGGAGATCCGAAAGCAGTCCTGTCTAGTGACGTCATGATTAGAGGGACTGCATTTCCCACAAGTCTATGCGAAGAACTCCAAAAGAGCGCTGTTGCTTAAGGATTTTCGCTGCAATTAGGCTGCTTTTAAAGTACCAGATTTAAAAAGGGTGTTGTAGGAGTATGAGTCCACCTTTCAATGTCAATATGTATTAAGTTTACTTCTTACTTTGATCGATGTGTTGTGACTTTAAAAGCTCAGGTGTACCTAGAATCGTACGGCAGGAGGAAAAATGCACATTGACTCAATTTTACTTTAAAATAATGGAGCAAGAAGCTACACTGAGACACACCACTTGGGTAGAGCAGGGTGGCTTGGCTGACTGTGCTGGAGGCAGGCTGTGATTAGAGCTCACACCCCACCTTGGCTGGGGAAGCTTACAGTTACTGGCTCTCACATTACTGTTGTCAGATTTCTCAGGAAATCTAGAGCAAGTGGGTTTTTCTGGGCCCTCCTGGGTTTGAATTCATGTGGTACTTGGTTTCCAGGGAGTTCTGTTGGGAAGTTTGGTGTATGGGATGTTCGTCCCATTTTCTTTGGAATAAAGTGTTAGTTTTCAGGGCCGCTCACTTTGGATAGGAATTCCTCCTTTACCCACTGTGACCAGAATCCTCACACTCACACACCCTTATGAGGCAAAAAAACAAAAAAAAAAAACAAAAAAAACAAACAAAACAAAACAAAACAAAAACAAACAAAAAAAACCCAAAAAACTCATAAAGGGGACACTCTAAGCTTTGCACTGTCCCAGCAAACACTGATCCTATACTGCAGAGTGGAAAATACTAGAAAATATTACCACATACAATTGCACTAAAGATTGTGATGTCAGAAATTTGGACTCCTTTTGTGAAAGTAGGGATTAGTTGCCCAAGTATTTATACTATGTGCAAACATTGAGAGATAGAGTTGAAGAGCTGTGGCTCACTAAAGGTCCTGTGATTGTATACAACCGTCTGCTCACCCTGTCCTTTGTATACAGCCAGCTACTTACCCTGTCCTTTGTATACAGCCGGCTGTTTACCCTGTCCTTGTATACAGCTGGCTGTTTAACTTGTCCTTTGTGCTGTTTTTGCCACACTTCAGTCAAATTGATTTGTGTGCTGGAGGCTGACTTGCATCATTAAAATATATACCTAAGAAGCATGGATTTTAAACTACATTATCATAAATACCAATATTTTCTATGTATTATCTAACTATAATTAAAATAACATGGACACTTTCTAATTAATGCCACTAATGTTCAGGAAACTAAGAATATGTCATGTCACATTGTTTAGGTGTGAAAAGTACATTTTCTTGTACCTTAGATCTTGTTTCTTAGAAGGGAGAGGTGACACAGCAATATGCTTACAGGTCACACATACATGCATTTAATATATACATACATAAATACACATGTATATTTAATATATTTATCAAGCAGACCTATTTAAAAGAAAATGCCAAATTCGAGGCTGCATGTGTTACATGAGATTGTCAAAAGAATAATAATTTATTTTTTTAAATAGAAGCACTTGTTTCTCTAGCAGAAGAACATTGTTCAGTCCCCCACCACACACATGGTGGTTCACAATTGTCTAACTGCAGTTCCAGGGACCAGTACCACCTTCTGGCCTCCAGGAGAACCATGTTGTGTACAAACATACAAGCTGGCAACAACTTACACGAAAAATAAAAATAACTTAAAAAGTTAAACATCATGCGGCCTAGAGAGTTAGAGGGTTGAGATCTCTTGTGGGTTTGTCTATGTATGCATATAACGTGTATAATTTTCGGTAAGTATAAATTCTGATGTCATGAGGTTTGGAGTTATTTGTCCTTATCTCAGCCCCATCTGTATTGGCCTCCCTCCCTCTTCCCAGTTGAAGTCCCTGCAGGTTTTTCCTCTCCCACTTCAGACACTTGTGTCCTCCTCCTCCTCTCTCATGCCCCTCCCCACATCCTCCCTTTATACTTTCTGGTTTCCATGGTTACTTCATGCTGTATAACTCACATCTGAAAATTTGGAGCTAGAAAGTAGTGTTGAGAGAGAACTTGTGGCATTTGTCATTCTGGGTTAACATAGTTTTTCCTGGGTCCACAAGTTTACCTGTCAAGTATATGATTTGTTTTACAGCTTAGTAGTTTGCTGTGGTGTGTGTCTATGACATTTTTATTATTCATTTGTCAGTTAAAGGAAATATAGATCATTTGTATTTCCTAGCTATCACGAACAGAGAAGCAACCAAATATGGTGGGACTAATTTCCGTGGAGTAGGATGTACAGTCCTTTGCCCATGCCAAGGAGTGGTGTAGCCGACTCATACGGTACATTCACATTTAGCTGCTGGTATGTTCTCCGTCCTGATTTCCAGAGTTGCTGTACGTTTGTAGTCTTAGCAACAGTGAAGGTTCCTTTTTCTCAAGTCCTTGCCAGCATTTGTTGTCAGTTATTTGGTAGG
>NW_022196914.1:29677741-29680922 GCF_008632895.1 Mastomys coucha | reverse complement strand
ACACATTTCTCTATATAGTCCTGGCTGTCCTGGAACTCACTCTGTAGAACAGACTGGCCTCGAACCTCCTAAGTGCTGGGATTAAAGGCATGTGCCATCACTGCCCAGCTGAGATACTTTTTTTTTTAAGCCATTTTCATTTCTTTTGTTGAGAATTCTGTTTAAATTCCTAGCTCATTTTTTAATTGTGTCATTTGTTTCCTTAAATCCTTGTTTTTTGAGTTCTTTGGATATTTTGGGTATTAATCCCCAGACAGATGTGTAGATACCAAAGGTTCTCTCCCATGCAAAGTAAACACATAGCATTATCTAACAAAGCTTATATCTAACATTTATCTAATGTTATATAATCCCTCATTAATATGCACATCTCTCATTTTATAAGATTATCATAAATAATAAAAATATTGCTAACCTCATAGATCATTGTGGAACTTGATACACGGAGATAAGAAAAACAGGTGAGCTGAAATGTAGAAAGTTTAAAAATAAGAGAAAAAAATAAAGGGTAGTATCACGTATTGACAACACTAGACCTTTGAAGAGCAATGCAGTATGGTCATGAGTTCAAACTCTGCCTTAGGAACATAGCGGATGCCTGAATACCTGACAGAGAGAGGGAGACAGAGACAAAGTATTAGAATTACATTTAAGTGTGTTTAAAGATTAGGCTCACATTTAGTGTAAATATATTCCAAGTGCTATTTTTGCTGTTTGAAGTATGCAAATGTGTAAAACTCTTGTACTTATTCATCTCTGAGTTCTTCCTTCATTTTCCCCTTGGCTGCTCGAACTCCTTTCCCTTGGTGCACTTGTCCTCACTCCACCAGTGGATGAGTGCACACTCAGAAACCTCAGCCCAGAGCTGCTGCTTCGGGTCTGCATCTTCAGTGCACTTCACTCTCAGGGCGGTGACTACTGAGTGTGGAGAGGCTTTTTAAACCATGCCTTTCCCCTGTGAGGATGTATGTAATGCCTGGCATAGAATGTAAGCATACCACACTAAATGTGCATGGTTCATGGATACCTAAATTTTACATTTTGTATTTATAAAACTATATCCACGTAAGTTTGTTAGCCCTTATATCATTCTCTTTTCTTTTAAGTAGAGATGGGTTTGAAGAATGTAACCAACATTACATACCAATTTAGAAGCATTTCTAGCTCTCCCTCACCTTGGGCAAGAGATGACTGCAAGCTTGTTGACTTTGGTATTGACATCATCAATTGTTCTATTTATTTAATTATACTATTCATTTATTTTTACAGGACCTTCTGTCATTCACAGATGTGGCCATTGATTTTTCTGCAGATGAGTGTGAATGTCTGGACTCTGCTCAGTGGAATTTATATAAGGAAGTGATGTTGGAGAATTATAGCAACCTCGTGTTCCTGGGTGAGGATCACTTCCATTGTGAACTCTTATTTCAAAAACATGTGACTGCCTCCCTGCCATGGTAGAATATCTCTTGGGAGCTTGTGCTTTTGACTAGTCCCTTCCTTCCTTCCTTCCTTCCTTCCTTCCTTCCTTCTTCACCCCCCCCCACTCCCTTTGGTTTTTCAAGACAGCGTATCTCTGTGTGCTACTGGCTTTCCTGGGCTTTCTCTGTAGACCAGACTGGCCTCAAACTCAGAAATCCGCCTGCCTTCTGCTTCCTAAATGCTGGGATTAAAGGCATGGGCCACCACTGCCCAGCTTGTTGATTCATTCCTTATGGCCATTTTAAAAGCAAACTCTTGTTCATATAGCCAAGAAACTCTTTTCTTTTTGTGTTTTTAACAGATTTATTTGCAAAGTATTCATCTGCAGTGGCAATGTTAGAAGCTCAATGGAATGAGGCACAGAGCACACGTGTTAAAGAAAGTGCCTCACCTATTAGCTTTAATACTTTTCCTTGTAATAGGGCTCAGGATCTGCAGATTGTAAGTTACTCCTGAGCATCTTGTCTTTCCAGAAACATTTAAACATAAAATTTCCCACAGTCTTTTATCATCTCTGTGCTTTCCTTCTATGCACAGAACTGGGTTCAAATGTTAATTTCCTGGGGGAAAAAAGAGGCAAACATCTTGTTTCTTTTCCAAACAGGTCTTACTTTCTCCAAGCCATATCTGGTCACATTTCTGGAGCAGAGTTCAGATCTGTGGAGCATGAAGAGAAAAGCATCAGCGGCCATCCATCTAGGTGTGTAGGAGTGAGTGAGCAGAGCTCACAAGTGACAAGTCAATTTGTAAAATATGTATTGAGAAGTTATGTTTTGGTGCAAATCTCTTATTATAAAGTGGCTTTCCTTCATGATATTAACCATGATAATCCTTTTCCTTTCCCTCCAAGAAACTTTTTATGTGCCTACAGTGGCTGACAAAGTCCTTAGTTAACTTGTTTTCTTGTATCTGTGTGTGTAGTGTTCTCACCTGTATAACATATTTACATGTGTATGTCTCCTATGTGTGGTGACTGTGTGCATACACATTCACATGTACACTTGTGCCTGTGGAGGACCAAAGTCAATGTTAAGAATCTTCTTTGATAGCACATCTATCTTATTCAATGAGACAGTGTCTCTCAAAAAACTCAGAGCTAGTCCTAGCCAATTTGCTCTAGGGATGTCCCTGTCTTCCCCTTCATGCCTGAAATGACAAGCTGGCCACCATTCCCACCCCACATTTACAAAGGTTCTGGGTATACAAACTCCAGTCTTCGTACTTGTGTGGCAAGCATATTTACTTCTGAGCCATCTCCATGGTCTCTGTTCTTTTACTTTTCCTGGGAGGTTCTAGATTATAACAGAATTTTCTTTACTTTCTATGACTCAGAAAATGGGTACACAGTTCTACCAGCCTTAGTAACACAGTAACACCACAGTTGAGCATCTCTAACTTCATTTATATGCTCATTAGCCAAACTAGCTTCATCAGAGATTTCCTGTGTGTACATGTGTGTGCACACGACACTGCTCACTTTGAGATCACGTGACAGAATACAAGGGTTGAGTTTTTTTTCCTTCCAGCCTGTGTTGTGGGGATGGAGAAGAGATGTTCAGGCTTGGAGTCAGTGCTCCCTACCTTCTAAGCCATCTTGCTGGCCCTATAATATTTTCTTATGAGAATTGGGTTTACTTTTATTTGTTGCCACTTATTCAATGATAGTATTTTAAAATGCTGTGGGTTTTTTTTTTTTTTT
>NW_022196914.1:29658457-29676618 GCF_008632895.1 Mastomys coucha | reverse complement strand
CCTTGTTACATGTTGCAGTATTTTTTGGGTATATGCCCAGGAGTGGTATAGCTGGGTCCTCCGATAGTGTTATGTCCAATTTCTGGATGAACCGCCAAACTGATTTCCAGAGTGGTTGTATCAGTTTGCAATCCCACCAGCAATGAAGTAATTTTCCTCTTTCTCCACAAATGCTGTGTTTTTATAAGTGTGTAGTCATAGCTGAAAACTACACATTTAGATAAATTTTGCTTTGCAGAGCTTTGATAGTCTTTCAAAATTTTCTAGCTGCCAATTTTATTTTCTTTTTCTTATTTTGAAACTCTATTTTCTGTGTTTCAGTTTTTAAGGTGAGACTCCTTTACATTATATAATAATATGCTTAGCTCTACCCAATATATTTTTCTAGATGACAGTGTTAATTATTGTATTCTTTATGGACAATGTAACACATTAAGATACTATACCTTAGGTCAATTACAAGTGTTGTGATCATTTGCTTATAAAGATATTATTCCTGATTTCAAGCCATATATATTTTCTCTCTTCATTGGTTAATAGTTATTATGACTTTCTAAATGAGCGCTCCTAGAAGTTGCATACCTTTTATATTTACTGGCAGACATGTTCCCTTAGCAAAGCCTTATGCTGCTTCTAGATTAACTAAAAGGTTTCTCATTATTTGATTTTTAAGGTAATTATATTTTTGATAAAAATTCATAACACTGTATTCATATTAAGAATGAGTAGTATAAGTATAAAGTATAATGGTATGCTTTTATTGATACTTCAATATTTTTTAACAGGATCAAAACCCCATAAATGTAAAGAATGTGGGAAGGCCTTTGATAGGAACTCAGTCCTTATTCAACATCAAAGAATTCATACCGGAGAGAGACCCTACAAATGTGAAGAATGTGGCAAATCTTTTAATTATTCTTCTAGCCTTAAACAGCACCAAAGAATTCATACTGGAGAGAAACCCTACAAATGTGAAGTGTGTGGCAAAGCTTTTAACTGTTCTTCATATCTGGGTAAGCATCAAAGAATCCATACTGGAGAGAAACGCTACAGATGTGAAGAATGTGGTAAACCTTTTACTAATTGTTCAGGACTTATCGTTCACCGAAGAGTTCATACTGGAGAGAAACCCTACAAATGTGAAGAATGTGGTAAGGCCTTTAGTGTTCGCACAACGCTCTCGAAACATCAGAGAATTCATACTGGAGAGAAACCTTACAAATGTGATGAATGTGGAAAGACTTTTAATGTTCACTCAACACTTTCAAAACACCAGAGAATTCACACTGGAGAGAAACCTTACAAATGTGAAGAATGTGGCATGGCCTTTAATGTTCGCTGCATTCTTTCTAAGCACCAGCGAACCCATACTGGAGAGAAACCCTACAAATGTAAAGAATGTGGCAAAGCTTTTAACTGTTCTTCAAGCCTTCACCAACACCAACAAATTCATAGGGGAGAGAAACCCTATAAATGTGATGACTGTGGGCAGGCCTTTAGCTGTTCTTCATATCTGTATAAGCATCGTCGAATCCATACTGGCATGAAACCCTACAAATGCAAGGAATGTGGCAAGGCCTTTTACTGTTCTGTAAACCTTATTTACCACCAGAGAATTCATACTGGGGAGAAACCATATAAATGTAATGAGTGTGGGAAAGCCTTTAGCATTTGCTCAACATTTATGAAACACCAGCGAATACATAGTGGAGAAAAACCCTATAAATGCAAAGAATGTGAGAAAGCCTTTAATAATTGTTATAATCTAATTCAACACCAAAGAATTCATACTGGAGAGAAACCCTACAAATGTAAAGACTGTGGCAAAGCCTTTAATTATACTTCAAGCCTTGCTCAACATGAAAGAATTCACACTGGAGAGAAACCTTACAAATGTGAAGAATGTGGCAAAGCCTTTAACTCTTCTTCAAATCTTAAGCATCATTGGAGACTCCATACTGGTGAGAAGCCTTACAAATGTGAACAATGTGGGAAAGCCTTTAAAAACTGTTCAGGCTTTACTCGGCACTATAGAATTCATACTAGAGAAAACCCGGATTAGTGCAACTACTGTTGCAAAGGCTTCCATAATCATTTACTGATAATTCAACACTAAAGAATTCATATGAGAGAGGAACCTTAGAAATGAAAGGAACAAGGGAAAAGAATTCATATGAGAGAGGAACCTTAGAAATGAAAGGAACAAGGGAAGACCTTTAATTAATAGCTCAACCCTTATTCACCATCCTCCATTACATACTGCAGAGATCTTGTAATGAGAAGAAGATGGCCATGATGAGCAATCTATACTTATGCAACATCAAAATTTTCATTTTACAGAAAGCCTACAAGTGCAAGTAATGGGGAAAATGCTCATTCACCATGAGTGAATTATACTCAAACTGTGTATGTGTACAATGACTTGGGAAGGAATACTGTCAAATACATAAAACTGAGACAACCAAACTCTTACAGTAAACAGCACTATGTACACTATGATGCAAGACTTTACCCATCACATAGATCTTAAGAGATATTCAGGAATTATCATAAGAGACAAATTCCAGGAGTTGTATAAAATTTAGCAAAGCAACAAATACTGCTTACAATTGGCAAGGAAGTATTCGGTGTGATATAAAAACTCATTACACACTTTGGGATCATGCAAATAAGTCTGTGAGGACATCAATATGTTGTAAATCCAAATTATAAGTTCAATTTTGAAAAGTGAAAAGATCACAATGACTAGTGATTTTATCAGAAGAACAAGACTGAGTCCTGAGGTTTCTGAGTCTATTTTTTTCCCCCAAAGACCATATATACATTATTGGAATATGAAGTTTAACGACTTCTGTAAATAAAAATAAGATGTTCTTAATGTATTGTCAGTGTTGTGTTTAGTGTTGGGATTCTTTTTTTACTAAGTTTTACATAGTTTTTTTTTTTTTAATAAGATAGAAAAACTCCTTAGTGAGGTGTGAAGGCTAATATTGGCTATCCACCTGACACCTAGGAAGAAGGAACCTCAACTGAAGAATCATCTCTATCAGATTGGCCTGTGAGTGTAACTGTTACATTCTCTTGAGTTCAATTGATGTAGAAGGATCCAGTCCACTGTGGATGACACAGTCCCTAGGCTGTGGACCTCTATCAAAAAGGTCCCTGAAAATGAAACTAGGAATGAGCCAGCAAGTAGCATTCCTCCATGATCTTTGCTCAGGTTTCTGCCTTAAGTACCTGTATTGGATTCCTTCAATGATGGACTATAATGTGTAAGATGAAATACACCCTTTATTCCCCAAGTAGATTTTGGGTCATGGGGTATATCAAAACAAAGAAATCACAATACATTCTTTATAAAAGTACATGAAGTTTTATTTTACCATTTATGTGCTTTGGTAGTTTTTAATATTATTTAATGGTTTTCAGAACATAAAGAACCTAGGTAACATTTTAATTACTTATTACTGGGGATTTGTGGGACATTTAGTCTGTTCCTAATGTTGATGTGCTTCAGAAAATTTGTAGTATAGTACCCTTTGTGTTATATCATTATTTATCCACTTATTATAATTACTTTTACATCATTTATAGAAATAAAGTTATTCCCCTTTTGACTCTTGTATTTTATGTCAAATTCTGACAGAAATTTACTATAGAACCCCTGCAGCCTTATAATGCACACATTTCTGGTAGTCATTCACATTGGCTGAAATACACAATTATAACATGATGAACTTTAGCTCTGAGAGAACTCTTGAACATGTTTTCAGAAGAAACTTGAGAACTGCTTAAGTAGAAAATAATTTTGAATTAATTGACTTGTTATCAAATGGTCAACTATACATCCTGAAAGACATGCACGCACACACACACACACACACACACACACACATACATACATACATCTGATCTTCATAGAGCTTTGATAAATGATTGCTTTTCAATTTTGATGCTAATTCTAATATTACTAAATTCATGCATCACAATACATTCTTTATAAAAGTACATGAAGTTTTATTTTACCATTTATGTGCTTTGGTAGTTTTTAATATTATTTAATGGTTTTCTGAAATTGCTTTCAAATTACAGTAACAGTGAACATTGTGAGACACACATTCATGTATTATTTCATTGTTTAAAAAATTATTCCTCCTTTTCATTTGGTAGCATACATCATAATATTTGATGTTTATGAGATAGAGGTGAACACTTGAAAAGCATCATATACATTGCTGTTGTTAGAAACAACAGAAACAAAATAATCCTTCATAGCAAGTAGAAAAACTCAGAATGAGATTCTTGCTTATTTGAAAACGTATGTGATGAAAAAATGGTGTAAGCTCTGAATATGGTGTGAAGACAACTGTGCTGCCATTCCAAATCAAACACCAAGCTTAAGAAGTGACTTTTCATTACCTAATTATCTTAATATTTTTATTAATCTCTAGCTACATGTGTAGCAAAGCCATTGCCCTTTAAAACCAATATTATTGCTCTCATTTTCTTTCCACTCAACTTCATCTTATCAATATTGAAATTCCTGACACGTCCTTTCAGTTTCTTTAATACTTGGGTAGTTTTATTTAAGCATTCATGGTATTCTTCATTTTAAGTGCTTATTCCTAATTGACCCAGAGTAACTAGTTGTATATGTGCAGTGGTGAGTTTTGTTACACTGCTTTGGGTTTCAGGCAGATTGTACTTACACGCCCACCCAAGAGCTATTTTTGGATCCGGAAATGAAAGACACACACATTACCTTATTTTTAAAATGCTTGGTTATCTCAAAGGCTGGGCACTCCTAAACCTTCCCCTGCTATCTAAGGCCCAATTTTCCAACATATATGCTGTAGGATATGGTTTCAATACATTTGTCAACTATATAATGATAAGAGTAGCAAATCTAGCTCCTCAAACAAGTATGATTTTCATGGTAAGAACATTTAGCATCCTTTAGGCTACTGTGTTACAGATTTCAAATTATTAGGTGTCAGGGTCCTGTAGTGATAGTGCTCCGTGTGTGTGTGTGTGTGTGTGTGTGTGTGTGTGTGTGTGTGTGTGCGCGCGCCTTTTCTGAGCCTGGTGAATCAAGTGCCCCCAGGGTCCACAGTAGCACGGATCTTCCTTTTCTAGCTCCTGAAACTCATCTCTCCCCATTTCTTTTTTGTTAAGTTTGTGAGAATTTTGGTGCCATCTCAAACAGGACATTCTCAGTGAGCATGAGAACCAAGGAGGCATCAAGAGCCACTGGGAGTTAAAAGAAATTAATGAATGTTAAGATGGTTTTCTTTCCCACATTAGTGTATTGCTCCCTTATTTAAAACTACAACTGAGTGGTGTGAACTTTTTAAAAGTAAGGCTAAAATTATGACATATGGCCCAGAGATATATTTCCTAATATTTCCGACACAGACGACTCACATTCACAATTATCTCCTGTTGTGGATCCAGAGGTGAAAACCAACCTGACTCCTCAAGAATGTGCCGCAGACTCTGCTTCTTCCCTTCTACTCTCTACCTTGGGTTGCCAGGAACAAACTCAGGAACCAGAGAAATCGCCCTACCTTGGTTCCAGGAATTCCTTCACACAGACTTCTGGGAAATGTAGTCTGGATACTGGGACGTCACAGGGAGCTAACTAGTAAATCCCCAGCAGGCTTTTGCTTGACATAACAGCGGTCTTCTCCAAAGTTTTGCGGGAGTCCTGTGCAGCTGTTACTTTGCTGTTGTCTGTGATGTGGAATTTGGTCCAGCAAGCCTGAGGTTTCGTCTCTGAGGGAGCAAACCTGAGCTCAGTGGGAGGGCAGAAGAAGCTGCTTGGACCTGCCATGCTGAACTGGTTGGGACTCCTGAGGTTGCAGGTCAGGGCGACCTTTGGACACTGGGTGCTGCTTGAGTTCACCCTGTACTTCTGGTACACCTGAGCACCCTGCTAGCCTAGGAGTAGATAATAGTGCAAGGGCCAGGACTTAAAACTAATGATGGTCAGTTGACTACCTGTCTCTGAGATAGTTCAGGAATTCATGGAACTACTTTGCCAGGAAACGTGCTTCACCAGTTGCTCCGTTCTCACGTGGATTCAGTCAGATTCTGTTGTGGGAAATATTGCACATTCCTGCGCTTGTGTCTCTGCCCGGGCAGCCTAGCCAGCCATGCACTGGCGGGCAATGGCCGATCTGTTTTTATCTTGTGGAGACTGACTCAGAACTCCAAAATCTCTCCACCCAGCTCACTCACTAAGTTCACTCTGGCGAGTTGTTACCACACCAGCCCCATGCTTCAAAACCCCCATGACCTTTGTGGTGCACCTCAGGCAAATCCACGCTTTGCCTCCATACCTTTCTCTCTTAAACCCAGAAGATCATCTGCATGAAGGAAAACATAACACAGTCTTAGTTCAGAAACAACGGTAATTCAATCTCTGAGCGCAACAATTAAAATCCTAATTTGTGAGTCCTATTAAATCTGATTCCTCTGGTGGCAAATCCTGCCGGATCAGCCATTGAAACCGGGAGAGTTGTAATTATGTCTTGTCCTCACACTATCCCCATCCAAAAGGACTTTTCTCTCCTGCTTCCTTTCTTCCCCTCTCCAACCAGGAAGTTCTGCCTACTCGCCCAGTGATTGGCTTCTTTATTCATTAGGGGATTGGTTCACAAGAAGTCACCTGAGTATGTCCGCAGCCTCTCCTAGGAAAGCAAAATTAGCATCAACATACAAACAGCGTCAGGCCCATCCACAACAAGATTCCTCAATATCTTTAGAAGAAAGGGGTTTCTTGTCCCTCCTATACTTTGTACCCGGCTTATTGTAATGGTCGTGGGGACTGATTTGTTTTTATTTTCCGTGTCATTGAAAGAACTAAAAGGATAAATCCGAGGTGCAACAGGTAGCAGGTGGGAAATTCATGAATATAGGAGACTAATGTGCCAGAATGAGCTGCTATAGAAAAGTTTTGACCAGGGGTGAGAGCACACACATGAACCAGAGAGAGGTCCTCTTGTGGGGAATCTGAACTCTGTTTCACCTTGAGGACTGGGTTTCTTAAACCTTAAAAAGGGCCTCCATACCTAATTTAGGGTTGAGTAATTGTAAAAAAGACAATGTGTGCTTGACCCACAATGGTTATGTCTGCATGTCGTTTTGTTTTGCTTTTTGTTTTTGTTTCTGGTTTGTTTTTTTTTTTTCCCAAGACAGAATTTCTCTGGCTCACTTTGTAGACCAGGCTAACCTGGAACTCACATAGATCCCCCTGCCTCTGCCTCCTTAGTCTTGGAATTGAAGGCATTCACCATGACACCGGGAGTGTTAACATGTTCTCATTTCACATTGAAATTGTTGAGCTGTTTTTAAACTAAAGATACAGTATTGTAAGTTATAGAAGAATGAGGTAAAATAGTTTTTACCATATACTAGTGATGTCAGAAAGCCAAGGCTCTGGAACTCCCTGAGCAATGGATGCTCTGGAACAGTGAAAGAGGGAGAAGCTCATGGTCCTGTTGCCCTGAATGCTGGATGTGTGTGAGGATTATGTGGGGTACATCTTAGAATCCGAGAAGATACTGTTTGAGATGAGCATAACAATACTTAGAAAGACTATCTAAAGCTTTATCACACAATTATTTAAAACTGCCCCATTAATACATACTCTGCTAATTTTTTCCTGTATTAATAAAAAGAAAAAAATAATGTATGACTATTCTTGGTGGCCATTCTGGGACATTACTCAATGAGGCATGAAAAATATATATTCTGAAATTGGAAAATTTTGAAATAATAAAATGGCATAGCAAACATGTTGCTCAACTATAGCACATGGATTCATGGTATCATATGTGCAGAACACTCTTTAGGAATGTCACAAACATCAACCATTATCCATCAGAGAAAAGGTAGAAGGAAACCTGACTAAAGAACAATGAATTCTATTCTATGTTAAATTCTCAGTGTGCTTTTAATCACTGATTTCCCCATATGTTCAGAAACTTGAATGATATTAGTCTGTGTGTTCTTCCTTTACTGTTCTACCCCTTGTCTCCTCCATCTCCTGTCCCTTGTCACTGTGCTTTCTGTCACTGCTGAACTCTGGACAAATCTAGAAACCCAGACAACAGCCAGAGCCACCTCACCAGAGCAGTATTCTCACTTCATTTCATATTCATGGATGTGCATTTTTAGTGTTGACAAGTACCTTCTCCTTCACCATCATTTTCTGCTGTGAGAAATGTTTATATGTGTGATATGTAATCCAAGCATATAGCAATAAACAAATGCTTCTGTGGATGCATTCATTTTACATTTCATCTGTCTCCAGTGTATAGAATCCATATGGCCTTATAGCATCTTTTACCTTGTTTTTCCTTAAAGATGGGTTCATGGTGAGACCATATATATAAGCACCTTTGATGTGTCTGCAGAATATTACTCAGTGATGTGAGAAATACTTCTAGCTTTCATCCTTACACAGAATCTAGAGTTGTGTCCACAGGCACATGATGCCTGTGTTAGGGTTTCTATTGCTATGATAAAGGCCATGAGGAAAGGCAACTTGGAGAAGAAAGGGCTCATTTCAGCTTACAACTTCAGGTAATAGTTCATCACTGAGGGAATTCAAGGCAGGAACCAGAGCAGAGGCCACAGAAGAGCACTGCTTATTGGCTTGTTCTTCGTGGCTTCCTCAGCCTGCTTTCCTATACCATAAAGAAACACCTCCCCAGTGGGGTCACATCCATACTGTAGATATCTCATTATCAACACTAATTAGGAAAATGCCACAGGCTTGGCTACAGGACCATCTTGTGGAGACACTTTTTTCAAATATTATCCACTCTCTTCAAATAATACTAGCTAGTGTCAAGTTAACTAGAGAACTATCAAGCAGAGTTCATCTTGGTATTTAAATGATTTTAGTGGTTTTAATTAATTTAAACTATGATATTATTCATTGGTCTTCATTTCAGGAAATGCTGTCATTCAGGGATGTGGCCATTGATTTCTCTCCAGAGGAGTGGGAGTACCTGGAGCCTGTTCAGTGGGATCTGTACAGGGATGTGATGTTGGAGAATTACAGCAACCTTGTGTTCCTGGGTGAGCATTGTATCTATAGAGAATTCGTATCTCACCATCAACATGTAACTTCCTCACTCTGTACAATGTCTCATGGGAGTATTTGCTTTTCAACAGTGAACATTCTTAAAATTATGAAAATAAAGTTTCATATTCTTAAAAAAATTAGGTTGTTGTACAGATAAGAACCACTTCATTGTTTTTCTCTTTGTGTGTTTAACCTTTCTGTGTTAGAAGTATATATGTTTCACTATTAAAAATTCAAGGGCATGAGGCTTGGAGTGCACTTATTAATTAAAGTGTTTAACAATTCAGTTTTAATATTTTTCCCTTTAAATGAAACTCAGGATCTGGATATTGTATGTTCCTATATGTATTCTGGTAATCCTGTCAGAAACCTTTTTAAGGAAATAATTCTCTTTCCTTGTAAACACTGTACTTGAAGGGACATCAATTCTCAGTAGAGGAACTCTTAAACAATGTTTCATTTTCCTACAAACAGGTCTTGCTGTCTCTAAGCCACAGCTGGTGACATTTCTGGAGCAAAGACAAGAGTCTACTGGTGTAAAGAGACAAGTGGTAAAAACAGTGTTCCCAGGTTGGTAGGAAAGAAGAGGTCAGAGCAAAGTGAAGGCGCAATGATCCAACAGAAAGCTCAGCTTTCCCATATACCTTGAACACGGTGTTGTTGTCAAGAAAATCTTAGGTCTCTCTCTCTTGTGTTTGGTTTCAGAGAAGGACATCTCTCAAATATTCTTGATGGTTTATGTGTCTTCAGCTTTGTCTTTCCCCAGCAGTGAGCTGTGCCTGCACTTACAATGACTTCCAGGGCTCTTCATTTTGTTGAGTCTCCATTATAAAGTGAGACCCAGGGAAATGACAATCAATAGAGGTCAGACTAAAAGTCATTTATCCACTGTGATTGGGAGCAGACTCATGCCAGAAAGATCTCTACACCAAAGAGAATATTAATTGGGTCAAACCCACAATTCCATCACACAGAGACAGGCAGGGGCAGATGGCTCAACACTTTCACTTCTGTTTACTAAAACAGTTTGGGGTGGAGAGCAGTTGGATAGAAGTCAAACAAACTGTAGTTACTTTGGGAAGTTCATTTCTCACTGGATTTAGGGGAGAGTCAAAGCCCAACTGATTTTATAAGGGCATGTATTGGGCCATTCCATCCACTAACTTAACAGAAGTCCTTATGCTTTTTTAGTGAAGTTTTACAAGCAGTTAGTTATGGGGACCAGACCATTTGACCTAGTTAGATAATAATGAGAGATCTTGCTAAGCCTTTAGGTGTTCAGCCATGGGTCCTTATGACAACAGTTATTGTGCCAGGGATTTTGGGCCTCTCTTCCATGGTAATTAATAGATGTAAGTCTCTTACCGAGTTATAAGGTTCCTCCCCCCACCCTTTATAAGGAAAAATATTATATCATATGCTTGAATCTGCCAGCACAAGTTGAGCAATTCTGTGGGTATCAAGGATTAAAAAAGACACAGAGACAAAAGATAGATTGAGGAGCCCTGACAGTGAATACTGCACCGGCCTTGAGTTTAATCAGTACAGCCTTTTTATACTCTTAAGTGCCATGGGGAACAAAACCACATTCCAGCAGAAGCAATGGCTGACATATACAAAGGCTATCTGTTTGTATCCTGAGGACTCCCTGTTCCTTCCACCAAGGTCAGTAGAACTTAGAGCCCTTAGGCTTGAGCCTGAAAGGTGTCTCCTCCTAATGGTTCATGCATCAGCAGGGCAGGAGCTCTGCCCACTCCCTGAACATCCTGTCAGGCCAGCAACCCCTGACCTGTTCTGACTTGCCTAGCAGACAGACTCTGACTCTGCTTCAGAAGCAGGCAAATGGCTCCTGACCATCATATACAAAGACCAACTCTTATTTGGATATATACCAGGTCACAATCCATTAAAGATACCAGAAAATTTATAAATCTGTTGTACCCCAGACACATCAGAGTTTGTAAAATGTCAGAGTTCAGTCATTAGATACCTATTAGGCATAGTCTTATAGGAAACATTATGGCTAGTATTACCATAAGTCCCATGGAAGAAGAGATACTATGGTCCCTATTTCTAAGGTCTCCTGTTGAATTCTGCAAACTTCCTCCATGTGTGCATAGGCTCACTGGCTCTCAGGTTTATAATGGGAGCAAGGCTGAGGAGCCAGTCCAGGTGTATCTGGAAGGTGACTCAGAATGACTGCTCTGGGTGAGCTCTCACAGTCCACATATCCTTCTCCTCAGGCCACATTGCTTTCTGGCTGTGGTGGGTTCACATATGGCACATGCACCTTAGTTGAAGTAAGTGCCCACAGCTCAGCCTGCTGTGCTGATTGGCCCTGTGGCAGAGCTTCTGTCTTATACTATCTCTCACTCTGTTGAGGACTGCTTACAGAATCAGACACTGACCTCTCAGCTCAGGGATTAGCTCTGTTAGCAGTAGGAGAAATCAAAGCAAGGAGACAGGGTATGGCTATTTGAACTAGCATGTAGTTCCCATACCATTTGGATGGCAGGTATTGGTACAAGATTTCCCTGTATCCCCAACTATCAGATCAAGAGGCATCGAATGCAGAGTAATTGCAGTGAGTGCTTCCTTTTGAGACATCTAGACTGTGGATGCTGAGTCTAAGAAGCTCCTCAGCATGAGAGGATCCATCCCCCTGTCTTGTGAGACATGAGGAGTAATTCATCTTCCCTGCACATAAGGATTAGGAATTCCTGGTCTGGCTTACAGGCTGGAGGGAGACAGGAGCAGCAGATACTGGCAAGTCCTATTCCCCATGCATCCTTATCCTGTGATGAGGCTAGCATGCATGTACTCTGATAAGTCTGTGTCACAAAGGAGGGTAAGTGTACTATTTGATCCTAGGTATGTCCTCCATACAAGTGTAGTGTAGATTTATTCCTTTTTACTCAAACATTCAATTTCATTAGTTACATTTTTTTAAAATACATCTGATTTTTTAAAGATTTATTTATGTATATGGGTACACACTGTAGCTGTACAGATAGTTGTGAGCCTTCATCTGGTTGTTGGGAATTGACTTTTAGGACCTCTGCTCTCTCTGGTCAACCCCACTTGCTCTGGTAGACTCCACTTGCTCAGTCCCTGCTCACGCCAACCCAAAGATTTATTTATTCATTATTATAAATAAGTACACTGTATCTGTCTTCAGATGCACTAGAAGAAGGTTTCAGATCTCATTACAGGTGGTTGTGAGCCACCATGTGGTTGCTGGGATTTGAACTCAAGACCTTTGGAAGAGCAGTTGGTGCTCTTACCTGCTGAGCCATCTCATCAGCCCCCATCTGATTTTGAATATTATTACATATTAAGTAAACTTTGACTTCAATTTTGTTCAAATTTAGGCTTAACTCTGGTAACATGTACAGAAGTCTGTACCATGGAAGGTATAAATTTGCCTTTCCTTAAAAAATTATCTCTGTAAAAGAATTACATTTGCATTACCATGACTACAACCCAATTTTGGGGACATTGATTATATTAAATTGCTCATTATGTGACCAAACATTAACTATCATGTATTTATTATAGTTGCTGTAACTGCTTTGACTAAATTGGAAAACTTGGTAACTCTCATTAGATTAGGGTTTAGTAAATGAAATAATTTATTCCTGTTAAAATTTTTATCCTCAAAGATTACCATTTTTATTTTATTTTTTTTTAAAGATTCATTTATTTACTACAGTACAATGTCTTCTTACATGTATTCCTATATACCAGAAGAGGGCACCAGATTTCATAGGTGGTTTTGAGCCATTATGTGGTTGCTGGGAGTTGAACTCAGGACCTCTGGAAGAGCAGCTCTTAACAACTGAGCCATCTCTCTAGCCCCATAAAATTACCATTTTTAAACCAAAACTCTTTTATACCAAAGATATTTTAGCTATAAGTATAATCCCTGGAGTGTGGTGATTCAGGGAACAAAAATTAACAAAGAGACAAGAACCCAATAGAGCTCAGCCTGATTTTAAGAGACCCATCTCTAGACAGGAATCCAGATCACTATCTTCCCCCCCCCCATATACACACACCCTGTCTCCCCCTCACACAATCCCTCCCTCCCCATCTCCTCAGAGAGTGTAGATGCTCCCCCTGAGTATTCCCCTTCTGTGGAATATCAAGTCTCTGCAGGTCTGGTTCATCCTCTCCCACTGAGGCCAGACAAGGCAGCCTAGTTAGGGGAATGGGATCCATACAGGCAACAGCCTTAGAGACAGCCCCCTCTCCAGTTGTTGGGGACACATACGAACACAGAGTTGCACATCTGCTCTATATATGTCAGAGGCCTTTGTCCCATCCGTGTATGCCTTTTGATTGGTTCAGTCTCTGAGAGCACCCAAAAGTCTAGGCTAGTTGACTCTGTTGGTTTTCCTGTGGAGTTCCTATCCCCTGCAGGACCCTCAGTCCTTCCCCCAACTCCTCCATAAGACTCCTTGACCTCCAGCCAATGTTTGGCTGTAAGCCTCTGCATCTGTTTCAGTCAGCTGTTGGCTGGAGCTTCTCAGATAACAGTTATTCTAAGCTGTTCTAACTTGTAACTGTGTCCTTTCTTTAGACAGTATTTGTGCCTAGAGCCACAGACATTTATTTTATTAATACATGTTAGAAGCAGGCAATGGCCATCACTGCACGCTCTACTCTGCAGTCAGTGACTGATATTCCCTATCCTAGTACAAATTAAAACAATCTAAAGCAAATGAAGTAAACTCAAATACTGTGTGTGCCTATACTATGCCTTTCCTATCTTGTCAAGCAGGAAAAGACACCAAAAATTCCCGTGTGGACCACGTTAGACAGAATATGAGTATCCTGCGAAGCAAGTAAAACAGTCTTATACCAGAGAGCTTATGATCCAGCTCTCTGCCTAGATCTGCCAACTTCATTCTTTTCCTCTCAGAGCATCCTGTAAATTCCCACAGCAGGGTTCCTCAGCACTGCCAGTAGACTCTTTGTTTAAACTTTCCCAGTCAGCACTGGAGTCACTTGAGTCACATGACTCGTTTTTTAGTGCCATTCAGTTACTCACCCAACAAAACAAAACAAAACAAAAAACAAAAAACAAACAAACAAAAAAAACTCTCTCAGGCTAGCAACTTAAATTACTAGTGGATTTGTGCCCAGCCCTATGTTGGGCACCACATATTGTGAGAAATATTTAAAAAGATTGACCTGGAAACTCTCCACAGTGGTGCTGAAAGGCCATGGACTCTTTGGAGTGGTTTCAGCCACTCTTGCCAACTCTCTTGCCCCTCCAGGCCGGTCCCGCTCTGGTATTGGCACTGGTGGTTACAACACTACTGTCCTGGCAGGGTCCCTCTAGATCCTCTTCCACACAAATCCCACATACCCCCACAGGCTGCCAGCTCTCTGCCATTGGTGGACCCACATTTCAGTAACCAAGTAAATCAAAACTCAAGGCTTTATTAACCAATCAGATTTATGTATCAATATAAACTCAGTTACAAGATGCCAATACACTAAAAGCCTTATCCTGATATTTCTAACCTTTTATAAATACCAGAAAATGTCTCATGCCATTTCTCTGGAGCACCATTCTGGTTCTTCTCCCTCACCTCTCCTGTGACCTCTTTCTCTCTGTCCCCCAAACTCTTCACCTGCCTCCCTTTTGCTGTCCAATCACAGGCCTGCCACTGCCCTAATGTGACTGGACAGAAAAAATCCTGCAACACCTGTCAGCAAGCATAACCAAAGTATCACTAATAGTGTCAGGGGTTGATTGGTTCTTACCCATGTGTTGGGTCTCAAGTTGGGCCAGTCATTGATTGGCCATTCCCTCAGTCTCTCCTGCATTTCTTGTAGATGGAACAAATTTTGAGCCAAAAGTTTTGTGGTGGATTAGTTTGTGTTATCACTCCACTGGGGGTCCTACCTGGCCATATCAGGTTCCATTATCCATATCTCTTTAGCTGAGGCTCCTAGCAGTGTGGATATGGAGACTGAAGTGACTCAATTTCTTTAATTGGCCAAAGTTTAACAAAATTAGCAAAGACATAAGTGACTAGTTAGTTTGTTTTTGTTAATATGAATAGACCTTCAGAACTTTAGGCACTTTAATGAATTTTGATCCTTAAGTATACTATCTTTAAGTCTCATCCTCCATAAGGCCTGTGTAACATAGTCAGAACTTCTATCACTTGGCTTCAAGCTGTAAAGTTTTGTTTGCCTCTTTAATAATAGAATTTATCTAACTTAAATAATTTAATAATTTTACTAGAGATAAAGCTTCAAATCATTTCTTTGTAACCTTTTAAAATGGTCTCGCCAATCCTGTGATAGAAAATTTACATGTCAGCAAGAGGCTTGGAGATGTTAGTAGCACTGGATAACAGATCAACTTTGTAAACAACCAAGAGGAGACAGTGTAAACAGGAGTTCAGTCTGTATCTAATGGAAGAATCAACTGAGATTCCTCATTTGCTTTGGACTAGGCATCTGAACCTTTACATATATCTCCCTTCATTAAGCAATTTCAAGTGGAGACATGATAATGTAAGAAGTAAATTTACCATTTGTTCTAAGAAAACTTCATGAAGAGATTGGTATTAAAAAATATCTATTTTCATGAGGCCCCCTTACTTATAACAGTTTTCTCCTGACTGCAGAGGCTGATCCCACAACCCAGTTTTAGGTTTTTTGGCTGTGGCCTATATACCCTACTGCCTCCAGAAAGCCATGAAAATCCACGCAATTAATGCCTCATTCCATACAACCAGCTGAAAGCAGTGACTGGATACCCAGTCGAGGCTTCAGTGACCTTGCCTATATCCCCCCTTTGGAAGGACTATTAACACCTTATATGCCCAGGCATGATTATTTTTAGCAAGCACAGCTATAGTTAAGAAGATGGTAATTATTCAACTTAGAAGATACTGTGTAATATCAACTAAATTAGAAGAAGAATAAGTCCAAACTACACAGAAGGTAATGTGATAAATTAATATTACCTATGCACATACTAATAAAACATTATGCTTTTTTCCCCTTTACCTCAATCTAGACTAGACAAAATATCCCCACCTATCTCCTCGAAGGACCAGGAAATATATAGTGTCAGGAAATACATTGATCATTTAAGGATTCTCTGGCCTTGATTTAATTGGGGAACTTCTTTCATGTGTCCCCTAAGAGTAAATATGTTAGCTGAAAAAATAATGGATAAAACTTTTCAGTTTAGTCACCTTATATTATTTCTATAGATTGTGAATGAGTGATCAAATAATCTGCTCAATGTATGCTGTCTCAGCTGTTGTTCTGTGCCTTATGTTTTGTCCCTTTCCCAAACCAACAATTACTAATACCAGAGGCAGGCCAGGGTCCTAAAATTTCGAAAGTTTCTCTTTCGTTGATTCAAACTATTTGTTTTATGTTGTAAAATAGGATCTTTCAATACTGCAGATGAGGCTACTTGACAATATTTTCTCAGCAGGAATGTTTAGCTTGGGTGAGCAGTTGGATAGAACTCAGGCAAAATGAAGTCACACTGGGTGACTCAGTAACTGCCCTTTTACTGTTTCTATCTCTCATAAAATTGCACATTTTCTATGTGCCTAAGTGTGAAACCAGAGCTTCTCCATTTCACCCACATGTTAATGAAAATCATCTCATCTGACTTCTTTGTGAATGACAACGATATCCTCTAAAGGTTTTCTTATCACATACTCAGTAATAAGGATTTAAAACACATGCCCTTCATGGATAAATATTAAAAGATCAAAACTGTCTGCAACTAGGAGGATGTGCTTAACAGATCACCAATAAGCTTTCAGAATTTTGTGGATCTAAGAATTTTTCTTTCTACTTGACAATTTGATATTCTGTGCTGCTACTTGGAAGTATGCATTACTTATAATTATTTGTTGAAAGTACCTTATGTATTTCACTGAATGGATAAAGCACATTGATAAAAACACATCAGGGCAGTCAGTGCAAGATGGCAATATCTGTGAACTCTGCTTCTGTGGATTTCCACTTCACAGGAAATACAAGTCTCTAGTTTTTTCTGCTTTATACATTGTCTTTCTCCATTCAGTGCTCAATGGTTGTTTAATCTCATAAATGAATAAATATTTTAAATGTGTTATTTTTATCACTGGCAAGTACAACTTACTCCATTAATCCCAGCACTTGGTAGATAGAGGATCTCAGAATTTGAGTCTAGCCTAGTTTACATAGCCCAAGATAGTCAGGACTACTCAGACAAACTCTGTTTCAAAAACCAACAACAAAGAAACAGAGAACTAGGTAATTTTGTCATCAATTTATTGACAGATATGGTGGTCTATTATTCACATGGGAAACTAAAGATTTATCATAACTTGACATCTTTCAGATAAATATTTTCTTTTCAGTGAAAGAAAACATGAATTGTTAAGATATATTATTTAACCTTCTGGAGGTAGTATGCAATGTATCTTTTATACATTCAAAACTAAATAAACTAAATGTCTATGCTGAATATAAGAGTTGTGTATTTTCAATGTTCATCCAATCTCATATAAGCACAATAAATCTTTTCTTCAGGCTTGTCTCCTTTATAATTTCATAGATTTCTGGCCATATGATATTTGTTACTTGATGGGCATATTTCTGTTAGAAAACTGCCCTTACAACTTGCTTACCTATTTAGCTTTGAATAATATGCCACTATTTTTAGGTTCTATTTGGTTGTCCACTATAAATATAGATAATTTACACCTACTCTATTTTGTTAATTATCCTCTATGTCTACAGGTATTGA
This sequence comes from Mastomys coucha, assembly GCF_008632895.1. Lineage (NCBI taxonomy): Eukaryota > Metazoa > Chordata > Mammalia > Rodentia > Muridae > Mastomys > Mastomys coucha. The sequence goes on along the minus strand of NW_022196914.1, from coordinate 29,658,736 downwards.
AATATACTGCAGATGTTTATTTAGGGTTAAATATATAAATTAATGTTTTCATTTTAAGATTAAGCATTGTAAGTATAAAGAATATTCCTTAGTTCTTGTTCACATCTCAACTTTTCCTCAACAGAAGGAATATACAATGAGTTTAATGATCACGGCAAGGCCACTGATCATAATTTATGACTTATGTCTATGGTTTAAAGAATGTGACAAAAGATTTTTTTTTAACTTTTATTGCATTATCAGAAAAGTTACATGATTTCAATTTATCTGAATTTGTTA
>NW_022196914.1:29643155-29656704 GCF_008632895.1 Mastomys coucha | reverse complement strand
GATGGCAAGTGACCTTGGTTTGTGTTGTTTATTTTCTTACGCTTGCTCCCGGCCATCTGGTTAACTCTCGTGCTACCTGCCCTTGCTAAATATGACTGGAGTGACAAAAGATTTTAGTGTTGTCTCCACTTTCAGGAACACCAAACAATTCTCACAGGAGAGAAACCATACAAGTGTGAACAGTGTGGTAAATGTCTTTCCTCATCTTCATCCCTTCGAAGGCATAAAAAAAATTCACTGAATAAAACCACTACCTGTGTGGGGAATGATGAGAAGCCTTTGCTAATCTTTATAGCTTTACTCAACACAAGATATTTATACTGGAGACTCAGGTCTTAAGGAGTCCTTAAAAATTATATATTTCTTCAGTCCTTAAAAGACATCAAATGACTCATTCTGAATACAAACTGCATAAGTCTGTGGGGCATGGTAAGAACTTGGCCAATCCTTCAGCCTTAGCCAACTGAAGTTGTTCCATAGTGCAGATGATTAAGTGAATTATTTTGGAATGTCAACACAAACATCTAACATCCAACACCACCGATGTGACAAATGTCACCAGAAAACAGTGGAGACTTCTCTTTGCTGTAATTTCCCCACCAATGTGTGTTGGGAGCAGCCTGACTGCTCTGTCAGCCATAACTGCTTATTGGCAGAAAAGCCTTGGCCTCCATGGGAATGTACTAGCCCAGCTGAAATCAACAGCTGCCTCGATGGGAAAGTACTGACCCAGCTAAGAACAAAAGACTATTAATCTTGCTGTCAAGTATCCAACAGCCCACTTAGTATCAGCATAAGAACAAATAGTTCATTAATCTTACTCTGATCCTGAGATCATCTGTACTCCCCGAAGACAAAGCAACCCTGTCCCCTCACCTTGCCCCATTTCTGCTTGTAAGAGTATATAAATTGAGTGAGAAAAATTAAAAATTGCAGCTTGATCAGACTCCTTGACTTGCTGTCGTTCCTTCGAATCCCCTGTCTTGCTTTCTCTTCTGGGTGATCCGGTTTGTTTAGTGGATATGTGATTGTCAGTCATGAAATATTCTAACTGCTGTGCTGACTTTACTGTTGATACAGAGCCTAAAACACCATTTAAAACTTGCATTTTCTAAGTTAATGTAAATTGTTAAAAGAATAGGAATTATAACCTAAAAGTTACAAGTCATTAACTTTAAATGATTAAATATCTCATATGTGTCCAAAATTGTGTTTTTAGTCATGCTATGTTCAAATGAAATTTATTTACAGAAATGATGGGAAGAAGACCAATTTATATATCTCTCATTCTTTATCTTCTGTATATGCTACTAAAGTACATCCTAAAACACCAACCTCAAAGAACTTTAAAATAAACTTTTTAAAAAAGATTTATTTCGGGCTGGAGAGATGGCTCAGCGGTTAAGAGCACTGACTGCTCTTCCGAAGGTCCTGAGTTCAAATCCTAGCAACCACATGGTGGCTCACAGCCATCCGTAAAGAGATCTGACGCCCTCTTCTGGTGCATCTGAAGACAGCTACTTACACATACTTACATATAAATAAATTTTTAAAAAAGATTTATTTTATTCATATGAGTACACTGTAGCTGTCTTCAGACACACCAGAAGAGGGCATTGGATCCCATTACAGATGGTAGTGAGCTACCATGTGATTGCTGGGAATTGAACTCACGACCTCTGGAAGAGCAAGTAGCCAGTGCTCTTAACCACTGAGCCATCTCTCCAGCCCTAAAATAAACTTTTAAAAATATGACATAAAATTAAAAGTCAAGTCTAATTATGTTGTTTTTTAAACCAAATCCCAAACATTTGGTTTACCAAATGAGTATGCTGTGGTGAAAGTCTATTGGCTAAGAGAGGCAGAGAAAGCACCCACCTGACCTTCCTACCTTCCACCAATGTCCCTGAAGGGAAAACCTCCTCCATAATGTCTTAAATGCCTTCAACTCAAAGACCCTCCTCTTCTCTTTCCTGGGTTTTCTTATTCATTTCCTGTCAAGGGTTGTTTGCTCCAGCTCTTGACCTATCGTTGGCTTTATTTAGCTCTAATTTACAGAAGGCTCCTGGGATAGGCTGAACCACATAACAACTACTTGTTTACAGTAAACTAAAATCTCTTGGGTTAAAGATGTGTGCTAGGGTTAAATCAAAACACACACACACATACACACACACACACACACACACACACACAGAAAGAGAGAGAGAGAGAAAGAGAGAGAGAGAGAGAAAGAGAGAGAGAGAGTGAGGGAGAGAGAGAGTGAGGGAGAGAGAGAGAGAGAGAGAGAGAGAGAGAGAGAGAGAGAGAGAGAGAGAGAGAGCAGGCTTTTCCAGTACAAAATCTCAGGTTCTTAATGTGATCAAATATCCTGCAGCTTAATTATATATATATATGTATGTACATATATATGTATGTACATATATATATATATATATATATATTAAAAAAGCTGGTTTGAGAAATAGAATGCTAGAGCTAAATGTCTTATATATGTTCCCTTGCATGGCAGGACATCCCAAGACTCAAGTAGCACCATTGTCCTTGGTGTGTCACAGACCCTATCAGAATAAATTGTAAATAAGCCATATTACAGGATAAGGATGTAAGGGGAAATAAGATCTTCTGGACATGTGCTGTTCCTCTTTTACTCATGTTCTAGGCCTCACCAGGAAAACTTCCTCCATATATATATGTATGTATATATGGAGGCAAGCCTCAGAGAAGCAAATACAAATTAGGCTTACTTCAGGATCTCCCTCAGTGAAATATTTGCAGCGAATGTTGATTCCTTTTGGATAGTAGTTTGTGTTAGATTCTGCCATGACCTGAGGATGCTTTCTTCTGGTCTTCACTGATTCTTCCAGTTTGCTCTTTTCATATCTCAGCAGACTCCATCACTTCTTCATTTTCTTTGTGCAGTTCTTGACTGATGCAGGGTTCTGTGGTTTACATCCCTGTGTCTTTTCTGAAGTCGCAGCTGGCATGCCTCCCATCCAGTAGTATCCCCACCAGAGGCCCAATGGCTTGCAGATACTTCCTATAGTTAACTGGAACAAAACCACTCCCTCCACTGTCCCTCACAGAGTACTGCCATCTACAGCCAGTAAAGCAAACTGCTAGTGTGGGATCCCTTCCTCTTGCACAGGTTTAAGTCCAGGTGCCCTGGGTGTGTAGTTCTCTCTCTGTCCCTCCAGGCATCTTTCATTGTATCCTAATGTTAGTATGAGGGAAGAAGTTACTAGTTTTTACAACTCGAATATGAGCCTTGCTGTGTTAGACATGTTGTCTCTGGACATGGGAGTTGTGGTGGGTGATGATATTTCTTTATCTCCAATCTACAAGATATGTCAGTGGCCATGAGAAGAAATTAGAAAGGACTGAACAGAAGTCAAACATGTATGAAAGGACTAAGCCCAAGGAACCCAGATTCTCAGTACATTGTCCTTTTCTGTTACAATGTCCTAGTGTCTGTCCTAGTGTCCTCCATAGTCATTATCTAATGTAGTAATTTATCAGTGACATACTTGGATGTGAAAGGTGTCTGGTGGCCCTACTGATTACCGCTAAGTCTGCTTTCCATTGTTCTCTTCTTTCCAGAATCTATGTAAAAATAAGTCAGATGGATCAGGGTGCAAGTCCCCATGTTTTTGTGTGCTTTAAGACCCAGAAAGATATATGGGCTCTTTAAAATGCATATATTCATGTATTCCCCTAATGTACAGAGCAAAGCATGTGATATTTATGTTCAAACTAAAATTATAAAAACAGATTCCAAACTAAAATTTCCAAAGCAGATTCTACATGTGGTCCCCATATTTTTTCATGGTGTATTCCACTTTCTCAGCCATAATGTTGCAAAACTTTTGCGGGGAGTTAATTATTCAGATGCTGTGGCCCATCAACCTTTAAAGCTTAATAGATGACTTTCAAAGAACTTCAGGGGAAATTAATTGGATTTGTCCTTTTCTTAAACTAATCACTGAGACGCTTAAGCCTTTATTTGACATCCTTAAAGATGACTCCACCCCCCAGTCTTGGTTCTTTGCTTCTTTAGGAAGCAAAAATACATTAATAGCTATGGAAGAGGCTATTATAAACAACAATTGCAGAGGATAGAACTTGATGATCCATGGGGTTTATAGTACTGGCTACTGTTCATACACCTACAAGAGGCTCGTGGCAGGATGGTACCTTGGAGTCTACCTGTGACTCCTAGAAAAATTGATACTTCCTCTGGTGACTCATGTTATTTCTAAAGGGCACAAGAGCAGTAAGGAAACAATGGATATAGATGTTTCTAACATTATAGTGCCTTATAATAATGAACAACTGACTGAAGTTCTTTTACATTCAGAAGATTGGCAGACTGTGTGAATTAACTTTACAGGCTAGAGTTTACACCATTTGCCCAGTCATCCTTTGTGACAATTTTTGAAAACTCTACAGATTATCTTTCCCTTTCTGTATTCCATTGAGCCCTTGCCCAGCTTTAGTTTTTACTGATGGATCTGCAAAAGGCAAGGCTGTAACTATCATTAATGGTGAAACTTTTACTCAAGAAACCTCTGAAACTTCTGTACTAATCGCTGTGATTTTTGCCTTTACTAAGTTACAAGACTGTCCTTTTAATCTCTACTCTGATTCACAATATATAGTTAAAACTTTTCCCAGCTATTGAAACCAACACTCTGGCTCTAAACAAAACTACCATATCTTCACTTTTATTTAAGTTACAACTTTTATTACAAATTTATTTTATTTTATGAAACTGTGTTTCATAAGTCATCTATGGGCACACATTAATCTGGGCCCTTGACAAAAGGCAATCGGCTAGCTGATCTTGCTACACAACCTATAGTACTGTATACCAAGAGTCAATAGACACACCAGTGTGATCCCAGGAGCTGTGCGCCTCCTCTTGGGGAAGAGGAGGAGGAGGAAAGCCTGAGCTCAGAGAACATCTGGTGGTGACTAGGTTTGATTTCCAAGTCTTCTGTCTTAAGCACCTGAGATGCTGCTGCATGTCAGGTGGGGTCACCAAGCATGGTTTCATTAAGCATCTTAACGAAATGCTCAGCCTTACATTAGCTTCCTGCTTCCTTATTTTAAGGAAAGCAGACCATGAAAGCATGATTTCCCATGTGTTAGTATGATTTTATAAGTAGATTTGAGTTTTAAAATAACGTTTTAGGCCGGGAGGTGGTGGCCCACACTTTTAGTCCTAGCACTTGGGAGGAAGAGGCAGGCGGATTTCTGAGTTCGAGGCCAGCCTGGTCTTCAGAGTGAGTTCCAGGACAGCCAGGGCTATACAGAGAAACCCTGTCTCGAAACAAAACAAAACAAAACAAAACAAAAAAAATCACGTTTTAGCAGAAATAACTAGCAAATGGGATAAACATTACTGTGAAAGGCTGGAACTCACAGGTTAACATCGCGTGCTGAGACCACAGTACTTTAAAAGAGCCCGAACGCCCTGTGGCTGCCCATGTGCGAAAGACTGTTTCTATTTTTACTTGTCCATCATAGGGCAGGTTCCCAGGCAGTGCACAAACCCCCTTTGGTGTGTTCCTGGAAGTTCTTTGCACTGACTTGTGGGAAATGTAGTCCCAAAAATTATGACGTCACCAGAAGGAGCTGTTGGTATCAAACTTCCGGATTCGTTCTTAAACCTTGCTTCTCCCCAAAGTTAAGCGAGTGTTCTGCTCAGCGCTGGATTTGGATCTCTGGCATGGAGGTTAGTGCAGGGAGCAGCGCCGTCCTGCAGATCTGAGGGTCTGTGCCGGGTGGCGGATCGGGCGCGGAGGGAGCTTACTCGGGCTGGTTGGGAGACAGTGGAAGCTGCTGACCTAGAGATGCTGTGCTGACCTAGGATGGGCCACTGCCCCTGGGAGCAGGTTGGACCGGGGAGAATGTTGGAATCAAGAGGATTGCAAGGGCAGGCTGGGTCTGCTGACTGCTTGTGCCGAGATGCTGAAGGGGGCTCACTCACCTTTGCTCTGCCTAGCTGACCCGTGCTCACGTGACTATAGTCAGAGTCTCAAGACTTACAGAACTTCCCGAAGTTCCTAGTATCCAGGGACAGAGGGTCTTGTGAGGGCGACTGTTGTGTGGGATGTTAGTTTCTTTTCTTTTGGAATGAATTGTTAGGTTTATGGATGCCTCAGGTTGAGTAGGAATTCCTAGTGTGCACCGATGTGACTGGAGTCATCACAATACAAGGCTATGTAGATACAGAAAAATCTTGGAATTGGTTTGAACCTGTGTTTGCACAATCCAAATAATTATGGATTTTACACTTAACATTAAAATCACTAGGCAGCAATACCCCAGTCCTATCTGAGTATGTGGGTTTTTTTTTTTGTTGTTGTCTGTTTGTTTTCCAAAATTTGGACTGCTTTTCTGATTGGATAGGTGACTCCTGTGATGAGAGAAAGATCGCTGGGAGGGACTGGAATGTCTGAAAGGGGAGGGGGAAAGAACTCTGCTAATTGGCCAGGCTCTATACTCTTACCACATGATTTACTTCTGTCTGTTCACTTTATTAGCAGTGTCTAAACTCTCTTAAAGGTACTCTGTCCCTCATTGTGGCTTTCTGGTTCACTGGTGCTTCCTCAATAGTTCTAGAAAGGATTCCCCAAGGTTTTGTACTGTCTTTCAAAAACTGTAAGATAAATTTCAAAAGCGTGGCACACTGGGGGCTTGAGATTTACACATAGTAGGTTCCTGTTCATGCAAAATGCACAGTTGTCCTCTTGAAAGGTTAAGAGAATAGTCTAGTCCAGAGCCATTGAATGGCCATGATCTGAGAACACAGGTTTAGTTTAATCCAAATTCCATGCTCCAACATGGAATCAGTTTCATGGTTTTACAGAACAAAGAATGTCATTAACCCAGGAAAGTTTAAAATACATTGGTGCGAGTCTGACAGAGGCATGTACTGTGAGACATGGGAGATGTTCTATTCACCTAAGATGCCAACTGATGAGATTTTAGCTTTTGGATTGATGGCAGCTCATGTTCTGCCAAGTCAGTGGATTCTGAGAGGTTTGTATCTCGTCACAAGCTGTGTGGTCCACTACAGAGTGAGGCAAGGACTGTCCCTGAAGGGAAAACCAGCCCAAGGTAAGACAGCTACCCCTGAACCTGCAGAATTCCAGGCTCTGCCCCTCAATGAACTTCCACATGGGCCATCAGTCTCTGCCCACACAGACTCCTTCCAAGAGTTTTGGGATCTTTTGTTTTGTTTTTGTTTTGAGACAGGGTTTCTCTGTGTAGCCATGGCTGTCCTGGAACTCATTCTGTAGATCAGGCTGGCCTCGAAATCCACCTGCCTCTGCCTCCCAAGTGCTGGGATTAAAGGCATGCACCACCACTGCCTGGCTAAGAGTTTTGCATTCACAACATACACACAGTTTTTTGGTGTGTTTGTTTTTGTGTGTGTTTGGATTTCTTTTTCCACAGCCCCTTCCCCTGTCTCAGGTGATCTTGCTTATATTGTCACTCCTTAATCAAACCAAATGTTAGGGAACTGGAGCCTGACTTATGGCATTCAAGTCTACTCTCAGGAAGCATGGGCTTCACACCGCCTTGTCCTGTCTACTGGGTTGTTCAATGAGTTTGCAACCACAACTAGAATAAATAGACATTTCCTGGTCAATGTTGCTAATTTTTAGGGAGAATATAGCAGTATATGAACTCTGAATGTGTGCTGCCTTGTTCCTTACGATGTAGAGAGGGTACAGCAGCATGGGCCTTTTTTAAAAAACATGAAATTGAGAATTGTTCTTTCAATGTCTGTCAAGAATTGTGTGGGAATTTTCGTGGAAAGTGCATTGAATCTGTAGATTGCTTTTGATAAGATGTCCATTTTCACTCTTAATCCTACTTACCCATGTGCATGGGGAATCTATCTTATGATATCTTGTAGGATACTGAGAGCAAATGCCAGTGTGGTCTTTTATATTGTTTATTTTTTCTTTTCTTTTTTTTTTAAGTATTTTTTCTTTTCTTTCTTTCTTTTATTTATTTATTTATTTATTTATTTATTTATTATAATTAAGTACACTGTAGCAGTCTTCAGACACACCAGAAGAGGGTGTCAGATCTCAGTACAGGTGATCGTGAGCCACAATGTGGTTGCTGAGATTTGAACTTAGGACCTTCGGAAGAGCAGTCGGTGCTCTTACCTGCTGAGCCATCTCTCCAGCCCTGTTTATTTTTTCTATGAAATCTAGTCATACATTTTTTTTTAGGAAAAAATACAGATATGACATACCAGTCAGCCTACATGTGGCAAAATTAATTGCTTTATTAGTTATGTGTGTCTGACTTAATAGCAGCTCTCTTTATTCTTTTCTGTTATGAAACAGTTCTATATTCCTTAACCCAGATATACTATTTTTCTTTATATTCTCCTTTTTGGTGATTTCAAGGTCATCTTAATATGGTAACAAATGAGTGTCTTTAGTGTGAATGAATTTTTAATGACATCATAAAAGTAAAAGACTTAGGGAATTGCAGTACACAATTCTCCCTGTTATGCTCCTCAATTCACTGCTTAATTTGTGATATTATTCAGTGATGTTACAGCATGCAATATGGTCATTTGAGAAAACATGGATGATGTTAGATTTGTGAGCACAGATGAGAAGGAAGGGAGGCAGGAAAGAGGCTGAGAACAACAGATGGGGCTGCTTATTGGTACACATAGAAATGGGCAGCGACTCTCCTGGAAATGTGGGATGGAGGTATGTGTGAGGGGAGAAACCTGGCTGAACCCTTTAGAGACACGGGTGAGGGGCTTGGGAGTGAGGAAGTGGGCTCTGCTCTAGGAGCCCATGCAGAGATATGAATCACGCAGTGTTGGCACAGGGTATCTTAGAAACAGCTGCCTTAGGGCAGATAACCCCAGTCCCAGGAGAAGTGTCGGATCCCCTGTAACTGCAGCAATGACTCTGTCATGGCACTGTATCCTCTGTCAGATTCCCTGGTCAAGACGACTACTGGATGAAGACAGAGAGCTAAAGTTCCCATTGTCCTTTCATGGAGCCTCTGAGACAGTCTTGGGTCTGTATAGATCCCCACAGTGACTCAACTTATTGCTAAGTTTCCTTTTCATACCTTGTTAATATACTTTGATTATATTTGTCTATGAGTTCTTCATGTATTATTCTACCCACTGGCTGCTCAAACTTAGACCCTTGGTGCCCTGTCATTTGCATCTTTCTGTCCACGCTCAGAATGCAGACCTCAGCCCACAGGTGCTCATCAGATCTGCATCTTCATTGGATGTGTCATTGTGATAGTGCATATTGGGTTGAGAAGTACCTTCTCCATCACCACGGCTCTCTACTGTGAGAAATGTGCATAATGTGTGCTGTAGTATAATACCAGCAGGGGACAATAATTTTTTTTCAGAATTTTACTATTTATTTTGTATTGTGCTGGCTAGATTATTGTGCACTTGAAACAAACTTTACTTATGTGAGTATAGGAAATATCAATTTAGGAAATGCCTCTGTAAGATCAGGCTGTGTATCAGCCTGTATAACATTTTCCTAGTGACTGATGGAACATGGCACAGCCTGATATGAGAGGTGCTACATCTGGGCTTGTGGCCCTGGGATTTATAAAGAAACAGGCTGAGCAAACCATGTATAGAAAGCCTGTAAGCAGAACCCCTCCATTATCTCTAAGTGATCTCCTGACTCCAGGTTTCTGTCCTGTTTGAGACCCTGTACTGACTTCCTTCAATGATGAACCATGCTATGGAAGTAGAAGCCCAATAATCCCTTTCCTCTCAAAGCTAATTTTTGGTCAGTTTCATGATAAGAATAGAAGCTTTAAAGTATATATGCATTTGTATTTTGGTACCCTTCATGTCTAAGAGATTGTCTGTTCCTCTCTAATTGGAATTATAGACAGTTGTAAGTGGCTATGTGGCATCTAGGAATCAATCCCATGTCCTTTGGAAGAGTAGCCAGTGCTCTTAACTGCCGAGCCATCTCTCTAGCCCCAACACACAGTATTGCAGTTGCCCTTGTTCTCCAGTATGCGGTTGTTAAAAGTGTTATACCATAGGAATTTCTAGGATCTTCTGTCATCCACTTCCCATAAAACAACAGCAGATTGAGGAGAATTTTAGCGATATCACTTACCTATATCAGAAGTAGGTCTAGCTCTTCACTTAGGGCCACCTTTAGATTTATATGCAGAAGCACATGATGCCTCTTTGTTTTTATGTTATTATTGATGGCTATAATTTACATAATATGTAAGTTAATTGTGCTTATTTCTATCCCAGTTTAGCTTCCAAATGAGTGAGACTCACATGGTTTATTTATTTGGCTTTTGCTCAATTACTAGGGAATTATGCCTAATCTATTGTTCTAAGGCTAGACTGGCTACTTCCCCTGCTGTTCCCCCTAATTCCATGCTGATTGAGTCTTTCCTGAATTACTTCTGCTCCATCAGAGTTTCCAGGGGATTGGGGGTCATTTGATGTGGGCATGTGCCGTCATGTCTAATGGAGACTTCATGTCCTCCCATCTTCCCCTTCTTCTCCCTATTTCTCCTCACCATGATCCTTACTTTGACTCCCAGCCTGGTCACTGAAGCCCTACCACCCTCTATTTTTCTCCATAATTGGCTGTTGCCAGTTTTATTTAACCAATAGTTTTAAATTTGAGAGCAAGGTTTACACAATAAATGCAGGTGTAATTTAGAATTTGCTTGTCTTGTGGCAGCCAGATCTTGTGGAATAGATTTAGCATTTGAACACATATCAGCACCAGATCAAGCCCCAACAATGTGTGTTATTTCCTCCTTTTTTTCCCCCCTCAGGAAATGCTGTCATTCAAGGATGTGGCCATTGATTTCTCTGCAGAGGAGTGGGAATGCCTTGGTCCTACTCAATGGAGTTTGTACAGGGATGTGATGTTGGAGAATTACAGCCACCTTGTGTTCCTGGGTGAGGATAGCTTCCATGGTGAATTCTTAATTAACTATCAGTATGAAAGTTGCTCCCTTTGTATAGTACCTCATGGGAGCTTGTGTTTCCACCGATATCGGTTTACAGAGCGACTTTTAAGGAAATTTAAAATTATTTATGTACCTTAGAACTATTTCTTCTGGTGTTGGTTCCTCCCCGTTCCACCATAAAAGTCTCATTTTTATTAGAACGTAAGTGGTACACCTTACAGACTGTCACACACTTCAGTTTTAAAAGTTGTCCTTGTAACTAAGGAATATGAAGCTCAGGACCCAGAAGTCCTAAATTTCTCATAAGGATTCTGGTGTGCCCACCAGAAAACATGTGAAAAATGAGTCCTCTATACTCCTTTATTGTATCTTCTCATTCCTTGTATACACAGTCTTGGAAAGGACATTTTATTTCCTGGGAGAATACCCTTAACAATGTTGTTCCCTTTTCCCACAAACAGGTCTTTCTTCCTCTAAGCCATACCTGGTCACATTTCTGGAGCAAATGCAAGAGCCTTCAGATATGAAGAGAGGAGCAGCTACCACTGTGCATCCAGGTGTGTCAGAAGGAGGATATCAGAGAACAGAGTGGGAAATTCTAAGATCGAATATAAAGCCAATGAGACATAATATTGTGGTGTAAATCATCTTTTAAAGCTATAATTTTCTGTCTTTTTCTGTGAAAGGGCATTATCTAATGTTCAGAATGCTTTGAATCTTAGAAGCTTTGTTTTCTTTTACCATGAGATTAACTTGTCTTTCCCATGATAGCCAAAGCTCTGTTATTTCTAAGTAGTCTTTAATTTGGATGTTTATTTTTTATATAAGATATAAAAATGCATTTAAAAATGTGTATATACATTTTTAAAAGTGGAGATTTGTCTCTATCCCTGGCTAGCTCCAAAATGAAAGAGATAGAAACCATAAGATTTATTTGATAAGATTCACAAGACAATTATGGGGCAATTAATGATCAATTCTAATCTTCTAAATTAATCTGGCTACCTCCCAACCAAAATTCTCAGGATATTTGCATTTCTGTATTGGTCTGGCTCTTTGGGCTTTGTGTGCCTTTACGTGATGTTTCTCCAGACCCTATCCTTATAGTGAATCCTTTCCTTTCCTTCCCTCCCTCTCCTTCCTCTCCCCTTCTCTCTGTTTCTTCTTCCCTGGGCTGGCAGATGTCCAACTCTTTTCTCTCTACAGTTGGTCTATTGGCAATCAGTTTTATTGACAAGTTAGATAATAAAATGGGATAAATCTTTACACAAACTTGATTAGGGAAATTCTTAGAATATGCATTACAGTACCATGTGTGGATGGCAGGTAGATACAAGGCAGAAAAAACAGTGTTTGAATAACACCAGGATAATCAGTGTTTGAATAATATCAGGATCTTTACATACTGAGCAAACCCATCATGACTAAAGATATACATAAACTTCTTACTTGACCCCTTGAAATTTACTCATAACTTTACAAACTAAACTCTATACTAATATGTTTATATCTATATCATATACATTTAATATATTATATACATATAATATATATAATATAGAAATAATGTTTGTTCTGGTATATTCAAAGGTAGACCATTTTATACTTTGTTTTTATATAGTCATAAAATTTCTGTATTTCTGTTAGAAGCTGATTTGCATTTACATAATGGGTTTTCTTAGTTGATATTATGTTTTGCCTTCATTTTAATTAATATTCCTTTGATTAATATTCTTTGGTTCTATGTTCTATGCAGTCATGCTCTTCTTTTAGTAGAAGGCGACATGATTTTCACTTATTCTGTGTTTTAACTTAGGCTTCATTGAATACAGGTTTATAAATTTGAATGTAGCTTATCATTTATAAAAACAAATGCAAGTATGAGTAAATGTTTGTTTATAAATAGAAACATTGTAAATTTACAGAATTTTGCTGTACCTTCATTAATTTCTCAATCATTCCTTACCAGGACAGAAATGCTACTCATGCACAGAATGTGGCAAAGTCTTTGAGTGGACAAAAGTGTTTCAAAATCACCAGAAAACTGATTTAGGAGTGAGGCCCTACAAGTGTGAAGGATGTGCCAAGTACTTACATATTCCATCATTACTTTCTGAAGAGAAAAGAATTCAGACAGGAGAAAAACCTTACAGATGTGAAGTTTGTGGGAAGGCCTTCTGCATTCCATTATTACTTTCTAAACACAAGATAATTCATACAGGAGAGAATCCCTACAAGTGTGAAGTATGTGGCAAGGCTTTCCAACATCCATCAAGACTTTCCAGACATAAGAAAATTCATTCAGAAGAGAAACCATACAAGTGTGAAGTATGTGGCAAGGCCTTCCATTTTCCATCATTACTTTTGGTACACAAGAGAGTTCATACAGGAGAAAAACCCTACAAGTGTGAAATATGTGGCAAGGCCTTCCATTATCCATCAATACTCTCGAAACACAAGCGAATTCATACAGGAGAGAAACCCTACAAGTGTGAAATATGTGGCAAGGCATTCCACATTTCATCATTTCTTTCTAAACACAAAATAATTCATAGAGGAGAAAAAC
>NW_022196914.1:29635750-29642282 GCF_008632895.1 Mastomys coucha | reverse complement strand
GTGGCAAGGCCTTCCATTATCCATCATTACTTTCTAAACACAAGATAATTCATACAGGAGAAAAACTCTACAAGTGTGAAGTATGTGGCCAGGCATTCCATGTTCCATCAAAACTTTCTCATCACAAGATAATTCATAAAGGAGAAAAACCCTACAAGTGTGAAGTATGTGGCAAGGCCTTCTGCATTCCATTATTACTTTCCAAACACAAGATAATTCATATAGGAGAGAATCACTATAACAGTCAAGTATGTAGCAAGGCCTTCATTTATCCTTCAAGACTTTCTAAGCATAAGAAAATTCATACAAGAGAGAAACCGTACAAGTGTGAAGTATGTGGAAAGGCCTTCCGCTTTCCATCATTACTATTAATACACAAGGGAATTCATACTGGAGAAAAACCCTACAAGTGTGGAGATTGTGGGAAGGCCTTCCATTATCCATCACTACTTTCTAAACACAAGAGAATTCATACAGGAGAAAAACCATACCAGTGTGAAGTATGTGGCAAGGACTTCCATCTTTCATCATCACTATCTAAACACAGGATAATTCATACAGGAGAAAAGCCATACAAGTGTGAAGTATGTGGGAAGGCCTTCCGCTTTTCATCATCATTGTCTAAACACAAGAGAAATCATACAGGAAAGAAACCCTACAAGTGTGAAGAATGTGGCAAGGCCTTCCATTTTCCATCAATACTTTTGAAACACAAGATAAGTCATACTGGAGAGAAACCCTACAATTGTGACCTATGTGGCAAGGCCTTCCATTATCCATCATTACTTTCTAAACACAAGATGATTCATACAGGAGAAAAACCCTACAAGTGTGATGTATGTGGCAGGGCCTTCCATTATCCTTCAAAACTTTCCAACCATAAGAAAATTCATACAGGAGAGAAACCATACAAGTGTGAAGTATGTGGAAATGTCTTCTGTTTTGCATCGTCACTTTCTAAACACAAGAGAATTCACACAGGAGAGAATCCATACAAGTGTGAAGTATGTGGCAAGGCCTTCTATTATCCATCATTACTTTCTAAACACAAGGTAATTCATACAGGAGAAAAACCCTACAAGTGTGACTTATGTGGCAAGGCCTTCTATTATCCATCCTTACTTTCTAAACACAAGGTAATTCATACAGGAAAAAAACCCTACAAGTGTGAAGTATGTGGCAAAGCCTTCCATTATCCATCACGACTTTCCAAGCATAAGAAAATTCATGGTGCTGGAGACATGGCTCAGCAGTTAAGGGAACTGACTGTGCTTTCAATTGTGCTTTCCTGAGTTCAATTCCCAGCAAGCACATGGTGGCCCACAGCCATGTATGATGGAATCTGTTTCCCTCTTCTGGTATGCAGGTGTACATGCAGGTAGAGTACTCATATACATAAAATAAGTAAATAAGTTATATTAAAAAATTGATGATATGTTGCCTGGTGCCAAGAAAAAAAAATTATATTGGCGAGAAGCCAACCCTACTAGTGTGAAGCATGTAACAAGGACTTCCAATGTCCAGCACTATTTTCTAATAACAAGGGAAGTCATATGGGAGAGAGACTCTGCAAGTATGAAGTATGTAGCCTGGCCTTGTATTGTCCATAATTACTTTCTGAACACGAGAATTCACACAGGTGAGAAACCCTAAAATTGTTAAGTGCAAGTCAAGTCCTTTAGAATTTGCCAGATTTTTTGTACTTGCTTCAAAGCATACATATGTGAGGGATGTGGAAAAGCCTTCTCTACAAATATACACCAATGTTTACACAAATTAACTCATAATATGGTGACATTTACAAATGCAAAGAATATGTCCAAGTGCTCAACAAAAACTTTAGGGATCATCAAAAATTCATTCTGGAGAGAAACCATACAAATCTAAAGAATATGGCAAATACTTCAGAAATTCCATAGTATGGTCTGAACCCAAGATAATTCCTACTGGACTGAATCATTACAATTGTGGAGAACGTGGCAAAAACTATTACCAGTCTTCTGATCTTAATCAACATTCAAGAATTCATCTGTGAAAGAAACCACACAAGTGTGAAGAATGTTCCAAGGTCTTTTGTACTTACTAAGAACTTGTGAAACCCCTCATAATTGCCACATGTGAAAAATGTTGCAAACCCTTTGATAAACTTTCTTATATTTCTCAACACAAGGAGTTTGAACTGGAGTGAAATAATACAAATGTTAAAATATTCATAATATGTTAACAATTTTCCAGACACTAAAAGCTTCCTGCTGAATAGAAACCATATAAGATTGAGGAATGTGGTAAGTAAAGAAGTTGGAATCATTCACACAATCATATCAGTTCAGCTGTCAGATTGTGTGTTTGTTCTCTGGATTTGGGGCTGATCCTTCCTTTCTGTCTTTTATTTCTTCTGTTTTAGAATCAAAACACTTATTCTATACCAGTGAGTAATAAAAGTAGTCTCTTGTTCTACTTTGTAGGAGCTCATAGTTAGTCTCACATGACACATGGACTGTGGTTTTTCATGGTGTTGTAATTATTAAGTACTTTGTGGATCTTTCAAGTTGTAGCCTATTTTACATATGAGATGAGGATAAGGTTGGGGAAAAGGGAAAAAAATGTTAAGATTAAAGCTTTGTGACTAAAGCTAGCGTGCTGACTTTGGAAACAAACGTAATTGCCAACAAGACCCATACCCATGTTAGTATTCCCAGTACCCACAAAATACAAAGGGGTAATCACCTCTGAATGTTATCCTTTGATCTCCATGCATGGGCTGCCACATATATGTGTGTGTGTGTGTGTGTGTGTGTGTGTGTGTGTGTGTGTGTGTATGTATATATATATATATATATATATATATATACATATATATACATATATATGTATATATATACATATATACACACAGACAAAATAAACATAAATTACATTTAGAATTATATTTATATTTTGTTGTTGTTTGTGTTTGTGGGGTTTCTTTGTTTGTTTGTTTGTTTTGTTATTCGAGACAGGGTTTCTCTGTATAGCCCTGGCTGTTCTGGAATTCACTCTGTAGACCAGGCTGGCCTCAAACTCAGAAATCTGCCTGCCTCTGCCTCCCAAGTGCTGGGATTAAAGGCATGCACCAACACTGCCCAACTGTGTTTGTATTTTATGTAGACGGGTCAAGAAGTAACGCTTGTATCTGAATTGTTAACTCCATGAGTTCTACTATCATGTGAGAAGCAAACCTCTGATTGTCGATTTGCAATTTCTTGATTAGTTTAGTTGGCATCAGAAGATCTGGAGATTGTGGTTGGAAGCATGTGCTGGAAATGCTGCAGTATAAGAAAATACCCTGATAACAACTATTGATCAATCTCCTGCTTCCTGACTGGATGGAACATGATAGCTTGTTTAAGTTCCTTTTGTCATAACTTTCCCATCATGTATTGTGGTTGGAGTAAGAATTGCCCTAAGTGTTCATAGATTTGAATGCTTAGTCATCAGGCAGTAGCACTTCTTTAAAAGGATTAAGGAAAAGCCATCATTGGAGTAAGTTTGTCATTGGGGGTTATATTAGAGGTTTCAAAAGCTCAGACCCAGTGTCTCTCTCTTCTTAATAACGTTTAGTAAAAATGTAAAATTCTCAGCTACTTCTTAAGCATCATATCTGTCTCCATCCCACCATGTTCCCTAGCATGCTCCCTATAATAATGATAATGTATAAAACTTCCAAAACTGTAAACAAGCCCCAATAAATGCTTTCTTTATAAGTGTTGTCCTGGTTTGGTGTGTCTTCATGGGAATAGAACACTTTATAAGATGTCATGGCAGACAATAACCTTGAACTACAATGCAAATTAAACCTTTTAACTTGCTTTTGTGTGCATATTTCATCATGGCCATGAGAATACTTACTAAATCTTCTTGCCAAATGCAAGTTTCAATGTGACATTTAATACATATGAATTAAGTACTTTTTCCCTTTTCCCATTATTGTCCTCCATTTACCCCCTGTGAAAAGTGTTCCCTCTCCTCTTCATTTATATCCCTACATACACATCTACATGAATAAGCACATATGTAGTATCAGTGTAGCCTTTTGAATTATGAGTGCTTTTCCTTTTCTAAAACGTAGATACTGTGTGTTTTCTGTGTATAATTGTGTTTGGTATTAGTATATCATTTATTTGCATTTTTGGTGTTAAATAACTCTGATTTCAAATTGATTTTCTGTAATGTGAGTTATTTTCAGTTTCTCCTCCTTTTACTGAGGATTGGCTATGGGTTTGTCATACACAGCCCTTACCCTGGTCAAAGTTCCTCCATCCATTCCTACTTTCCGTGGAATTTATTCTGCAGGTATTGTGAAATTTCACAACTGCCTTTTCTGCAGCTATTGAAAGAATTGTGTGAATTCTCTGTTTTTCTGTTGGTGTGGCTTATTACACACAAGATTTATGCAGGTATAGCCGTCACCGTCTACATGAACTGGGTTACTGAGAGGAAAGATGGGGCTACATGGGAGAACTGAGAGAGAAGAAGAAAGTGAGACCAAGACAAGTTTCTGATCAAGGCCCAATGTGTATTTCAGAGTCTGAGAATATAAAGTGAGGGGACCCATCCCCCACTATGCCAGGATCTTGTGGCCTCATTAGCATCTTGTTGTTTTGCCTACCTAGAAGGCAGGCAAAGCAGCTCAGCAGGGCGTGGCTCCTTTAGGGAGGATGCACACTTGGTAGAACAATAGACCTCACTTAAGGTGAAAGGCTCCACCCTAGGTGAGCTAGCCAATTGTGACAAGGACAAGGTCTGGTACAGCCTGCTTGAGGCTGGAAGAGGTCAAGGTTCCTCCATTTTTATTTATTAAAAATTAGCTGGACTGGGGCATTAGATATACTTATACACCTTAGTCCTGCCTGGGAATTATGATGGCTGGCAGCCCTGCCAGTCTTAGCATTAGATTTTTAATGATCTCTCTCTTTCCCATTTTGGAGGTCACATGCAGCTTGTTTGTGTTTATTTGCGCAAACACAGCCTTTTAGTGTTTATTATTAATAAACACAGCCTCCTGGCACATGCCTCTCTCTTAGGTTGATGAGAGCCATAGATTCAGTGTGGTGTCTTTGGCTACAGGCCTTCACAGCACACTCTTTTCTGATTCAGACAAAAGCCACGATACACACTTAATGCATTTCTTCATCACGATGAATAACTGCTATATCTGAGCTTTTCTGAAGATGAGCTTATATGTTGGTAACAGACCTGCTTGAGATGCTAATTCAAAAGTTTAAAAGGGGGCTGGAGAGATGGCTCAGCGGTTAAGAGCACTGACTGCCCTTCTGAAGGTCCTGAGTTCAAATCCCAGCAACCAAATGGTGGCTCACAACCATCTGTAATGAGATCTGATGCCCTCTTCTGGGGTGTCTGGAGACAGCTATAGTATACTTACATATAATAAATAAATAATTCTTAAAAAAAAAGTTTTTAAAGCAACAGGGTAACATTGTCTGTGAGGATGTCCCAAGCACTCAATCCAGTTGCAAATTAGCAAGGATCAGACTCAAGGTCTGGCCTCCCAGTGTAGGGGAAGTGGCTTTGAGAATCAACAAAAGAACTGTTATTTCTCAGGAAATAGTGGAGGCTATACTCCAAGTTAATTTGGCTGGCTAATAAAGATTTTTAGCCATCATCATAATTGGAATCATACTTACTAGAAGGCTCAGGATTTGTATCCACCAATCTTTCAGGCAGCCATTGAGCTCTGTCTTCTTTTTGTGAAAAAACACAAATGGAACATCTCCCCCATATTAAATCGGGATCTGGACCTTTCCACATATTAGTTAGTGGGTCCAGCCATTTAACCATGGCACATGAACTAGAAGTGAATGGATGCCAGTGGTGATCTGCAGCAGACTGACCTTTAGCATCAGTTTGCAGAAAATTTAAAACAAATAAGACAAAAGCAGGATGTGCTTTGGTGACTTTGGATGGTATAATTCCCCCCTTTTTGTTTTACAAGCCAGTTTTTCAGAGTGTGATGTGCACGTTCAACAATTCCTTGTCTATGAGAAATATAAGGAATCCCAATAATATGAGTAACATTAAATTGTTGCCAAAACATCTCAAAAATGCTTGACTCCAACAATCAGTTCCATTATCTGTTTTAATCTGATTAGGAACACCAAGCATAGAAAACTAATGTAGGCAATCAGCAATTACATTTTTAGTTGCTTTTCCTGTTAAGGCAATTGCAACATTAGAAAGCCTGAAAAGGTATCAATAGTCACATGTGCATATTTTACTTTTCTAAAATCAGAAATATGAATATCCATTTGCAATAATTAAGTATAAGTCCTCAAGAATTGACACCATTATGTGGTACAGGTAGAAACTGAGGGCACTGAGAACAAGTCTTCACAGTTTGACATGCACATTCTCTAAAGTTACCAAATTATTATCTCAAGCCATTACTATTTTGATGATGTAAAGAATGAGTGTAGTGGCTATTCCTGGTTGTCAACTTGACTGTATCTGAAATGAACTGCAATCCAGAATTGGA
>NW_022196914.1:29494374-29496219 GCF_008632895.1 Mastomys coucha | reverse complement strand
ATCACAAGATAATTCATACAGGAGAAAAACCCTACAAGTGTGAAGTATGTGGCAAGGCCTTCCATTATTCATCATTACTTTCTAAACACAAGATAATTCATACAGGGAAAAAACCCTACAAGTGTGAAATATGCAACAAGGCCTTCTATTATCCATCAAGACTTTCTAGCCATACAAAAATGCATACAGGAGAGAAACCATACAAGTGTGAAGTATGTGGAAAGGCATTTTGTTCTCCATCATCACTTTCTAAACACAAGAGAATTCATAAAGTTGAAAAAACCTACAGTTGTGAAGTTTGTGGAAAGGCCTTCTGTATTCCATTATTACTTTCGAAACACAAGAAAGTTCATACAGGTGAGAATCATTATAATAATGAAGTACATAGCAAGTTCTTTGTTTATCCTTCAAGACTTCCTAAACATAAGAAAATTCATAAAAGAGAGAAACCATACAAGTGTGATGTATGTGGAAAGGCCTTTGATTATCCATCAAGACTTTCTAAACATAAGAAAATTCATACTAGAGAGAAACCGTACAAGTGTGATGTATGTGGAAAGGCCTTCCACATTGCATCATTACTATTAGTCCACAAGGGAATTCATACTGGAGAAAAACCCTACAAGTGTGAAGATTGTGGGAAGGCCTTCTATTATCCATCATTTCTTTCTAAACACAAGAGAATTCATACAGGAGAAAAACCATACCAGTGTGAAGTATGCGGCAAGGACTTCCATCTTTCATCATCACTATCTAAACACAGGATAATTCATACAGGAGAGCGGCCATACAAGTGTGAAGTATGTGGGAAGGCCTTCCGCTTTTCATCATCATTGTCTAAACACAAGAGAATTCATACAGGAAAGAAACCCTACAAGTGTGAAGAATGTGGCAAGGCCTTCCATTTTCCATCATTGCTTTCTAAACACAAGATAAGTCACACTAGAGAAAAAGTCTACAATTGTGACTTATGTGGTAAGGCCTTCCACTATCCATCATTACTCTCTAAACACAAGATGATTCATATGGGAGGAAAACCCCACAAGTGTGATGTATGTGGCAAGGCCTTCCATTATCCTTCAAAACTTTCCAACCATAAGAAAATTCATACAGGAGAGAAACCATACAAGTGTGATGTATGTGGAAATGTCTTCCGTTTTCCATCGTCACTTTCTGAACACAAGAAAACTCACACAGGAGAGAATCCATACAAGTGTGACATGTGTGGTAAGGCCTTCTGTTCTTCGTCATTACTTTCTAAACACAAGATAATTCATACAGGAAAGAAACCCTACAAATGTGAAGTATGTGGCAAAGCCTTCCATTATCCATCACGACTTTCCAAGCATAAGACAATTCATGGTGCTGGAGAAACATCTCAAAGAGTTGAGAGCACTGGCTGCTCTTCCAGAGGTTCTGAGTTTAATTCCCAGTAACAACATGGTGGCTCACAACCATCTATAATGGCATCTGATACACTCTTCTGGTATGCTGGTGTACATGCAGATAGAGAAGTCATATACATAAAATAAATAAATCTTTAAAAATATTGATGGTATTTTGTCTGGTACCAAAAGAAGAGAAAAGAAGAAAAAAAGAAAAGAAAAAAGAAAAAATTCACACAGGAGAGAAACAGTTCTAGTCTGAAGTATGTGGAAAGGACTCAAATTTTATTATCACTTTTGGTACACAAGAAAATTCATACTGGAGAAAAACTCTACAAGTATGTAGTATGTGGCAAGAATTTCCATTGTCCAGCATTATTTTCTAAACAGAGGAGAAGTCACTCAGGAGAGAAACCTTGCAAGTTAAAAGTATGTATCCTGGCCTTCTATGCTCAACAAA
>NW_022196914.1:29477758-29493058 GCF_008632895.1 Mastomys coucha | reverse complement strand
ATCAATCCCTGCTTCCTGACTGGTTGGAACATGATCGCTTCTTTAAGTTCCTGTTGTCACAGCTTTCCCATCATGTATGGTGGTTGGAGTAAGAATTGCCCTAAGTGGTCATAGATTTGAATGCTTAGTCATCAGGCAGTAGCACTTCTTTAAAAGGATTAAGGAGTGCGGCATCATTGGAGTAAGTGTGTCATTGGGGGTTATATTTGAGGTTTCAAAAGCTCAGACCCAGTGTCTCTCTCTTCTTAATAACTATGGATCAAAATGTAAAATTCTTAGCTACTTCTTAAGCATCATATCTGTCTCCATCCCACCATGTTCCCTAGCATGCTCCCCACAATAATGATACTGTATAAAACTTCCAAAACTGTAAACAAGCCCCAATAAATGCTTTCTTTGTAAGAGTTATACTGGTTTGGTGTCTCTTCATGGGAATAGAACACTAAGTAAGATGCCATGGTAGACAATAACCTTGAACTACGATGCTAATTAAACCCTGTAACTTGCTCCTGTGTGGATATTTTATCATGGCCATAAGAACACTTACTAAATCTTCTTGCCAAATGCAAGTTTCAATATGATGTTTAATACATATGAATTATGTACTTTCTCCCTTTTCCCATTATTGTCCTCCATTTACCCCCATTCTTTGTGAAAAGCATTCCCTCTCTTCACCTATATTCCTACCTACACATCTACATGAACAATCACGTATGCTGTATAATCTTTTCTATTATAAATCCTTTTCTAAAAGACTCTGATTTCTAATTTGATTTTTCTGTAGGGTGAGCAACATTTCATTTTTCCACAATTGGACATCTAGATTTGTTGTAAAGGCTGTTTGTATCAGAATGTCTTTGTTGGGTAATTTTTTAAAAGTTTTTTTATACAGGTCTTTCCCCTCCTCTGATAATGTTGCTCCTGTATTTTTTTGCTTCTGGGGGCTTTTATAATTAGCCCTGATGACTTTTTTCCTCTCTAATTACATTCTTAACAAGTAAGTTGCTGTTATATAAAGGCTAATGATTTCTATAAGCTTACTGTTTTGAGCTGCCATTTTACTAAAATTCATGAGATTTTTGTGTGTGGTGTTGAATCTTTTGAGTATAGCATTAGGTCATCCTAAGAGAGGGATAGTTTAACTTCCTCTGTCCCCATTTTTACCCTTTTGCTAGTTTCTATTCTCTTATTTCTTAATGATTACTTGACCCAATTCTTGCATTACAATGTAGAAAAGGAATCCTTACCTTATGCCAAATTTTATGGGACTTGTTTTCAATTTCTCCTTTTACTAAGGACTGGCTATAGGTTTATCATTGTCTTGGTCAGGGTTTCTATTCCTGCACAAACATCATGACCAAGAAGCAAGTTGGGGAGGAAAGGGTTTATTCAGCTTACTTCCACATTGCTGTTCATCACCAGAGGAAGTCAGAACTGGAACTCAAGGAGGTCAGGAAGCAGGAACTGATGCAGAGGCCATGGAGGGATGTTCCTTACTGGCTTGCTTCACCTGGGTTGCTCAGCTTGCTTTCTTATAGAACCCAAGTCTATCAGCCCAGAGATGGTACCACCCGCAAGAGGCCCTACCCCCTTGATCACTAATTGAGAAAATGCCCCACAGCTGGATCTCATGTAGGCACTTGCCCAACTGAAGTTCCCTTCTCTGTGATAACTCCAGCCTGTGTCAAGTTGACACGCAAAACTAGCCAGTACAATCATACACAACCCTTACCCTGGTGAAAGATTTCTCCATCCATTCTTACATTCCGTGTAGTTTATTCTACAGTTTTCGTGAAGTTTCACAACTGCCTTGCCTGCAGCTATTGAAAGAATTGTGTGAATTCTGGTTCTCTCTCAGTGTGGTTTATTATACACAAGATTTGTACAAGTAGAGTAAACCTTTTGTCATAGACATGAAAACAGGTCAGTTATAAATTATGATCTAAGAGAAATCAGTTGACATCCTTGAAATTTGTTTATGTTCATAAGGGAAATTATTCTACAGTGGTTGGGTAGTATGTTGGTTGGTTGGTTGGTTATATTTTTGGGTTTCTTAAATATATTCCTTCTCTTATGTAATACATCCCAACCACAGCTACTCTTCCTTCTCTTCCTCCCACCCCATACACAGACCCCTCCCCCATCTCCCTGAGACCCATCTAATTCCTGTATCACCTCAAAAAAGAGCAGGCCTTTCAAGACATCAGCTTAGTACTGCACAAGATTCACGCACATGCCCTCAAATCCAGGGTGGGCTAGGCAACCCAGTAGGACAAAGTGGTAATGAAAGCTGGAAAGAGATGAGAGACACTCCCAATTGGACTGTCAGGAGCCCCACCAAAACACAAAGCCAACAACCATAAAGACCTAATACAGACCCATGCTGGCTCCACAATTCCTACCTTAGTGTCTGAGCCACCATGAGCCTTGCTTAAATGATTCCACAGGCTCTTGCAATGTCCTCAAGCCCTCTGATTCCCAGAATTCCTTACACTGTCCTTTCACAGGATTCCCCAATCATCAAGAAAAAGACCTGATGGAGACCCACAACCTGGGCTCTGTGACTAATGTTCGGGTGTGGGTTGGTGTGTCCATTTTCCACCACCTTTCAAAGAAAACCCCTATATATTCATGTATTTGAATGGTTATCTGATAAGGAGTAGCACTATTAGGAGGTGTGGTCTTCTTGCAGCACTGGTGTGGGGGTGAGCTTTGAGTTCTATACTCAATATATGCCTAGTGGTGAAAACAGTCTGATGTTTTAAAAACAAAAGTTCCAGCAGTTTAATTTTACAAATGAGTACCCAGGAGCCAGATGCCTTGGTGGCAGCCTTCTAGCTCAGAGAGGCAACTGACCTTCCTACCTCACTGATGTTCCAGGTGTAAAAAGGTCTTTCTCTTCTTCTACATGCTGCCTTATTTTCAATGTCCTTCCTTTCTGTTTACTTATGTTAACTCCCTGACAGCTGGTTGCTTGCTCTGCCTCTTAGGATTAAATTTACTTGGCTCTAGGGTTACAAGTTTGTGCTAGGGCTGAGCCACACTACATTTTATTCCAGTTCACAATCTTGGAGCTCAAAATGTGATAAAATATTCTGCAACATTCCCACTTTTTGTCTAAATAAGAGACTCTTCTACTAACATCAATAAACAATATACTGTATGGTAAGAATTTCACACTGTCCAGTCCATTTCTATTTGTTAATCTTGGAGAAAGTATTCTACTATCTATTCTATCATTAAGAGTCCAAAGTTCTGGGGCTGGAGAGATGGCTCAGTGGTTAAGAGCACTGACTTCTGTTCAGAAGGTCCTGAGTTCAAATCCCAGCAACCACATGGTATCTCACAACCATCTGTAATGAGATCTGATACCCTCTTCTGGGGTGTCTGAAGGCAGCTACAGTGTACTTACATATAATAAATAAATATTAAAAAAAAAAGTCCAAAGTTCTGTACCTAATCATTTTCTATCATAACTTGTATTTATTAACTGAAAACACACTTTAAGTCTTAGAGCATTTTCTTAAATCCTAAACAACTTAATCTTAACTGTGATACTATAACTATCTAGTCTTCTGTCCCATCAGAGAGTTGAGAGAGATAAATATTTCCTGAAAAAATAAGTACAGATCAAGCAGCTTACAAAACTATAGAAATATTAGGGACTTCTGATCACCTGTCAGTCACCCAAAATTCTTCTGCAATGTTGGTACATTTATCTTTTCAATATACTGGTCCATAATATTTGACAGATTTTTCTGTGAAGCAACAAATAAGAAGGACTTCTCTACCTTGTCCTGGCAGGGTTTGGCATTTGACTTTTTTTGTGGTCTGCTTGTCCACAGCATGAAGGACAGATGGTCAGCAATAGAGGGAAGGGTAGTTTCATGCCCAGTGACAGTTTGCAACATTTGCAGCAAATTTCATAAGGAGTTTCTTCGATGTTCATCATCATCTTTGAAGTAGTATGGGATTGCTGCCATATTGCTAAGCTGACATTTCTCATTGTCAAAAATTAATAAAAACATTTTAAATGCCACATTCAATAGATTTTTGATGTTCTTGAAGACCATCTGACATTTTCAGTGTCACGAGCCATCTAGGATTGGCTAAAGCTAGCAGGTGACTTTTCTGGTGTTGGCCCACTATTTTTGTGTGGTCTCTGATGGATGAGCTCTACAAGGTAAGGTCCCAATGAGATTTCTTCCTGCAGCTGATATGCCTTTCCTCTCACTATTAAATTAATATAATCCCTGGGCTTAAGCCTACCCTACTGAGCAGATTTCTTGCAGATCAACAAAAAGATGAACTTTCATGTATTAATCCTGTTTAGATGAATTAATGATTTTATATAATTCCTGATTTGACTCAAATAATCATAGGAAGAAAGTTAGGTTTTTGGTTTTGTTTTGTTTTGTTTTGTTTTTTGAGACAGGGTTTCTCTGTGTAGCCCTGGCTGTCCTGGAACTCACTCTGTAGACCAGGCTGTCCTCGAACTCAGAAATCCACCTGCCTCTGCCTCCCAAGTGCTGGGATTAAAGGCATACGCCACCACTGCCCCGCGGAAAGAAAGTTTTAAGAGATAGTTTTAGTTGTTTTGCTAGAAACAACTAAAAAAAAAACTAAAGTTAGATTCAAGAATAGAAGGTAACCACTCCTCATAATATAAGTTAATACTGCATAATAAGAAATCAAATGAGCTTTCAGGGTTGCCCTAAAAAGAGAAAATAGCTTGAGATAAATTTGTGTTCAAAGAAAAGCTTTCAAGTCCAAGAATAAAGCCACAGGTGTGCTCTCTCATAAAGCAAGACCATTTGAAACTGTTGCCTTGAACTTATAATGAGCCTATAGAATGAAACACTGCTTTGAACTTGTTACTGTTATTGCTCTGTAACTTCCATTTTTTTATTTTAATTTGTTTCTCATTATGGATGGTTGTGAGTCACCATGTGGTTGCTGGAATTTGAACTCATGACCTCCGGAAGAGCAGTCAGTGCTCTTAACCACTGAGCCATCCCACCAGCCCCTGTAACTTCCATTTTTATGTAACATTTTATCTATGAGGTAATTTTCTAAAGAACTTTTGTCTAAGAAGATATAAAAAGGCCAAAGAAAAAATTAGTAGTTTCAGAGTGTGGCATTCTGCCTCATTCATCACATCTAAATGTTGTGATATAGCCATTTTCCACTTCATCCAGTGTGTATGTTTTTTTTTGTGTGTGTGTGTGTGTGTGAGTGTCTCTTTCTCTTTTTTTCTGGTTCACAAAGTAGGTAACTAGCCTGTCTTGCAAATAGAACTCCTGTACCCCATATCTTAATTGGGTTATCTAGAGTTTGGTAGTTTAACTTGAGTTTTTTTTATATATAATTTGGATATTACCCCTCTAATGGATATAGGGTTAGTGAAGATTTTTTTTCCCAATCTATAGGTTGCTTATTTCTCCTGTTGACACTGTCCTTTGCCTTACAGAAGCCTTTCAATTTCCTGAGGTCCCATTGTTGAATCTTAGAGCCTGAGCCATTGGCATTCCATTCAGGAAATTTCCCCTTGTACCAATGAGTTCAAGAATCTTTCCCACTTTCTGTTCTTTGAGATTCAGTGTATCTGGTTTTATATTGAGGTCCTTGATCCTCTTGGACTTGAGGTTTGTGCAAGGTGATCAATAGGGATCTATTTTCATTCTTTAACATGCAGACAGCCAGTTAGATCAACAGCATTTATTGAAGATGCTTTCTTTTTTATTGTGTGGTTTTGGCTTCTTTGTCAAAAATCAAGTCTCTTTATGTGTGTGGGTTTATTTCTGAATTTTAGATTCTATTGCATTCATTGACCTGTCTCTCTCTGTACCAAAACCATGCACTTTTTAATCACATTGCTCTATAGTACAGCTGTAGGTCAGGGATGGCAATATTTTATTGCAAGGGATTGTTTTCGCTATCCTTGGTTTTTGTTTTCCCATATGGAATTGAAAATTACTCTTTCAAAGTCTATAAACAATGTGTTGGAATTTTGATTGAATTGCTTTGAATCTGTAGATAGCCTTTGGTAAGACAGTAATTTTCACCTTGTTAATCCTTGTTATCCATGAGCAACTTTATGTCTTCTGATATCTTCTTCAATTTATTTATTCAGGGACTTGAATTTCTTGTCATACAGAACTTTCACTTGCTTGACTAGATTTCCATCAAGATATTTTATATTATTTGTAGGTATTGTGAAGGATGTTGTTTCCCTAATTCCTTTCTCAGCCTATTTATCATTTGTATAAAGGAAGGCTATTTATTTCTTTGAGTTAATTTTATATACAGCCACTTTACTGAAGTTGTTTCTCAGCTCTAGGAATTCTGTGGTAGAATTTTCAGAGTTGCTTATGTATACCAGCATATCATCTGCAAATGGAGAAGATAATTTGAATTCTTCCTTTCCAATGTTGATCTCCTTATGTTTTCTAATTGCTCTAGCTAGAACAAGTGTATATTGAATAGATAGGGAGAAGGTAGGCAGCCTCGTATTGTACCTGATTTTAGTGAGATTGTTTCTAGTTTCTCTCCATTTAATTTGATGATGTTGTCTGTTGGTGTGTTATTATGTTTAGGTGTGTGCCATGAATTCCTCATCTCTCTAAGACTTTTAACATGAAGGTTTCTTAGATTTTGTCAAGGGCTTTTTTAGCATCTACTGCAATGATCATGTGACTTTTTTCCTTGAGATTGTTTGTATATGTATTACATTGATGGATTTGCATATATTGAACCATCCGTCATTACATCTCTGGAATGAAGCCTTCTTGAATCTTGGTGAATGATGATTTTGATGTGTTCTTGGGTTCATTATTATTGATGATTATTTGTTTTCCATGACTTTTATCACACCACCAAAATCAGACTGGGTAAAGAATGTGGCAAGGCTTTCCACTCTTTTCGTGTCTTAGTAATTATTAGAGCCAGCTTACATACATTAATGTCAACTTATGTGACATTATAATGTCATGAGGCTTTGAGGTTTCTTCAAATGTATCTCTGCACTAGAACATTCACAATGAAAACGAAAAGCCCCACTGTTACAAGAATATTATAAAAATTTTATTTTTATTGGCAGTTGAACAGCAAAAACTTGTAATGGAGAAGAATCCAGTAAAAACAAAGGAAACTCAATTTAACATGAAACATGACAAATTTGTATTTAAGACATATTACTGTATACCCTAACAATGGGTTTTTTGACACCCCTTCATACCAGGAAATTGTTGTTTTGTTGAGTTACCCCTTCTCACCACCCCGCCCCAGTAATTGTTACAGGTAAATAAAATAACCATAGTCTTGTTTGTAAGCTAGTCAAGGATAAGCTTAAAGTGGTTTTACAACATAGATTTTTTTATACTATAATCTTCAGGGTTCATTGCTACATTTCTTTATTTGCTGTGTTGTGTATGTCTGTGGTATGCCTGTGCAGGTCTGAGGACAACTTGGAGAAATCTGTTCTTTATTTTCAGCATGCATGTCCTAGCTGTTGATCTCTGGTCATCAGGCTGGGCATAAGAGAATTTGTCTACTAAGCCATCTCCCAGACTCAGTGTTCTTTGGAGTCTTCCTTCATTTTCTTCTTACAAATGGTGGCATCTATATTTTCTAAGTCATACTTCTATACAACTCCATCTGATGTTGGATCTGCCATTGCTTCCTATTTCATTTGGCATTTTCTGATCCACTTTTTGTGGTTTTTATACTTTACTGAGTGTTTGGTTCCTTTCTCTTTTTCTTTAAAGATTTATTTATTTATTTTATGTATTCACCATTCAGGCACACCAGAAGAGGGCATCTGCAGATGGTTATGAGCTACCATTTGGTTGCTGGGAATTGAACTCAGGACCTCTGGAAGAGCAGTCAGTGCTCTTAACCACTAAGCCATCTCTCCAGCCCCCATGTGCTTGATTTCTAATATTCTTTGTTTGTTTGGTTGGTTGATTGGTTTGGTTTTTGTTTTTTGAGACAGGGTTTCTCTGTATAGTCCTGGCTGTCCTGGAACTCACTTTGTAGACCAGGCTGCCCTCAAACTCAGAAATCCGCCTGCCTCTGCCTTCCAAGTGCTGGGATTAAAGGCATGTGCCATCACTGCCCAGCAATTTCTAATATTCTTGTTTAGCCCAGCTAAGTTATTATTTTGATAGTTTTGAAACATTATCTGGCCAGGTGGTTGGTGGTGCACGCCTTTAATCCCAGCACTTGGGAGGCAGAGGCAGGCAGATTTCTGAGATTGCGGCTAGCCTGGTCTACAAAGTGAGTTCCAGGACAGCCAGGACTATACAGAGAAACCCTGTCTCAAAAAAAAAAAAAAAAAAAAAAAAAAAACCACATTATCTGGTTACCTTAAGGTCATTAAATCACTAGTGTAAGTTGTGTATTCAAGGTACCTTTGGGATGGATTTATTGTATTTTGTGATTGTTTTGCTCCATGTTTCCTATTTCTGTGCTTATAGCACTTATTGATATTTGGGCCTTACAAATAACTGTCTTGTTAGAAATTCTATTGCCTCTTTAATATATTATAGAACATGTCTACTGTATCGTGGCCTTTTTTTATTGGGCCCTACTCTGTCCTTGGTCAGATCTCTGGTATGGATGTTAGTCCTAGATGCAGCACAGATTTGCGGGCCTGAGGGACTGTGCAAGGCAGGCTGATCCCACATGGAGGGAGCTGACATGTAGTGGGTAGGAGGGTAGAAGAAGGTAACTTAGAGGTGCTGTGCTGAGCTGAACTAAGCTGGGTCACATCATCTGGATGCAGAACTAGGGCTGAGGAGAGGGCAATGGGGATGGTGATGAGAATTAGGACAGGGCCTACTTCCTGAGTCCAGCACATGCTCCTGGGGAAGGGCTGGAGAAGGACTGAAGGTACAGGGTTGCTTGGTAAGAAAGGTGTGTCTGCTGACTGCCTGCATCTGAGGCTCTGCTGAGAATTCACATTGCAACTTGGCTGGAGAAGCGTGCTGGTACTAGCTGACCCATTCTCACATGGCTGCTGACAGATTTCTCAGGACTCTAGATCAAGTGAAATCTGGCTCTTCCTATACTTTGTGGCCAGCGTAATAGCCTTGGTTTAATATGACAGACATTGATAATGTTGCTACTTTCCAGGGACAGAGTTCTGTGTGAAAGATTGGTGTATGGGATGTTAGCCCTATTTTCTTTAAAATGAATTGTTAAATTTATTTTTAGGAGAAATCATACATGTGACCTGAACAACATTGTAAACTGAACACTCAGACTAACACTTCCATGTACAGGACAAATAATTCCATAAAAGGGACATTCTAAGCTTTGCATAATCCAAGTAATTACTGATTTTTGCATTGCACAGTGAAAGACACTAGAGAATAATACCACATCCAGTTCCATCAGAGACTGATATTAGAAGTTTGGACTCCTTTTTAGAGACAAGTGATGAGTTGGTATGAGGATAGACATAAACCTACAGATGGTTAGTAATTGCAGAGGGAGATTTAATGTCTCTGGGGAAGAGAAATGTCCTACATAGCTGACCAACTATATGCATTACTCTCCAATCATTATCTCTAATTCAGATTATCCTTGAATTATTCCCCTTTGTGTTCTTTATACATATGATATGAGACTTACATTATTTCCCATTTCACTCTTCAAACCTCCTTGACTGATGCAGTCCTCTGGGGTTAATTTTACATTGGCATTTGTCTGCAACTTGGATGGCTTCCTTGGACCTTACACCACAAGTTCAACTGTGTGTGGAATCTTTCTTTACATTTAACCAGAACAGAACTCCAGCTCTACATGTGGATACAATACATGACAAATACATCATCTATTTTTCACCCGTGTTATTGACACATTCAGCCAGGAAAGTAAACTTGAAATGAACATTTCTGGATATGTCATGTGATGCAGACTCATTTGGTGTTTTGCTAAGATAGACTCATGTGGTGTTTTGCTAAGGCAAGACCCATGGGAGAGCACGTGATGTTTGGAGAGAATATAAATAGGACTCAATGGACAAGTGATGGTGCGCTTGCAATGCTTCTTTGGTCTCGAGTTTTTGTCTTCTCTGATCTTCACTTTGTCAAGAGAGACACAACACAGAACTTCTCCTGGTGTCCTGGTTGGTCCTAACTCATGCCAATCGGTGAAGGCTTTGTGGTTTCTGCTGGATAGTGCCACTGCTGTTGAATTGTGTTTGGTATCATGACACCATTGAATTAGACTGTTGCTATCTTTTTTTAAAGATTTATTTATTGTTATATGCAAGTACACTGTAGCTATCTTCTGACACACCAGAAGAAGGCATCAGATCTCATTACAGATGGTTGTGAGCCACCATGTGATTGCTGGGATTTGAACTCAGGACCTTCCAAAGAACAGTCAGTGCTCTTACCCACAGAGCCATCTCACCAGCCCCAACTGTTGCTATCTTGACAGATTGGAATCTTCCCTAAGTCCTCAGGTCATCTTCCTGATGGCCTGAGGCTAATTAAGAAAGCCTGAGGCTAATTACTGGGTAGAATGTATAGGCAGGACTTCCCGGTTCTAGGAGAAAAAGGCAGATGCAAGAGAGGAGAGGAGGTTCTTTGCCATGCTTTGGAGGGAGAATAAGCCAGCAGCCATATGAGGTCATGGGAGGAGCTGGGGCCTGTGGCCACTACTTCAGGAGTGCCCCCGGCCCAAAGTGCACTATTATATCTAAGTACATCGTAGCTGTCTTCAGAAGCACCAGAAGAGGATGGTTGTGAGCCACCATGTAGTTGCTGGGATTTGAACTCAGGACCTTCAGGAGAGCAGTCAGTGCTCTTAACCGCTGAGCCATCTCTCCAGCCCCTACATAAACTTCTATAGTGAAATTTGTTCCTTTTCTTCAGCAAGAGACCTAGTATCCTCTCCTGATGTCCTGTTCTGCTTTTTTCCTTCAAGTATGTTTTATTTTATTCTAATGTTGCTTTGGATGACCATGAAATGGAAAGAACTGCTTATTTTTGTACACTCAGATTGCTACCTTGTTATATTAGACATGGTGTTCCTGGGAAACTCTGAATGGAAATTGTGCTGCATGATGACAATCAGTTTCTGTTTAGAGAAAACATTTGAATATACATACAGAAGAAATGGGGAGAAGAAACATTTTCATTATTTTCTTCTTTGGGTTGTAAACATTTCTGTCTATAAGCCCCTCCACAGTTGTTTTCAAATGCAATGGTATATCATGAGGAGAAATGTTATGTCAGTTTGTGTAGCAGAGTCTTTCAAATACTTTCTTCAATGTTTTCTTTGCATTAACAACACAAACATAAGTCACACAGATGAGAGTTTCAGTTCTAGCTATTTGCAGAATGAACTTCACTTAATATGTCCTTAGAAGCAAGCAGCTGTCTACTCAGCATTTTAAAATCACAGTTACATATAGACACCCACCACATAAAATGAGGCATATTTTATTTCTTTTCAAGCTAGTAGACATTAAAATCTACATTCCATATTCAAATGAGGACCTTACCGATGGTCTCACATGTCCTTATTTAGTATTCTAATTATATATTTTAGGTCATAGGACTGAAAATTTGTTCAAATGAGAATTCATGATTGTCATGTGTGTCACCCTTATATGGATAAAAAAGCCTGTATAAGAGACCTGCATGCTGGGTAGTCCATGATGTTTCTAGTGTGTTTTCTTGGCACTGTGTTCTGTATTTGATAGATATCCCAAGGCTGACATGGAGGGTTACCAAGGTTTGGGAGATTATTGGGAATTCAGCCATCTCTTTGCATCTAGCTTTGATCCCCCCCCCCCCCGCAATGGCTTGGTAGTCAAGAGTTTCTGGGTTTTCTCACAAACATCTATAAGAGATTAAGTCAGGAGATGCAAGAAGTTTTGGTAATTTCTACTCAGTCCATTCAGTTGATGGAGGCTTGTCTTTAGGAAGCCTCCATTCAATGGGAAAGAGTGTCTGAAAAGATCACTCACCTATACCAGAAGTGCTTTTAGTACTCTTTTCGTCCTGGGAAAACTCCATAGTGACATCCACCAGCACAATATGCATGCTGGTGTTTACATTATTATTGATGGTTTTAATGTATAGGTATAGCAGTCATTCATTTATCTTTATCGCCAGAAATGCCTTCATTCAGAGATATGGGTATTGATCTTTCAGTATTAGGAAAGGTGAGAACCATTGAACTATTTGGTTAATTCTGTAGAATTAACAAATTTCGTTTTCAAGTGTCCAGTTCTTTAATTCTATCTTGATTTAATTAACTAATTAATTAATTTATTATTGGTTTGAATTCTTGCTTTTCTCCAACTTTGAAATACTTTGTTAGATGAAGGGGGAGGTTCTGATGCTAAGGTCTTGTCCACCAGTTGGTTCCTGATCTGGCAGTAACGAAAGCCTGAGGCTAATTACTGGGTGGAATGCAGGCAGGACTTCCCGGTTCTAGGAGGAAAGGCAGATGCAAGAGAGGAGAGGAGGGTCTTTGCCATGCTTTGGAGGGAGAATAAGCCAGCAGCCATATGAGGTCATGGGAGGAGCTGGGGCCTGTGGCCACTACTTCAGGTGGGTGGTCATGGATGCTTGGCAGAGGCTGGGTGGGTCTAGCCACTGAAGTTTAGGTCAGGTGAGAGGAGTGGAGATAAAAATATTATTAAGTGCACATTTTTCCAGGCAGGAGATAGTAACACCCAGCAACTGTGTTCTAAGGCAAGTTGAAAAGGAACAAACTGTGTATGTGTGTCTTTTGTCTGAGGATTCAAGCGAAGCCTGCAGCAGTTAGATTATTTACTGGAAACCTCTCTGATATATAAATTAAGAACTCAGTATAGGGGCTGGAGAGATGGCTCAGTGTTTACGAGCACTGACTACTCTTCCAGAGGTCCTGAGTTCAATTCCCAGCAACCACATGGTGGCTCACAACCATCTGTAATGGGGATCCAATGCCCTCTTCTGGTATGTCTAAACTGAAGACAGCTACAGTATACTCATTTTATATATATGTGTGTGTATATATATGTATATATACATATATATTTGTATGTATATATATATATGGTATATATGGTACTATGATATATATATATATATATATATATATATATATATATATATATATAATCTTTAAAGAAAAGAACTCAATATAACCATACCTCATAGGACCACCTTCTTGGCTGATTTCTTCAATGAGACACCATTCATATAAAGGTATATTATTTACTCACCAACTGTGTATTTTTCAAAGCTAGTCTTTATTAATTTCTATTTTATCCCAATGTTCCCTGATAGGATGTACACGTTTTCTGTTTCTTTCTATTTACAACAGCTTGATTTGTGGTCTGTAATGTGGTCCATTTTAGAGAAGGTTCTTTTTGCCACTGAGAAAGCTGTGTTTTCCATGTGTTGGTACAATGTTCATAGATATGCTTAAGTCAAGTTGATATATGGGGTATTTATATTTGCAGAATCTTTGCTTATCATTGATTTGGAGGACCAATCCATATATAAGAATGTACAACTGAAACCCCTTATTGTTTACAATAATATTTGTGATATTAATGTAACTATTTAAAATAGTTATATCCTTTTTGTCAATATGTAGTACATAGAAACAGAGACCTATATTGAAAAGGGAGATGAGCCAAATGAACTCATTTAGAAGAATGAATCACAGTAACTGGTGTTCTTACTTCAGTATTTGCACATATCCCAAAAGCCACCTTAAAATTAAGTTTATATAAAAGCAAAAGAGGTAATATTTAAATGCTCATAGCAAAAGATTTTTTTCATTTAATATTTTTGCTTTTTGAATTTGACTTTTTGCTTTTATTTTAATTTGACTCAGTTTTTAAAATAAATTTTCTTTTATGTGTGTGTTTTGCATAAATGTATGTCTGTACACAATCTGTGCACATATTCAAGAGAAGGCATCAGATCCTCTGCAATTGAAGTTACATATGGTTGTGTGCTGGAAACTGAACTCCAGTTCTCTGCAAGAGCAAAGTACACTTAACCATGGAGCCATCTCTCCAGCCCAATAATTCATGCCTCTTTTCAGAGAAGACCCAAGTACCATCCTTGCCCCCATCAAACACTAGCAGCATTTTCTATCCTGGGTTTATGTTAAAAGCTCTTTACTTCAAACATAATACATGGCCACAGCAAACAATTATATTCTGTATCACAAAAAGACCTTTCCAGGATGAGTCCTCAGTTACAACAGTATAACTTGATGAAACTCCACTGAAGACATAGCAGCATTTTTTGAAAGGATATGACATCGATAAGCATTAATGATAATTGTAAAGTGTATTAAGCAGAGCAAATGAATTAGAAGAGGATCTAGGACAGTAAAAATGGAAGTTTTCCTTATGAGCCAATATATAGTAAGGCCCTGAACTCAGTGCCCACACATTCACTTTTAAACCAGAGTTAAGTGGCTGGACATGCACTTGGTACAATAAAGGTTACAGGCAGATGGGGTCTCATAAATAACAGCCAACTCCCCAAAGTTAGAGCCTTAAATACCACATGCACATTTTTTTGTATCATATGCCATGTAATACACATCTTTCATTTTCCCTCCACATTAAAGACTTTGTGCTTGTTTCCAGTGCTGGCATTTGTCCACCTGGCACTAGAAATAAAGTAAAACAAATGAGATCTGAATCTGTTCAGAACAATTATGAATGGAAGTTCCCTGAAAGAATAACACCTGCTCCTATATTGAATATTCAAGGCTGATTGGCCTATTGTGCAAGTCACTCTTCAAATTTTGAGAGTTGTCTTAGGCTGTAAATAACCATCTAATGCCTTAACTTTTGTGTGATATAACATGTTTATGGCTGTTAGGTATATTATTTTGCAGTGTAGAAACAGATGCCTAACTCTCAGCAACATAAATGCCAAGAGTGTTATCTGAGAGGAATGCTAAGAGAACATCCGGTCATATAGCAGGAGTGGAATACCTTGTAACCTATCCCCACAGTGTTTCAGCCAACATGTTTTCAAGATGTCTTGATTGACAAGTCTCTTTGTTCTGTAACAATGAATGTTTCATGAAACTGAAACTGTGTTGTAATACAGTACTTAAGGTAATAAGATACTGGAGTCCTAGGCCATGGTGTCATATAGCAGTTTTTCCCCATTTGGTTGCCTACACACTCCTGTAAATAACACTTCCTCAGGTCTATAAGAAACCTCAATCAAAACACTTACCTCACACCTTGGACATTGGTAAATTTCTATGTTGTTCTGCCATTTATGCCTATCTGGGATGTCTAGGCATTTG
>NW_022196914.1:29459425-29477748 GCF_008632895.1 Mastomys coucha | reverse complement strand
CGTATTTGGCTTCAGAACAAACAATTCCTTATTCCCTTTCTGGTAAGAATGGTGTCTTAGCTAGAGTTTCAATTGCTGTGAAGGAACACCATGACCATGGCAACTCTTAACAAGGAAAACATTGAATTGGGAATGACTTACAGTTTTAGAGGAATAGTTGATTATTGTCC
This sequence comes from Mastomys coucha, assembly GCF_008632895.1. Lineage (NCBI taxonomy): Eukaryota > Metazoa > Chordata > Mammalia > Rodentia > Muridae > Mastomys > Mastomys coucha. Next base: position 29,477,578 of record NW_022196914.1, on the reverse strand, counting down.
TAGTGGGAAGCTTGGCAACACTCAGGGAGACATAGTGCTGGAGGAGAAATTTCTACATCTGGATCAGCAGGCAGCAAGAAAAGAAAGAGCACCACTTGAGCTGGCTTAAGCATTTGAAACCCCATAGCCCACCCACAGTGCCACACTCTTCCAACAAAGCCATACTTACCCCTACAAGGTGACACCTAATATTGCCACTCCCTATGGGCCCATGAGGGCCATTTTTATTCAATCCACCACAAATTATTTCCTTTCTTCATTTCAGCATTAACCTGTATTGTCATAGGAACACAAGCCACATGAAATCATTTAGCATGTTGGATGAGTACTGGAGTGTTAAAAGTTGTCAGGAATGAATCTTTATAACTGGTTTTCCTACTTGCATATCCATACACATCATAAACAAGCTATCAGTGGTGGTTTGAATAGGCTTGACCCAGAAAGTGGCACTATTAGAAGGTGTGGCCTTGTTGGAGTAGATGTGGCTTTCTTGGAGGAAGTGTGTCACTATTGGGGGGTAGGAGCAATGAGATCCTCCTCCTAATCATGTGGGAGCCAGTCTTCTCCTAAGGCCTTCAGATGAAGATGTAGATCTATCAGCTCCTGCACCATGCCTGCCTGGATGCTGCCGTGCTTCCTAACTAGGAGGTGTGGCCTTATCAGAGTGGGTGTGGCATTGTTGGAGGAAATGTGTCACTGTGGGTGTGGGCTCTAAGATCCACATCCTAGCTACCTGGAAGCCAATCTACTGTTTGTCTTTGGAACAGGATGTTGGACTCTCAGCTCCTCCTGAGCCATGCCTGCCTGGACACTGCCATGCTTCCTACCTTGATGATAATGGACTGAACCTCTGCACCTGTAAGCCAACCCCAATTAAATGTTGTCCTTATAAGAGTTGCCTTGGTCATGGTGTCTGTTCACAGCACTAAAACCCTAATTAAGACACCATCTCAAGATAGAGGTTATTTGAAAGCAAAAGAGGTAATAGGGAAATATTCATAGCAACATGATTCTCACTTATTCTTTTAAAAGAAGATTGTCCTTGCTTCTTTAGTCCAAATCACTGGTAGCATTATGTATCCTGGATTGCATTTTAAAAGATTGTTTCTCCTGTTATAATGATCATAGAATACACAATTGCATTTGGTTTAACAAGTGGACCTTCCAAGTTGATCCATAAGTTACAATAGTGCAACGTACAACTAGTTAAAATTACACTAAAGACATACCAGTACTTCAGAATAAAGACAACATTGACAAGCACTGACAATGACTATAAAGTGTTTAAGTCTAGCAAGTGGATTAGAACAGGATCTAGGACAGTTTAAAAGGAAGTTCTCCTTACTAACAAATCCATTAAAAGGTGCTGTGAGAAACCATTATCTGTCCTTCAGGCAATGCCCTCACCCTCTTCTGGTCTCAACCAGAGCTAAATGATTTCAAAAGTAGTTGGTTCTAGAAATTTCACAGGGAGAATGGGTCATAAATGGATTTCTAGATTATGTGGTCAACCTGTTTAACTAATTATCGGTGTTCATAAAACATCTAGAATAAATGGTAAGTCGTTTCTTAGCTTTTTACCTCTTTTACTACACTAAATTCATTTCAATATTATGCTGATTTCCTAACTTTAAAAATGATCAGTAACAAGTAAGTAAGCTGAATTTAAAATGTATATAAAATGGAAGAAACATAGATTGGGAAGGCCACTGTCCATAATTCCTCCCATGTACTCACAGCAAGCCTAAGTAGAAGATATAGGGTGAATCTGGTCCCATAACCATCTCCAGGGAGCCAACTCCTTCCTCTTCTCTGCAGTTCCACAGAAGAAGGTATCCATAGCCAACCACAGCTGAGCATGTGTACTTCAGAGAACCTTCTCTCTGGCTCTCATTCTGCCTTCACAGTAAGATTGAATCTCCCTGAAAACTTTATGATATCTAGATTCATGGGGGCAATCACTGAAACTAGCTAAATTTTGATGAGTGAGCATCTGTATTTATACCTCCCCTATTGTTTTTCCACAGGGGTGAGGGGGCACTGAATTTTATTGTCACACTATATCATCCTTCCAGGCATTCCCTGCCATAATGTGCCCTACCTCCAAATTGTGAGATAAAATAAAGCTTTTCTGTCCTCAAGAGTCTTGTGAGATACTTTCTGAGAGAAACAGAAAAAGTTATGATAGCTATGATGTTGCATAATCTCAACAGTTACAGAGGAGAAGCAGGGATTTGATGAGTACAAGTTTTTCAGCTATGCAGTTTGAGGTCTGCCTAGGCTATTTGAAAGCCTGTCTCAAATATAAAAATGGTTACAATTCTTGATAATTAAGGGCACTGTGCAGGCTGGTTTTGTGTGTCAACTTGACACAAGCTGGAGTTATCACAGAGAATCCCTTGAGGAAATGCTTCCATGAGATCCAGCTGTAAAGCATTTTCTCAATTAGTGATCAAGGGTGGGAGGGCCCATTGTGGGTGGTGCCATCCCTGGGCTGGTAATCTTGGGTTCTATAAGAAAGCAAGCTGAGCAAACCAGGGGAAAACAAGCCAGCAAGTAACATCCATCCATGGCTTCTGCATCAGCTCCTGCTTCCTGCCCTGCTTGAGTTCCAGTCCTGACTTCTGGTGATCAACAGCAATGTAGAAGTGTAAGCTGAATAAATCCTTTCCTCCCCAACTTGCTTCTTGGTCCTGATGTTTTGTGCAGGAATACACACCCTGACTAAGACAGGTACATCTTTTAAATTTTTTTATATTCTTCTATGGCAAAATTTTTAGTTCAAACTTACATAAAATGTGACATCTTCTGGGTAACATGTTTACTATTTCTATATAAACATGAGAATATTGCAAAGTGAGAATGTCTGCTGCATGTATGCTGGATGATTCTCTCAGAAAATAGTCATTTGTGTGAAGGAGATGGGTGTTATTTGTAGAAGTCATATCCTTCTAAAATGAAAGCAAAAAGGACCAAATACCCTGTACTTGACTATGTGTTCTCATCACTAAGGGCCTGTGGAAGTATACCAATTATTCATAAACCTTAGACTTCTTACTCATAGTCTCCTCTCCAAATTGAACTCATATTTACAGGGAGGGGCTGTATTATTCATTCTTCTCCATCTATAGAAATATTGGCATTTGTGACACCAAATAGCTACTTTTTTATTATTATTTTATTTATATGAGTACACTGTAGCTTTCTTCAGACATACCAGAAGAGGGCTCTGGACCTCATTACATATGGTTGTGAGGCACCATATGGTTACTGGGAATTGACCTCAAAGCTCTGGAAGATCAGTCAGTGCTCTTAACCGCTGAGCCATCTCTCCAGCCTCCCCCACCCCACCCCCAATAGTTATTAAACTTCCTTCTTAATCATTTCAAGGCAGAATAAAAAAGGGCACAAGTTTCTTATGGTGATTAGAAATAAAATATTTTCCTTCTCAGCTGAGATTTAGCTTCTTTGTGAATCACCATCCGTCACAAGTATAGATTATACTTCTCTTCCTTCTAAAGAGGTTTAGTCTTTGGTCTTTGGCATGACCAGTACAGCACTAGATACTGAGATAGGAGGTCCCAATGGTGCCAATCTATCTTTATTCATTCATTATCTCTATGTTCCCAGTTAGAGGAAGTGAGGGCAGTTCAAAGTAGATAGACTTGACCTTTAAAATACTGATATAGGAAGAATTTTAGAATGAAAAAAGACAGAAGAAACTGAAGAAATATAAAACCTAATGCAGCGATAAATTCTACAGTGGATGACAGACCAGGAATTGGGGGCGGTGTACTGCTACAGCTCACAAAAAAATTAAATTTCTTACACATACTAATGGGTTAATTTATGAAAAAGGCATTGTGGGCATATGGAAAGAGTCTTCTTAGATGGATTCTCTGAGTTCTTTCTATGTTAATTCTAGAGAGCTGGGCTTTTAATTTTGTCCTATGATTTTAAATCATCTTTGTGTACCCTGACCCATGCACTACACTGTATGGATTCCAATGTTCACACTAAGACTTTTTCCAGCTGTTGCACACTGGTTATTTTATTTTACTATAGGACAAGATTGCCTATTGTAGTGCTGCATTTATAACCAAAACCTCCTTTATCCGAGGCAAGCACGGGCTTTACCCCTAAGATGCTCAGTAACCCTTTTTGTAGTTCGTACTTTTAGACAAGATCTCCTTATTTTGCCCAGATTAGCCTTGGATTTGGGATCCTTCTGTCTTAAGCTGCTGAGCAGCTGCGAAGACAGGGAGTGCAAAATAGGCTGATTGCAAAATCATCTTAAAGAAATAGTGGTCATTTTCATGTAATTTTTTCGCTGATTTATTTTAAAGTAAAATTGAGTCAACGTGAATTTTACGCATGGAATAAATCCTATAAGTAGACGTTGAGTTTTAAATCGGAACATATTGACCAGAAATACCCAGCAAACCTAGCAAACATTACTGTCAAAGGCACGACTCACATTCAAACACCTCAAGTAGTGAATCCGGGATTTTAAAAGCAGCCTGACTGCCTAAGGCCATCTCAGTTCAAGAGCTGCTCAAGTTTCCACCCAGCCTCACCTGCAGAGGTGGAGAAACACAGGAAACCTGTACGTCACCAGCCCGTGTTCCTCGCGCCTCATCGCACAGACTTATGGGAAGTGTAGTCTTCCGCTGAATCGCTTCACAAGGAGCCATTGTGGAAACGGCACTTCCGCATTGCGTCTGCACTAGTGCATTTTCTCGCAAAGTTGGGCGATTCTCTAGTCCTGCTCCGCGCTCGGGTTGCATCGCTGACATGGAGATTGGTCCAGGGTGCCGTGTACCGATGCAGGTCGGAGGGACCGTGGGCGGGTCCGGCCCGGAGGGAGCGGAGGAGGGGTGGCCCGGAGGCGGGAAGAACAGACTTGGTGGAGCCCTGCTGACCTAGGCTGGGCCACAGCGTCTGGAAGCCTGGTGGGGCCGGGAAGAGGGCATGCGGTTGGTGCTGGAAGTGAACGTTCTGTGAGCTCAGGGTGACTGCCTGAGTCCACCCTCAGCTTCTGTTATAGCGGTTGGCTTGGTAGGAAGCGAATTGGGAAGTGTGAAAATCCAGGATGGCTCGGGCAAGCGGGTCTGCTCACAATCTGTACCTGGAGGTGGTGGTGGACTCACATTTCAGATTGGCTATGGACCCACGCCTTGTCCGCTCTTGTCAGTTTTCTCAGGACACCTAGACCAAGTGGAGGTCTGGCCCCTCCTGTACTTTATAGTTGGCCTAGTACTTTTTAGTTTGTGTTGATAGAAGTTCATAAAGTTACGAATTTCCAAGGACGGAGAGTTTTGCGAGGGAGGTTGATGTATATGTTCCGTTTTCACTGGAACAGAGATTTATGACCTGCTGTTTTAAATAGGAATACTTCATGATCACCACTGTGACCTGAATCCTCAGACTAGCACTCCAGGCAGAGATAGAACGATCCCCTAAAGGAAAAGATTCTAGCTTTGCAAAACAAGAAATTACTGATCCTACACTGTACTAGAGAGAATAACTCATCTAATTCCATTGGGAATTATGATGTCATTAGTTCGAGCGAGATGAGTTGACTTGAGGCTACAAGTGTGTCTAGGGATTGACAGTAAGGAGAGAAAGGTGCTTAAGTTTCTCTGGGAAAGAGAAATAGCCCTGCATACCTGACAGGATGTTTACAGTGCTCTCTAGTCACATGCTTTTCTTCTGCCATTGTCCACTGTGTACAGTGTCTAAAATTGACTGTCACTAGATGTGAGATCTTCGTTCCGCAAGTCTCCTTAAACAGTTCTTCTGGAACCATTTATCCAAGTGTTTATACTCTGTCAAAAGAGTAAAAGATGGATTTGAAGAGCTGTGGATTACTGGAGTCCTGCGGTTTGTACACAGTAGGTTGTTCACACAGTCTTTGTGCTCTTTCCTATTGTGTCACACTTCAATCAAACCAGGTGTTTATGTGCTAGAGACTGGCTTATGCCATTAAAGGAACGTGGTATTTTTAGCCTGGTGGTGGTGGTGGTGGTGGTGGTGTTACACGCCTTTAATCCCAACACTGGAGAGACAGAGACATGTGGATCCACAAGTTTGAGGCTAGCCCCATGTACAGAGCAAGTTACAGGACAGCCAGGGCTATCCAAAAACACCTGTCACAAACAACAACAAAATGTGAAAATGTGTTGTTTTTTTTTAAATTTTATTAAACTTACCGATTTGAAGTATAAAATGAATGTGAAGCTCCACAGCTTCCATTCCAAATAACCACTCTAACTCTATAGAAGTCTGTTGAGGTAAACAGACTTTGGTTCTGTTTAATTTCACTGTGATTTTTTTTTCTCTTAAGTCTTCTGATACATACTTACATATCAGAATTTTCTGTGGATTTTGAAACTATATTAAAATACAAATACTTCCCAGTAAATGTGACTAATTTGTAGGAATATAACTGCCTTAGGCATCAAAGTTCTTACAATGCATAGATGATACAGTAGCATCCTCACTTATCCTTCACATATGCATAATTTTAAGTAAGCACACCTGTGATTGAAGCATATTCTGGGGTGTAACCCTGCCATTTGACTTTGGGAGGTAGGAGTAGAAAATCAGGAGTTCATTGTTACACTCTGCTTAGAAAGTTCAACATCAACCTATGCGAAATGAGCCTCGTCAAAAATATTCTAAAACAATGGTTTAGGGATGTACTAAATACTTTTTACGGTTCCTGTCATCCGACTTAGCACCAGCAACCAGACAGAAACCCATCCAGTTGACGTTTTTCTGATTTTCAAAATTTCTACCTGTGGTTGAGAAGTTCTTTAGACTCTGCTTGACACAGAATTTAATATTTTTTCACTAACGTACTTTTGTTAAAGAGATTACATTTTGGAGATTAGATACTTCCTTTTGCTTGCTCTGTGGTGAACTATTTTCTTCTTTGCTTTGCCTATTTGGAGAAACGGTTGTTAGCTTTGGGTATTATTAATCCCTGTTCATTTCTGTCATGACCTCATAGTACATTCTTCTGTTCTTTCCTGGATTCTTCCAATCCGCTCCTTCCCATCTCATCTGAGACTTCGATCATTTCCCAGCTTTCTACTGCTGTTGAGTTCGATGCAGCCTTCCAGTGTTCACATGTCTTTCTATGGAGCTTGGATGGCTTGCCCAGTACTTGCACAACAGGTTCAACTGTGTGGTGGAACATTTTCTTTCAGAACACCGCTCCAGCTCTGCATGTAGATCATGACAACCACATTTTCCTCTGTCCTTCACATTCAGCCAGTAAACTACTAAAGTGGCCTTTCTTCCTCTTTCAGCGAGGAATCCAGTCTCCCATGATGCACAGTTCTGCCCCTTTCTGTAAGGATCTTCTCTTTGTATTCTCATGTTTGTACAAGTGAAAATAAGAGGGAAGGAGTTACTCATTTTAGAAACTCACAGATAGTGACATTGTTATGTTAGACATGTTGTCCTTGGGAAAACTCCAGAAGGAAAGTTTGCAGGATGATGATGATGATGATGATGTTCATTTTCTGGTGGTCTGTGTGACATCTGTTTGATAACATGGAGAGAAGATATAGAAGTTATTTGTATAGATTAGGATGGGAGACAGAAACATGCAAGAAATGAAAAATGTGAAGCACAGACTTTTAGCATTTTTCTCCTGTTGATTTACAAATGTTTCCGTTCTTGAGTCTATCTGTAGTTGTTTTCAAATGCAGTGACGTATTTTGAGTTGAAAAGTGTGGGTCAGATTGTTTGGCAGACTTCTTCAAGGACATGCAGTTATTATCTTCTTTGAGGTGGCTACATGAAAATGAATCAATTGGATGAGATTCTGAGCCTCAGCTGTTTACAGGATGGGCTGCACTTAATATTTCTTTAGGAACGAGTAGTAACATTGTACTGAATATTTAAAAATCATTGTTAGATTTATACATTGAACATATAGAATAATGTGTTACTTTCGTGGAATACATGTTTAAAAAGCATATTAGTTTGCAAGTGAATAGAACCTATTGACTCCCATGCCATGTTCAGTGTTCCAGATAGGCACTCTAAGTCATGGTATTGCAAGATGTGTTGACCAAAAGCAAGAATTCATGGGTTGCCGCATGTCAGGAACATGTGGATCAAGAGCTGGGTCAGAGACCTCTGGGTTGGCTACTTCATCGAACTTTAGTTGTGGTTTTAAGGCAGCATGTTCTTTAATCCATAAGTATTCTGTGTCCAAAGTGGTGTCACTAGTAGCTAGAAGCTAGTTGGGAATCCAGTCTTCCACTTGCACCTAGCTTTCACTTCCCCATAAGCTCCTGCTAAAGGACTGTTTGTTTTCAATGAAGGAATAACTTGGACATGGTGTACAAGAGTTCTCGGACTTCTCCTTTCTCCATTCTATTGGTCTAGGCTTGTGTCTACGACCAGCCTCCATTCAAAAAGAAGCGAAATTAAATTTCACCTCCCGGCCTATGCCGTCTCGTAGGTAACAAGTGGAAGATGTGTTTCTTGTCCCTCACCTTGTGAAGACGCTTTCAACAGAGTCTACTTTCTTAAGAGTGACTGGGTCAGGTGGAGTGCATGCCTTTAATCCCAGCACTTGGGAGGAAGAGATAGGCCAGCCTCATCTACATGATGAGTTCCAGGACATCCAGAGCTACATTTTGAGACCTTGTCTCAAAATAAATAAATTAAATAAATAAATAAATAAATAAATAAGAGGAAGAGGCTGGGGAGAGATGGGATTTAGCCATTTTTTTTATCATTCTGCTTGTGACTTGAGAGTTGTCTGTTGGCATCCTCCTCATTGCAGTTTCCCTCTGCTGTTTTGATGAGAGACTGTTTCCAATGCGTAAGTTTCTCTCCATTGCAGCTCTCCCACAGGCTCCAGTTTCTGTTCTGTTGACTTCTCTGCTCTCCACATATGTTTGGGAGCAGCTTTGTTTATGTATTTGTCCATGTTCTTTTCCTTCCATGGTGTGTGACATAACATCCCTCAGCTTCCCCAGTTGCTATTTCTGCCGAGGTAAACTACTAAGGATTTTACAGAAGTGCCTCCTGGGTAAGGAGCCGTTGTTTTCCTGTTCCTATCAAAATTCTTGCTTACACAGCTTGCTCAGCCTTCTTGAATTTCTTCAGTGTTACCTAGACTGGTGTTTGTTGGAAGTTTTAATTAGTTTCCATCATTTATTTCACATAAGTTTATGTGGTTTTTTTTTTTTTTTAAATAAGAGAGGTCTTCACATCTCACAGAATAGCCTTAAACTCCCTATGCAGATGAGGCTGGCCTTGAATACCTGATATCCCTGCCCATACCATCCAAGAACTAAGATTACAAACATGTAATACCATTCTGGTTTCCTCCTTTTCTTTTATTCTATGTAGTATGTTCCATAAATCCATTACATTCCCTTTGGGTTTTTTTTTTTCTAGTCCTTTCTTTTGCTTTTTTCTATATATTCCTTTTTTTCCTTATTGAATCTGTTTTTGTAAATGTAGGACCACATACCATGCTATGCCTATGTAGGAGCAGAATTTAAGAAACATTTAAGAATTTAAGTGGTATCCTTGGTACCAGGGATGCACTTCAGGTCATTACAGTGGGCTCCAAGTACCTTTGCCTACTGAGTCTCCCCACAGGCCTTCAGTGTTCTTAATGTCTTTTTTTTTTTTCATGCTCTTGTAACCTCTGGCAGCTTTCTGTTTGCTGAGGCCTCCTTCTTTCTGCCAGATTCTTTCTAGTGCTCACTCTTTTGTTATTTCCATTCAGTATGTCATTTTCAGCTCTGACATTGTGCTTCTCATATTTTATTGCATGGTTGATTGATTTCTGATGTTCTGGTTTACATATGGAGTTATTATCTTACCTCTTTAGTTGTTTGAATTCTCCTTTAAATGATGAAAACAGGCAGGGTGTTTAAGGCATCTTTGGGATATTTTGTTTTTCCTTTGTCTAATCCATGTTTCCAATTTGTATTCCTTATAGTGCTTGTTGATATTTGGCCTTTGGGAATAACAGTGATCACCCCATCTTGAGCTAGAATTTATAGAACCTTCAAATGTGTTATAAGAAATTAGATGGCTTTCTGTAGCAGTGAATTTTTAATCCAGTCTTGCTCCCAGGGGGTGATCACACTTCTTGTCACCTGCCCAACTCTCTGGATTCTCAAGTGAAAGACACATGCACAGAGTTATTTTTAATGTGCCATATTAGTTCTTGGCTGGGCACTTCCAAACTTTCCTGCTGCTAGCACACACTTCTCTCTGGTATTTCTTAGTTAACATTTTAAAAAATCTATATTTCGTCTCTGCTATTCCGGACCCAATCAGGAGAGTAGCCCCTGGAGCCACTTTTCCGGATTCTTATATATCAGCATACGCTTAATTTTAATCCTTCTGCTTGCCTGTCATGGCATGATCCATCCTACCCCCTCTCATAGTGGAATCCCTCTTTTCTCCCTTTTTTCTTGTCCAGGAATCCTAAAAGTCCTACTTCTTCCATCTTGCCCTGTCATTGGCCGTAGGCAACTTTATTTCCCAATCAGAGCCAACTGGGGGCAGGCTTCCTTTAGCCTACATGTAGAACATTCTAAACAGATTTTTTTGGGTAACATAATTAGCATGCGTGTCTTTCATTCGAAAATCCAGAGAGCTCTGGCAGGTGGCTAGAAGTGCCATCACTGCCTGGATTAACATCCTGAGAAAGGAGCTAGGAAATGGGAGGCTATCCTCCAAACTTCACCTTGCTGGCCCACTTATGAAAAGCAGAGCAACATGGCCTTTCCTAACCACTAAGTGTAGTTTGGCTTCATACAGGGAATTTATAAAGAGGAATTATTAAGAGAATGTTGACAAGTTAATAAAGGTTGTAAAGCGAATCTCAAATCCTAAGTAACTGGAAATGATACAGGAATCAACAACTATCCCATTCTTATTCTTAAACACATGTCTAAGTGGTGCCATATCATTAAACAGATGTCATTCAAAAGAGCAAAAGTGCCATCTTCATATGATGCAGGCTCTGCACAGTTGCACATTTTCCTGTTGTCAGAGCCACATACACTTTCTGATGCTTTTCTGTGGTTTCTTTCTACTTTTACTACTGCTGCAGCAAGGGTAAATATTATTTTACTAGATTTGTTTTTCTGACTCTTTAAGTTCCCTTTATTCATTTCAATTACAAAACTGATCTCAGAATCCCTCTGGAATGAATGCTTAAATTTTACTTTATATTTCTTTTTCTTTTTCTTCTTTTTTTTTAAAGATTTATTTATTATTATATGTAAGTACACTGTTGCTGTCTTCAGATACACCAGAAGAGGGCGTAAGATCTCATTACAGATGGTTGTAAGCCACCATGTGGTTGCTGGAATTTGAACTCAGGACCTTCGGAAGAGCAGTCAGTGGGTGCTCTTAACCGCTGAACCATCTCACCAGCCCTATATTTCTTTTTCTATAATTTTGAGATCATCCAAATATGACTGAAATCTAAATTCTATAATTTACTTGATCTTTAACAATGACATTGTGGTGCACATGTTTATAATGAACTGTTCAGTCACACAAAACATTGAAATTCTGTAATTTGGGGTGGTAGTGGTGCACACCTTTAATCCCAGCACTTAGGAGGCAGAGGCACGTGGATTTCTGAGTTCGAGGCCAGCCTGATCTACAGAGTGAGTTCCAGGACAGCCAGGGGTACACAGAGAAACCTTGTCTTGAAAAAGAAAAAAAAAAAAGAAATTCTGTAATTTGGGTCAATATAGAAGAGACTGAAAAGAGAGACAAAAAATCACATGATCTCAAACACAGGTTGAGTCTTAAGAATTTTAACTTAGAGAAGTTGGAAAAATAAAGATTTTGCCTATCAGGAAAGAGAGGCATTGGAAAATATTGCCAGTCGGTACTCTTATACAGTTAAATAGAAGGAAGAAGCTTAATCGTCAATTTTGTCCAGAATGATGACTGTAAGTCATAGAAGATTAGAAAACATATTTGTTTTGTTTTGTTTTGTTTGAGACCATGATAACAGTACTGGCTGCCCTAGAACTTGCTGTGTAAATCAGGTTGTCCTGGACCTCATAGAGATCACCTGCCTCTGCCTCCCAAGTTCTGAAATTAAAGATGTGCATTACAACACCTGGCCTAAGAACTTTGGACTTTTTAAGCTTAGTAACATTAAGTGTTAAAAGAAATGATCATTTTAAACTTGATATAAAGACAATGATGAGTCTGCCTATAGCAAAATACCCCTTTGAATATATAAATCTATGATTTTCTATTATCTAGTCATAGAACAGAAGAAATAATGTACTGCTATCATTGACCATTTGAGAACTTCATGCAATGAGATGAAAAGCAATCCAATACTAAAATGTAAAAAAATAATTAAGGGAAAATAGTAATTACAATCACATATTATAATTCTTAAACTCAGCAGATTAAGGTAAAGTTGTCATGATTTCAAAGGCTGCATTATGGATATGGTAAATACATGAATACATGTTTAAGAAAGATAAACACATGGTAGAAAAGGAGAAAGTGAAAGATGCGAGAGTGATAATCTTATATTGATTGAGTTGTCCTTATTTCAGGAAATCCTGTCATTCAGGGATGTGGCCATTGATTTCTCTGCAGAAGAGTGGGAATGCCTGGAGCCTGCTCAGTGGAATCTGTACAGGGATGTGATGTTGGAGAATTACAGCCACCTTGTGTTCCTGGGTGAGGATCACTTCCATCAGTAAATTCCTTTTGTGTTGTATAAAGTATTTAAAAATCTCCACCTGGCGCCAGGCGGTGGTGGCGCACGCCTCTAATCCCAGCACTTGGGAGGCAGAGGCAGGCGGATTTGTGAGTTTGAGGCCAGCCTGGTGTACAGAGTGAGTTCCAGGACAGCCAGGGCTACACAGAGAAACCCTGTCTCGAAAATAAAAAAAATAAAAAAAATAAAAATCTCCACCTGGGGTTTCTACCCGCCTTTGGGTTTTAGTTCCCAAGTGGAGGACACACTTATAGCCTTTATAATAAGCTCTAAACAGCACAATAGCTGCGCAGCTGCCTACCCCCCATGCTGTTAGGATCTACTTTGCTATCACTAACCCTGAGTTATCACTTACTATTCACTATGTTCCATCTGGGCTGCTCTTAACTCTAATTGGGCAGCCCTCAGGACTATGCTCTCATGACCCTTAACCCATGGTGGCTTCTGCTTCCACCTATCCTGCAATTTCTTCTTCCTCATGGTCCTCTCCCCACGAGCCTAGGAAACGTAACCCCACCTGTGTCTCTTCTGCCCAGCTCTTGGCTGTCAGCATCTTTATTTACTAACTAGAAGTAACTTGGGGGCAAGGTCACTCAGAATCTCACATGTAGACTCTCTGGGACCCCAAATAAACATTAAAATATAAACAACATTAGGCCAACCCACTGCATATGTGTATGGGTTTGTTATTGTGTTTATTTTGTACTTTGAGCCAGGTCTCTCTGTGTCATCTTGGTTGTCCTGAAATTCTTTGTAGAGCAGACTAGCTTGAAATCAGAGGTCCTCCTGCCTCTCCCTTTCAAGTGCCAGTATTAAGTGCCACCAGGCCTGTGTCTCATAGTGAATTCTTAATCCAAGGTAAATATTAAATGTTTTATAAGACATTTATAGAATCAAGGTAAATATTAATGTTTTATAGAACATTTCATGGGAGCTTGTAGTTTTCAACAGTTAGGTTTATGAGTCTTCATCCAAGGAAGAACTGGGGAGACTGTTAATATATCTAAGATAATATTTTTCCATTTTGTGTTTCTAACCTATCTGTTTCTTAGAAGTATTGTCTCTCATAAATGAAGGAAATGATGTTCAGTATATCCTACCCAAGCCCATAATAGTATAATCCTGGAATAGACATGTTATTTCCCAGATGAATAACACACAAACAATCATATTCTTTTTTTCCACAAACAGGTCTTGCTTTCTCTAAGCCATACCTGGTCACGTTTCTAGAGCAAAGACAAGAGCCTTCAGATGAGAAGAGAGAAGTGGCCACCACCATGCACCCAGGTGTGTAGAAATGAGGGGGGTCAGATGATAGAGTGTGAGGTCAGAAACCCAATAGAAAGCCAGACTTTACCATATGCATTAAGATATTATATTGTAATGGGAATCAATTTTTAGATATCCTCGTTGATTTATTTATTCATTCATTTCTATCAGAAGACGTCTATCTTAGGATGCTTTTTAAGTCTCCAAGCTTTATTTTCCCCCCAGAGCATTCTGCTTGTGTTCACAGTAACTGACAAAGTTTGTCATTTTACTGAGAGACTGCCTTTCAATGGAATTTTGACTGTTTCCTATACTTTTGAAAACTTGTACATGTGTTTAAAGATGTATCTGTGAATACATCATAATACAATATAATCATAAATAATTTTTTTTCATGTCACTTACATGAATGGTAATTAAAAATTTTTTATAAATGCTATGAATGATTATAATTTATTCTCATAAAGTGTTTTTTTTTCTTCTCACTCAGTGTTACTGATTTAAAATATACCCTTTGTGGAGATATTTCATAGATTGAAACTTTATATGTCTAAAAAAATGTTTTTAATAGCTTACCAGTTGTTTTTCAGAACTTAGTGGGTTCAAAACTCTCTTTTCATTATTTTACAAGCTTACTTTTATATTATTGAAGTCTAGGTTGTCTAAAATAATTTGTTTATATGTAAGCTCTATGTTTTGTGGATAGAGCATACAGTACTAAACACTTTAGCACAGTGTAAAATTAAAGATCAGTGAGCTCTGGTTCTGTGAGCATCAGAAGTTTCTACCTTGTGCGTTAGCATGACTCTTGTGTATAGTTTCTTCACTGGTTATTGTAAAATTGTGTATCTTTTAAGCAAATCTTACAATTTAGGCTAATTTTTTATCATCTAGCCTTTGATTGGTACGGCTCTCCAGCAGGCATTCTGTTATTATAGATGAACCTGAGTTGTTGTTTCTGTCCTCTTCTGTCCATAATATGACTCGGTGCTTCTTTTCTTTTTCCCTAACCAGAGGCACCTGGCATGGCAGGTGCTTATTTTCTTGTGAAAATGCAACATAGAGCTTCTTGACTTCTTGAAATATAATACTTAATGATATTATGGACAGTCTAACTACTATGCAGTATAGTATTTTGTATCTTCTAAATTAAAACTATACTTAGGATATAAAGTGTATATTTCTACATTCTTTCAACCTCAGAAATCACCACTAACAACATTTTTCATATTTAGCTTATGTTTTTATGTAGGTCTCATCATAAATTTATATATTTTTAATGGGCTCATATCTGTTAACATAATGTCCTTAAGAATTCCCACTATTATTAATGGTGCAACTTTCATTGCTATTTAACAGTTAGTAATATTTCATTATTTCTGTGTTCTATTTGATCTTCCTCTTATTTCAATAGAAATTTAGAATGTTTCCATTTACTGCATTTTCAACTTACACTGCAGTGAATATATGTATGGAAATTTGTAATTTCTCATTTATATGTGAAAATATGAGTAATGGTCTATATATTAAAGATAAGCATTATAAATTTTATGACATATACAAGAGCAATATAAATAAAGTATCTTACTCACTTTTTATTCATATCTCAATTTTTACTCACCAGATATAAAACCATATAAATGTAAAGAGTGTGGCAAAGCCTGTGATTGGAACTCACTCCTTCTTGAACACCAGAGAAGCAATCCAGGAGAGAATGCCTACAAGTGTGAAGAATGTGGTAAGGCTTCTGGCTCTTACTCAGTACTTTCTGAACACCATATAATTGATACAGAAGAAAAAGCCTACAAATGTGAAGAATGCGGCCAAGTCATTTGTACTTGCTCAGAAAATTCTAGCTACCAGAGAATTTGTATTGGAGAAAACCCCTACAAGTGTGAAGAATGTGGAAAAGCCTTTTCTACTTATATGTGTCTTGCTCAGCATGAGGTAGAACACACTGGACAGAAATTTTATAACTGTGAAGAATGTGGGAAACTGTTTTATTGTCCTTCTCACCTTACAGAACATCAAAAAATTCATTCTCAAGAGAATCTCTTTAAGATCGAGGTGTGTAGCGAGGTCTTTTGTGCTCCCATAGAACTTTCTGGAGATCAGAACTTTCGTACTGAAGAGAAGCCCTACAAGTATGAAGACTATGTTAAGGCCTTTAGCGCTTGTTCAATACTTTCTGAACACCCGGCAATTCATCCAGGAGAGAAAGCCTTCAAGTGTGAAGAATGTGGCAATGCCTTTTGTACACTCCATTCAGTATCTAAGATGAAAATTCATTGTGAAGTGAAATCCTACAAGTGTGAAGAATGTGGGAAAGCTTTTGCTAGTCATCTTTCCCTGATTCAGCATAAGATAGGTCATACTCGAGAGAAACCTTATCAATGTGAAGAATGTGGCAAAATGTTTTACTGTTCTTCAAACCTTAAGCAGCATCAAATAACTCATTCTCAAGAGAAACCCTACAAGTGTGAAGTGTGTGGCAAGGTCTTTAGAACTTGCTGGCAACTTTCTAAACACCTGAGGATCCATTCTGGAGAGAAACCATACAAGTGTGAGGAGTGTGGCAAAGCCTTTTATACTCTCTCCTACCTGACTCAACACAAATTAGGTCACACCGGGGAGAAGCCTTACAAATGTGAGGAATGTGGCAAAACCTTTTACTATCCTTCAGTCCTTAAGGAACACCTCGCAATTCATTCTGGAGAGAAACCATACAGGTGTGATGAATGTGGCAAGGATTTTTGCACTCGCTCAGGACGTTCCAGACACCAGAGAATTCATACTGGAGAGAAACCCTACAAGTGTGAGCAATGTGGAAAGGCCTTTTCTACTCATTCATACCTTTCTCATCACAAGATAGTTCACACTGGACATAAACCCTACAAGTGTGAAGAATGTGGCAAAAAATTTTACTATCCTTCTCGCCTTAAGGAACATCAAAGAATTCATACTCAAGAGAATCTCTACAAGTGTGAAATATGTGGCAAAGCCTTTTATACTCACTCATACTTTACTCAGCACAAATTAGGTCACACTGGGGAGAAGCCTTACAAATGTGAGGAATGTGGCAAAACCTTTTACTATCCTTCAATCCTTAAGGAACACCTCGCAATTCATTCTGGAAAGAAACCATATAGGTGTGAAGAATGCGGCAAGGACTTTTGTACTCGCTCAGGACGTTCTAGACACCAAAGAATTCATACTGGAGAGAAACCCCACAAGTGTGAAGAATGTGGAAAAGTCTTTTCTACTCATTCATACCTTACTCAGCACAAGGTAGTCCACTCTGGAGAGAAGCCCTACAAGTGTGAAGAATGTGGCAAAAAGTTTTACTATCCTTCTCGCCTTAAGGAACATCAAAGAATTCATTCTCAAGAGAATCCTTACAAGTGTGAAATATGTGGCAGTGTTTTTTGTACTCCCAAAGGACTTTCTAAACACCAGAGATTTCATACTGGAGAGAAACCCTACAAGTGTGAAGAATGTGGAAAAATGTTTTACTATCCTTCTCGACTTAAGGAACATCAAAGAATTCATTCTCAAGAGAATCCTTACAAGTGTGAAATATGTGGCAAAGCCTTTTATACTCATTCATACCTTACTCAGCACAAATTAGGTCACACCGGGGAGAAGCCTTACAAATGTGAGGAATGTGGCAAAACCTTTTACTATCCTTCAATCCTTAAGGAACATCTCGCAATTCATTCTGGAAAGAAACCATACAAGTGTGAAGAATGCGGCAAGGACTTTTGTACTCGCTCAGGACGTTCCAGACACCAGAGAATTCATACTGGAGAGAAACCCTACAAGTGTGAGCAATGTGGAAAGGCCTTTTCTACTCATTCATACCTTTCTCATCACAAGGTAGTCCACTCTGGAGAAAAGCCCTACAAGTGTGAGGAGTGTGGCAAAATGTTTTACTATCCTTCTCGCCTTAAGGAACATCAAAGGATTCATTCTCAAGAGAATCTGTACAAGTGCGAAATATGTGGCAAAGCCTTTAGTGCTCAGTTAGAACTTGCTACCCACCTGAGTTCAGGATAAAACCCTACAAGTGGGAAGGATATGGAAATGCTTTTTAACTCATCCATCATTTGTTCCTCAGAACAAATTCC
>NW_022196914.1:29458035-29459414 GCF_008632895.1 Mastomys coucha | reverse complement strand
CTTTTTAACTCATCCATCATTTGTTCCTCAGAACAAATTCCTGAACAAAATTCTTAACCATGTGAAGAATGGCAAAATGTTTTCTATCTTCCAAACCTTAAGCCTCTGGAGGGAAGTCACTCTCATGTGAGGTCTGTAGCAAGGTATTTTGCACTCACTTAGGACTTTCTAAAGATCAAAAGAACCATACTGGTAAGAAAGACCACAAATGTAGGAAAGCTTCTACTAAACTTTTTAACCTTACTTAGCACAAAGTAGTTCTTTCTGTTCAGAAGCACTATACAAGGGGAAACGCTGGAAAATTCTTTACTCTTTTTCAATCCTTAAAGAGTATCACAGAGTTCATTCCAAAGAGAGACCCTACAAGTATGAGGATTGTGCTTTTGGTTATTCAAATCTTATCCAACACAATTGGATCCAAAGTAAAAAGAAACCAAACCCTTGTGAAGAATGTGACAAGTACGTTACAAATCAACATTTCTAACCTCCTTAAAATTTATACTGGGGAGAAACACTACAGATGTGAACAAATTGACAAGGTTTTTAAATGTTCTTCATAGATGAACACAAACGTATTAGTACTGAAGAACAACCTTACACTGGTTAAATGTACTATGAAGATTTCATTCATCATTCAATACTTGCTACATGTCAGAGAATTCACTTTTGAGAGAATCTCTATAAATGTGCAAAATATAGCCAGGTATTTAGCTGTAATTTGTCACTGCATTAGCATGAGAGAATTAGTACTCCAAAAATACAAAGAATATAGCAAGGCCTTTACCTGTTTTTCATACTTTAATTGTCCTCAGAAACTTCATACTGGAGAGAAACTACACATACAAATAATGTGTCAAACTTTTAATAATATTTCAAATCTCAGTCAACACCAAAGAATGAATTCAGTAAGCTTCACTGTTTGACTTCACATCTCTCTGCATTTTGTAAGGAAAGATCAAGTGTGTGCTTGTTTAGATCGGACTAACTTACAGATGTGTCTATAGGACATTTTCTTGGATGTTGATTGATGCCCAGTCCCACCTCTGAACTGGTGGTCCTGAGTGAATGAGAAATCTGGCCACCAAAAATCAGAGGGAGCAAGCCAGTAAGCAGAATTCCTCAATGGTTTCTACTTTAGTTCCTATCTCAAGGTTTTTCCCTTGAGCTCTCATCCTGGCTGAACTGGTTGACTAATTGTAATGTCTAAACTGAAATAAACCCTCTTCTCTCTTAAGTTATTTCTTAGTCATGGCATTTATCACAGCAACAGAAATCAAAGTCAGACATCAAAGGATATGAGAAAGCTCTTTATTTTTCTTTATACCTTAGTTATCATCAGAGTTTTCATACTGGAGAGAATGTCACAGTGTCTTTTTTTT
>NW_022196914.1:29453453-29458024 GCF_008632895.1 Mastomys coucha | reverse complement strand
TTTTTTTGAATGGAAAATTAGACTTCTAGTGTCAGCTAAGAACATATGAGTCCTATAGCAAAGACTTCTGTTTGCTGTAATCTACCAGTCTATTCTTTTAGACAATGTGTTTTCAAGATTCATTGTTTTTTTAACTATAAATGTCTCTGAAACTGTTGCCATGTTGTCAGACTGTACCTGGTAATTTCAATCTGGATTCCTGGGCCATGATTTGTATGACAGATTTTGCACTTTGGGTACCCCAATTGTAAGTAACCCTTACTCTTTGGTCTGTAAGAAAACCCAATACATTCACTTTTCTCACCAATTTGGGCTATAGTGAAATCCTAAGATGGTATGTTGTGGGGTCCCTTTGTAGTGGCTAGGCATTTATTTGTGCCTAGAGATAGATAACATAGCACATGTCATTCATATTTGCCTCCAGAATAAACAAGGTCTTATTCCCCTTTCAGGTGAGAACTATAGTTGTTGTCTAATGACACAATCCCTGTTTTAATGGAAACAGAGCCATAGTAAAGTAGGGAAACAGTCCACACACACTCATTCAGAAGATAGGATGGATTTAGTTACTGGATACTTCCTCAAGTATTAATCATTGTAATTGCAGTTCCTATTTGATTGTTTGCATATATCCAAAAAGGCATATAAATAATGAGTTTATTTAAAAGAAAAAGAGACAATATCAAAACTTTCATCACAACATAATTTACAATTGTTCCTTTAATCTTTTTTCCCTTTTTTTGGTTTGAGCTACCATCAGCCTTTATAGAAAAAGATAAGTCCCACCTTTGCCACCTTAATCTGATCACAGGTGTCATTTTCTATCTGGGTGAAGTTAAAACCTGTTTTCTCATGTTATAATTGTCACAGGAAACAGTTATATTCAGTTTCACAAGAGAATCTTGACAGGCTAACTCTCTAAGCTATACAAATAGAAAGACAAATAAGCTATACAAATAGAAAGACAAAAAAACCAAAAGTCCTCCCTTGAAGATATACCAGAACCTTTTAAAAGAAGGAAGCCATGGGAAGCGTTGGAGAGTTATTGCAAAGTGTCTTAACTGCAGCACATGAACTAGTAAGGGATATAGGAGAGTTTAGAATTTATCCTTACTAAGCTATCAATGAAAAAGTTCTTTATTGGGGTCTGGAGAAGTGGGTCCCTTGTTCCACTTTTACAGTGGACTCATATCTACTCCCACCTATCAGTAACACCAGTTACTGTGCATAGGATTCCCTCTTCTGGCTTCCATGGGCACTGCACACCCATAGTGCACAGACATCTTCTGTTCTCTAACATTATATTGACACAGACACCTGTGGCTTTCAGAACCAAAACAAACACCCATTCACATGGGAAAAACAACAACATCAAAAACTTTAAAGCAAAGAGCCCTTTGTCCTTCACTTAGTGTTCTCACCATGTGTTTAGAACAAGACTTAAAGAGCTTGAAAAACACTGGGTACAATAATGTTCACAAGGAGACAGGGTAAGGAATGGGATTTCAGATTGCTTGATGATATATAATTAGTCTTCAGCAAAATATCTAATATAGATGGCATGTGGTTTCTTGCTTAAGCTTTTTGTCCAAGCACATTTGATTTCCAAGTTTAGTAATTATTGGTAACAACCAAACCAACTATATTTCAAGATGTATGTAAAAGGGAAGAAAGGAAAGCTATTGTTCATAATTCCCCTTTAGTATTCATGGCAAAGACAAGTGGAAGATGCAGGGTTAGTCTTATTCCATACAATCTCCAGAGAGCATCTCCTTTCAGTTTCCTGAGGATATATTCCCTGGATGTATATTCAGTTCCCTGATGCAGACCTCTGTGGCTTTTAGAATCAGACCTTGGAGTACCCTTCTAATCCAGTCTTTGTTTGCTCTCTGGCCAGTATGGCAATGGCTGTCTCACCCAGTCCTCTTTATCACCATGGAAGGAAAACACTAGAAACTTACATTTTAAAACTAGCTGATAACTCAAAGGCTGGGAGAAGAATATCCTGCCCCATCCTCCTTGGTCTCTGCAGCTGCCTGTGGTTACGATAGCTACACACTATCGGTGCCCAGAGAGACATACATGTCTGTAGCTTTCTGCTTCACCATCCGTCCGACTCTAGTCCTCTCTATCCCCCTCTTCCTCTCTGGGTCCTGGAAAACCTGCCTTCATATCTTTGCACAATGATTAGCTTCTGCCATCTTTATTTAGACAATCAAACAATTAGGGAAACAATTATGGAAACTCCCCCTACAACTCCTAACAATAACTCCTGATAATTATATCCATAGATTAAGGCATTTCCTCTCTCAACAGTGAAACTTCTCATTGCAGTAGATCATAATAAGCAGAGATCCCCTAATAGCCAACATACATAGAATAAGTGACTGTATAATTTGCAGTACTAAATTGAACATGCATATCCCATCCTCTCCTTTAAGGGTTTAGGGAACATTGTTGAGGAGACAGTGGAAAGAATGTAAGAGCCAGGGTCAGTAAATGGTTACAATGAAACAATGTCTTCTGAACACAGAGAGCAACTACACATATGCTGCACGCACTTGTCTACCCCAGTAGGTCTACAGTATCAGGGTTAAAACCTGATCATGGACAAGAAGCATTATGACTCCAAAGGGAGTCTGTCTCCCAAGGTAGCCTAGTCACTGACATCTCCTAACTTGGACGTGTTCCAGATTGACCTCTGCTAAGTCTGTGGAGAGATCTACGTGCTTTCTTTATTCAGGTATAAAGGTGCCCCAAGAAATATTTCGTTATAGCTAACACTGAGATTGAACATTATTTCCTGGCCTTCACGATGTTTCAATAATCCTAATAGATTTCCTAGCTGTAATTAGCTGGGAATTTTTACTAAGAAGCTGTCTTACCAGACAGGGTGTCTCAAGAGTTAGAGATAGCAGTTAGGCACTTATTATCAGAGCAGTCCCACAAAAAGAAAAACTGTTTTACTGCCAGTGAGAAGTTAGAAGTTGTAGGGCTTCCCCCACTAATTGTTTATGTTATAGCCAAGGAGTGCTGAAATATGACCTTCAGCTTTTTGCCTCAGACAGGCCCTGAGAGTTTATCTTGGGGCTGCCAGAACGACCCAGCCCAAGAAGAACACCACTACTCCTCCGCCTTGCACTTGGCAGCTTGTTCTCACTGACCTTGATGTAGCCATCTCCTGCCTATGTGACTTTTGTAGACCCTGTTTCCCCACAGGTTGAGGGAGGTCTAGACTGGCCGGCCCATGGCACACACATAAACTCAAAGGGGTTTGTTTTTTTTGTTGTTGTTGTTGTTTGAGACAGGGTTTCTCTGTGTAGCCCTGGCTGTCCTGGAACTCACTCTGTAGACCAGGCTGGCCTCGAACTCAGAAAGCCGCCTGCCTCTGCCTCCCAAGTGCTGGGATTAGAGGCGTGCGCCACCACCGCCCGGCTCAAAGGGGTTTTTGATACCATGCTTAAGACTCATGCAGCAGTAAACCCAGCTAAATGCCAGCACACATAGGGCAGTTGGCCACAAAGTTCCACCACTACTGAAAGTCCTATGGGAAATGCAAAACTACTGAATGGAAAGGGTAAAGGTGCTCAAAGTATTGCCATCAATAAGCTGATCATGCTCCAGTGAAAGGCCATACATACAAGAATATTAGAAAGGACAAGTTGTCATTTGTGGTTAGGTAGAATACAGTCGTGGGTGGACTGTGAAGACAACTGAATCTGGAAAGAGTTGGATGAGGAAGGGCAAATAAAAGTAAAGCATGTGCAAAATTCTCAGTAAAAGGGCGGTGGATGCCTGTGGTTCCTTTCATTTCTACATTGTATTAATCCCATGGCATGGAGCGGGGCCACCCACATAGAGGGTGGCTTTTCCAACCCTAACTAACCTTTCTGTGACCAAATTACCTGTACTTTAAAGCCGATAGGGGTATATATTTTCCAATGTTTTACTCTTTATTTAGGTTTTTCAACTTGTGGAGTTGGTAATAAAGCATCCCAAATTTTGGCTGCAATGTTGGTAGATGGGAGCGGGGGAAAATAATGGAATGTTATAAAAAGCACAAAAAAGTAATTTATTGACCCACCTTTGCAACATGCCTAAGGATCATGTCTTTCGCCTGACTTCCCATACTCTAGCCCTCCTTTTTAGACAGGAAGTCCCAGATTGTTATTGACAGTTCCACTAGCAGCCATTATCTGAGGAACTCCCACAATACCTCCCTCAGACCCCTGAAGATTGAAATCCTCAAACTCTACATACAATCTGCTTTGGGGCTTAGAAACCTCACTTAGCTTAACCTAGGCCATAGAGTCTTCTGCGGCTCTATTTAGACACTGAAAACTGAATTAAGCCAAGACATAAAACTAATAAGGTTCATTTACTAGGAAACAAAGTTTCAAACACCCATTCAACAAATGGAACAGATTTTAATATCAGGACACACTACCATATTTCATTGCAAATACGGGAATAACCCAAACATGTGGTTTAATAAGAATGTTGTCTGCCAGGCAGTGGTGGCGCACACCTTTAATCCCAGCACTTGGGAGGCAGAGGCAGGCGGATTTCTG
>NW_022196914.1:29450956-29453392 GCF_008632895.1 Mastomys coucha | reverse complement strand
AAAAAAAAAAAAAAAAAAAAAAAATACAACCTCAAGAGAGCCATTGAGCTTTAGACAAGCATTAGATCAAGATGCTTGACCGGGAAATTTGTGGAATGTTTAGTATTCCTCTCAAATTGTTCCTTTCCACAGTGAAGGTAACAACTAATTTGAATTGGAACTCCACCATGTTAGAGATGCCAGAACCATAGGCTGTCGACTAGGCTAATCTGCATGTAAGGAGAGGAGTTGACCCAAGAGAGAAACCATTAATGCTGCCAACAGCAGCAATGGAAAGTTAGTATGGGCCAGGCCCTCTGGAGTCCAGATTATTCTATCAGAAACATCGATGGTGTGCATGTGAAGCTGTAGGATTTGCATCTGCCCTACTGGGTTTCTGTTCTACTTAGTCCCTTCTGTCTTGCTACATGGCTATGAACAACAAGCCCATTATCACAGTCCCATTGGATATTGAAGTATTAATCTTGTAAACACTGTGGGATAAGCAAACGTTTGAATTTTATAGTCAAGAGACTTTGGACATTTGACACAGTTGGGACTATTAAAATCCATGGAGACATTTGGAGATAGACTAATTGCTTTTCCTAGTAAGAGATAAAAATGAAACCAGAGGGTGCCAAGGTAGAAGTTTAGGGTTTAAAGTGAGGTATTTGGGTGACAAGTTGACCAATATTGAGACTGTAATGGTTCATCTGAACAGTCAATTATATTAAGCTCAGAGTAACCTTGGACCACAACCTCAGGACCTGTCTGTGAAGAAGTTTCTAGATTGAGCTGAGTAATGATGAACTGCTATACATATGGGCATCACCCCATGGACTGGGATAGTGGACTGAAACCACCACTACCGCCACCAGAAAGCAATTTGAGTGAGCAGTAGTGTTCATTATTCTGCTTCCTTGCTTTGGATGCAATGCCACTTCACACTCATGCTTCCAGGCATTTCTTTCCATAATGGCCATTATCCTCAAATTGTTAGATAAAAATCATTCCTAATGGCTTGTCCCACACCTTAGCAAAGCAACAGGAAAAGGAAGAAATGCAGATATGGTGATCCTGGCTGCTCCCAGCCGTCAAGCTGTAGTAGGAGGAGCAAGATGACATGATGTCATGTTGACTTACGCAGGGAGACTGGTGCCCACTTTCTTTCTTTCTTTTTTTCTTTTTTGGTTTTTCAAGACAAGGTTTCTCTGTATAGCCCTGGCTGTCCTGGAACTCACTCTGTAGACCAGGTTGGCCTCGAACTCAGAAATCCACCTGCCTCTGCCTCCCAAGTGCTGGGATTAAAGGCGTGCACCATCACCACCAGGCCCCACTTTGTTTCAAAAGAAAGGTTATAGCTCTGGATAGTTATTCTACATATGGTGACTTTATTTTCATTACCTGAGTATTTCTGTACTGCAGAATCTCCTATATAGAATGTGACTTTCATCATGGAGGTTATGAGTTCCAATTATGTTTGAAAGTGACCATTATTGCAAGTGAAAATGTCTTCTGCATGTATAATGATGATTCTCAAGTGCCCCTTAGGATGATAGAAAGTTTAGGATATATCTCTGTCATTTCTTAGAAGTCATACTAATGTATCAAGTTACTACAAAACAAAAACGACACATACATAGTTTCCCGACTTCATCTTTTATTACGAAGGCTCTGTGCGAGTATACTAATTATCCCTTTTTCTAAGAATGCATGCTTAATCATTGCAAAGGAGAAAAAAGTAGGAAAAAAGAACTTGATTTCTGCACAGTTATAAAAACACCATTGGATAGCAAATGTCTTTAATCCCAGCACTTGGGAAGCAGAATCAGGGGGATCTCTGAGTTCGATGGCAGCCTGGTCTACAGAGCAAGTTCCAGGACAGCCATAGCAATGCAGAGAAGCCCCTTGTCTTGGAAAAACAAAAAAGAAAAAAACGGAAGGAAGAAGACCCAAACCAAACAAACAGTGCAAGATTCTGTTTCCACTCAAAAATAGCTTCCTTGTTGTTGCGGGAAATATTAAAAAAGATCAACCTGCAATCTCTCCTGCCCTGCAAGTCCATGTTCCTGCTCTAATATCCATACTTGCAGGCCACAGCACTATGTCCCGGTGGGGGGGTCTCAACATGTTCTCACAGCAGTGCTATTCTCTCCAAGCTATCAAGTTCATCTTGCTTACAAGCAATGCCCTACACACCCCATAATCAGTCATCTAGCACCTAGTTATCCGGTAGAAACATGACTCTTAAGGCTTAATTATCAAATCAGGTTTATATATCAGTAAGATCACAATTTACAAGATGCCAATACAATAATTTCAGGGCCAGTTGATAAAATGCTTTAACCCAATTATCCTAACCCTGTGAAAATCTTAGCTACTTGTGGCTGTTAAAACCACGTGAGATCTCGATCATCTTCTGGTTTGTCTGCCTCCGGATTGGCTTTCCCTCCTTTT
>NW_022196914.1:29442589-29450909 GCF_008632895.1 Mastomys coucha | reverse complement strand
CCCCCCGCAACCTCTCTCACTCCCAAACTTCTAGCTCCACCTCCCTATCCCTGTCCAATCACAGGCCTGTCACTGTTCTAATGTAATTGGACAGAGAAAATGCTGCAACACTTTGTGAAATACTATCCATCACGTGAAGTTTTTGCTCAAAGGCATGACTAGACAAGAATAAATATTCCGGAGACAAGAGGGGAGGTCTCATAACCTTATGGTGCCTCTTCCATTAAACAAGACTAATATCCCTTGTTTATATTTTATTATATTTCTGATACCCGACTTTCAAAATTCTGCCACACAGGAGCAATTTCAGCGTCAGAGAAGATAGAAGAAGATTAATCAGATACCCCATTCCTAATGCAGAGAGAAATTCTACAAGGGATGATGGACCGACCAGAAGTCGGTACAATGCTAAGGGCTGTGCCCTCCTTTGGAGAGAGGCACAGGAGATACTCACAGACTCAGAGACCACCTGCTGGTAGGTACTTCTCTTTGGTGAACCAGGGAGAAGTGGGTGATGTTCTGGTACAGTTCTCATACAATTAAATTTCTTATACGAATTAACGAGTGAATGTATAAGCAAGGGACAGATGAAGGTTCCACTGATGGATTCTGAGAAGTCTTCACATGTAAATGTAAGGGTGGTACTTATAACCACGTTCAGTGATTTAAAAAAAAAAAAAGTCTATGTCTCTGACGTACCTCCTTCACTGTATGGATTCCAGTGTTCACAGGAAAGCATTTTTTGTTTGTTTGTTTGTTTGTTTGTTTTCGAGACAGGGTTTCTCTGTGTAGCCTTGGCTGTCCTGGAACTCACTCTGTAGACCAGACTGGCCTCGAACTCAGAAATCCGCCTGTCTTTGCCTCCCAAGTGCTGGGATTAAAGGTGTGCGCCACCACCGCCCAGCCAGGAAAGCATTTTTTTTTTTCAGCTGTGGAGTCTAATGTATGTATGTATGAATGTATGTATGTATGGCTCACAAGGCTTGTCAGCACACATGGAAAAATGGAGTATTTATTTACAAGTTGGGCATTAAATTAAGGCTTCCTTCATTCTAGGCACGTGTTTTACCCCAAGATAGCTCCCTTTACTAGTTTTGTACTTTGTATTTTGAGACAAGGCCTTTGTAAATTGCCTAGGCCGCCTTGGATTTGTAATCCTTTCACTTTAAACTGGATGAAAGACTTGCAACTCCAAAGTTGTTGTCAAACAGCATCTTTAATAGCACTCACTCCCACTTTAGCCTCTTGTTTCGTTATTTTTCTAAAATTTATTTATTTATTTATTTATTCTCCATATTTTATCCTCCCAGCCCCGTCCACACTCCGATTGTTCCACATCCCATACCTCCTGCCCACCGCTCCCTGAGCTCTAAACTCCCTGGGACCTCCAGTCTCTTGAGGGTTAGGTGCATCTTCTCTAATTGAACCCAAAGCCGGCAATCCTCTGTTGTATGTGTAGTGGGGGCCTTATATGAGCTGGTGTATGCTGCCTGTTTGGTGGTCCAGTGTTTGAGAGGTAGAGGGGTTCCAGATTAATTGAGACTGCTGGTCCTCCTACAGGATTGTCCTTAGCTTCTTTCAGCCTTCCCTAATTCAACAGGGGTCAGCTGCTACTGTCCGTTGGTTGGGTGCAAATATCTGCATCTGACTCTTTTAGCTGCTTGTTGGGTCTTCCGGAGTGCAGTCTTACTAGGTCCCTTTTTGTGAGCGCTTCATAGCCTCAAGTACAATTAAATGGTTGCCAACTTTCCGTGGGGATTCCAAATTTATAATTAGTAGACGAGTTTTAAAGGACAGTTTGACCAGATACAACTAATATAAACTTTCCTATCAAAGCCTCAACTGATGTTCAAGCGCGTCCAGTTTTCAACTGGGACTTTTAAAGCTGCCTGTCTATGGGCGCTCGTTCCAGTGCTGACATGGCTCCTTCTTTTCCACCCTCCTCCGCAGTCAGTAGGGAGAACACAGAACTCTGGGAAATGTAGTCGTGCCTCTGTGACGTCACAAGCAGTCGCTCCGCGAACCGCACTTCCGCATCCCGTCTGCAGACGTTTTTTTTTTTTTTCCCCTAAGTTAGCGGTGCTGTGTCCTGCTCCTCGCTCTCGGTTGGATCTCTGACATGGAGGTTGGTCCAGGGCGCAGTGCAGCCTGAGGGAATGTGCAGGGGAGTGGTCCGGCTTGGAGGGAGCGGAGCCGAGGTGGACCAGAGGCAAGGAAAAGCCGAGTTGGAAATGCTGTGCTGCTGACTTGAGCTGGGCCACTGAGCCTGGATGCAAATCTGGGTGGGGAGAACAGTATGGGGGTGGCGCTGTGAGTGAAAGCTTTGTTAGGACGCGGCTGTATACACTTCTGGGGTGGGAGATCTGGATCTGTTGCACAGAAATATAGAATGATGGAAGATTCAGTATTGCCCCCCACCCCCGCAGGGTGTGCCGGCTCACTGCTTGCACCAGAGGTATTATAAGAGCCCACATTCCAGCTTGCCTCAAGAAGTCTGTTGGTACTAGCTGACCCACTTTCACTTGGCTGTGGTCAGATTTCTCAGGACTTTAAGATCGAGTGGAGATCTGGCACCTCTTATTTATGGCCGGCCTAATACTCTTGGTTTGAAATGATAGATGCTCCTAGTTTAGTTTCCAGGGACGGAGTTCTGCTAGGGAGATTGGTGTATAGGATGTAAGTACCATTTTCTTTGGAATAAATTATTAGATTTTGGGTGTGTTGTTTTGGATGGGAATATTTAATGGCCACCTTCGTGATCTGAATCTTCAGTCTTAACACTCACATGTAGAGACAGTATAATGTTCTCAAGGAGAAGGTTTGAGCTTTGCATAATTCAAGCAATTATTGATCCTCCATTGCAGAGTAAAATACTAGAAAAATACCTTATCCAGTTATGTCAGAGATTGATGTCAGAAGCTTGGATTCCATTTCAGAAACAAATGAGGGGTTGATGGGAACAGAGAGCTGGCCATGAGGTTATTAGTGATTTCAGGAAAGGACTTGAGTGTCCCTACTGCATTCCTAACAGTGTTTACATTGCTCTTTAATCGTGAACTTTTCTTCTATCTCTGGACACACTGCAGCATCTAACCTGTCTTAACAGCTACTCTGTCACTGTCCCTGAATGTGGCATCCAGGTTCCCTGATGCACCCTGAACAGTCTTCTGGAAACATTTGCCAGTTTATTTACCTACAAACATATTTATACAGTGTCAGAAAGATTGAAAGGTGAATTTGAAGAGCTTTTGCTCAGTTAGGGTCCCTTGATTTGTACCTCAGAGACACCTTGGCCTGCCTCTTGTAGAGTTTCGTAGTTCACAACACTTTAAGTCAAATCAAGTGTTTGTGTGGCATTAAAGCCTATTATTCCTTAGGAGCATGGGCTTTAAACCATCTTCAGTATGAGTATTTCTGTAGACTATGTAACTGTTATGTAAAATACAGACACTTCCTAGTTAATGTCACTGGCCTACAGGACAAGAACAGCATTGGGTTTTCCATTATCTAGAGTGGGAAGAGTACATTACTTTGTGCACCAAAAGTGGTTTCCTGAGAAGTAGGCGTGAAGCAGAGGCATACTCTCCTGTAATTTACAGACCCTTCCGGTATATAAACATACCTGTGATTGAAAGAAACCAAAACAAACCAAAAGTGAAGCATATTCTTGGTGCATCCTTGTCATCTCTGCATTGTTAAATGAAGACAGGATTAGGACTTCAAGATCATCTTCCATATTATAGATTATTCAAGACGAAGTTATGCTAAGTAAGGTTCTGTGTAAAAAGCAGTTCATGGATATAACTAACTACTTCTGATGCCTCCCGTCACTGAGCTTAGCACCAGCCTGACAAAAATCCGTCTAATTGACACTGGCTGACATTTAAAACATGTACTTGAGAAAGTCTATTGACTGTATTTGATGTGTACTTTAAAAATCTCCCACTAACTTGCTTCTGTTAAAGGCATTACATTTTGGTGATTAGATAATCGTTTGCATTTATGTGAGGGACGATTTTACTCTTCATCTTGCGTGAATATTTCTCCACATTTGCAGGGAATGTTCATTTTCTTTGATTATTTGTTTGTATTAGTTTCTATCAGGACCTCTTGATGTTTCTTCTGGTTTTCCTGGAATTCTTCCCATTTGTGCTCCTTAACCATTTAATCTAGGACTTCTTGAGCCATTCACCTTTTCCCTCTTTAATCCCTAACTGATGCAGCCTTTATGATGTACATTCCCCTCTTAGTCCTTACCCCACAGGTTCAACTGTGTGCAAAATGCTTCTTTACATTTAGTCTGAACAGAATTCCAGTTCCACACATGGATAATGACAGCCACATCCTCCACTGACCTTCGCAGGTGTCCCATCCAGCCACAAAACCAAACTGCTAAATTGAGATTTCTTTCTCCTTTTTGGGGAGGAGTTTAATATTTCATGGTGTCCATTCCTGACCCCTTTCTTTACAGACTCTTTCTGAGTGACCATCTGAGGGAAGGAACTAATGTTTTTGTTTTTTGTTTGTTTTTCTCATGTAGTAACCTTGTGTTAGACATGTCATTCTTGGAAAATGCTGAAGGGAAGTTGTACTGAGTAATGACATTTGGTTACTGGTGGTTGCTCTGATATATGTCAGAGGCCATGGAGAGAGGCAATAGAAAAAGAAATTTGAGTCTTGAGAAAGATATAAATAGGAGGTAAAAATATATACAAGGAATAAGAATGAGCAGTACATCAGCATTGTCTCCATTTCTGTTGTAACTATTTCTGTCAGTGAGCCCTTCCAAAGCTGTTTTCAAATGCAGTGGTGAATTGTGAGTTGAGACATTATATGTGTCTAGCAGACTCTTTCAAAGACTGTATTTAATTGTTCTCTTTTAGGTACATAAAATTTTTATACATAATATTTATGTATATAAAGACCATATGGGTAAGAGTTTGAGTTCCAACTGTTTATATGACGGACTGCACTTAGTATTTCATTAGGAACATGCAACAACAGTGTACTGAATATTTTAAATGTTATATATAGACATACTTAGACATCTATCATATAGAATGAGGAGGCATCTGACATTGATATTAGAAGTAATAGTCTAAATAAATTTACAGTCAATGCTTCTCATGAAAATATAACATGTCGTCTGCCATATCCATTTCAGGGTTCTAGTTCCATACTCTGAGTCGTAATATTGCAAAGTATGTTGACTAAAACCAAAAATGGTTGCTATGTGATACACTTAGTGTGGGTCAATGTCAGTTGGAAGAGAAGCCTGAGGAGACACCGATGAATATATGCTCTAGGGAGGTTAGACAGGAAGCAGAAGCTAATGGATCGTTGACCCAGAATGATGGCTGTAGGTGACCCTAATGGAGTGGATTCCAGGTGCTGGAAAACATGATTTTGGACATTGTAAGCAGGGGTGGAGGATGGGAAGGTGTTTGACTAGATGAGCATATGAAACTGGTATGAATGAAGACTGCAAAGTACGTCAGTAACAATAATTACAAAATAATCTATTAAAATGTACATTTCTCATATTTTTGATATTTAATCACAGAAAGGCAAATTGTTATCATTGCTGTCATAGATCATTTTGAGAATTCTATGTGATAAGAAGAGAAATAACACTAAAGTGTAGAAAATGTTGAAATAAGAGAAAATAGCAAATCGCATCACAAATTATAATTCTTGACCACTGCTTACCAAGGAACAGGTTTCATGAGCTCAAAGCCTGCTGTAGGATTGTAGCAAATGCACAGATAGCTTCCTAAAAATGAAAGGGGAGGTGTGTTGTAAAAAAATGTAATTCCAATCTGGGGCTTATACCCCACCTTTGACTATTCAGTTCCATAATAAAGACACACACAACCTTTATATGTATAATAAGCCTTACTCAGCACAAGAGCTGGGCAAGTGTCTATCCTCTGTGCTGTTTTGTTTATTTCCCAGCAAATAATCCCATTATATAATTTGCCATATTTTGTCTGGGCTGCTCACAACTCCAGTTAGCCAAACCACATGGCCATTATTTTAGGATTCTTACCCCATGATGCCTTCTCCTCTACCTTCTTCTCTCTCCCCTCATGGTTCTCCTCAGACCCCAAGCCTGGGAACCCTAAACCACACCTGTCTTTTCTGCCCAGCTATTGGCTGTTGACATCATTATTCATCAATCAGAAATAACTTGGGGCAAGGTCACATAGCACCACTTGGGTCTGTGTTTGTACTTTTTTGTCTCTGGAGCAACCAGGACTTGGGCTTGCATTTAGCATTACAACATATAACAGCAGACCAAACCTCAACAGTGGTGAAAAAGTTAGTGTTGTCTAGTGTATTTTAAATCTCCAAATGTTATTGCTGCACTTATTAATTTATGATTTGTTAAAATATTTGTTACTCTGTTTAGTCTGTGAGTTCTTCCTTTACTGCTCTACCTCTTGGCTGCTCCATGTCATGTTTCTTGGTGCTCTGGCATTATCATCACTATTGAATTCTGTACAAATTAAAAAATCTAGACCTCTGCCAGAGCTAATACATCAGAGTCTACATTTTCATTGCATTTTGTATTCATGATTGTGCATATTAAATGTTGGTAAGTACCTTCTCTCTTATCGTAACTTTCTCCTATGAAAAGTGTACGTATGTGGGGTGTATAAAAGATAAAACATAAGACAAATGCATATGTTTCTGTAAATACATTCATTGCCTTTTTATCTTTCTTAGAAGTAAAATAGGAGAGATAATAGGATCTCTCCATTCTCTATCCATGGAGATGGGTCAGGGGTGAGATCATAGACCACATCAGAAGTATCTTAGGAATGTTACTCACTTGTAGCAGAAATATTCTAGCTCTCCCCTTATCTTGTGCAAAACCTGGAATTGTGTTCACAACACATGATCCTGCTGTTTATGTTATTATTATGGTTTTAATTGATAAGTATAATATTCGTTTATTTTTTTTTTTTTTTTAGGAAATGCTGTCATTCAGGGATGTGGCCATTGATTTCTCTGCAGAGGAGTGGGAATGTCTGGACCTTGCTCAGTGGAATCTATACAGGGATGTGATGTTGGAGAATTACAGCCACCTTG
The DNA here is from genome assembly GCF_008632895.1 of Mastomys coucha. Taxonomy (NCBI): domain Eukaryota; kingdom Metazoa; phylum Chordata; class Mammalia; order Rodentia; family Muridae; genus Mastomys; species Mastomys coucha. The sequence continues at coordinate 29,443,814 of NW_022196914.1, read as the reverse complement.
TGTTCCTAGGTGAGTCTCCCTTCCATAAAGGAACTCGTATCTCACCACCAACATGCAATTCCTCCCTTGGTAGAACATCCCATGGGGATTTGTGCCATGCAGCAGTGACTTTAATATACCTGCTTTTGCTGATAGTCTAAGAAATATTTTATTGTATTTCTTCTTGTGTTTTTATATGACTTTTGTTTGGATTTTGAAATATATATCCATCATTCTGGTTATAATTCTATAAACCCAGTAGCATGAGGCATGGTGCATACATGTTAAAGTAATGCTTCGTCCTTTAGCTTTCACGTTTACTTTGTAAGGAAGCTAAGGATCTTCGGATTATAGACTCCACCTACATAGTCTACATGTGCTTCCCAGGAAACATTTAATGAACTAATTTTCTACAGTTCTTCATCTTTTCTTAGAAGATTAATAATGGAGTAGGATGTTAATTCCCAGGAGAACACACAGACATTGCTGTTGCCTTTTTCCACAAACAGGTCTTGCGTCCTGTAAGCCATACCTGGTCACATTTCTGGAGCAAAGACAAGAGCCTTCAGTTGTGAAGAGACCAGCAGCTGCCACCATGCACCCAGGTGTGTAGGGATTAGGGGGTCAGAGGGCAGAGTGGGAGATTAGAGATCCGGCAGAAAGCCAGCTTTCTTCTGAGCATGGAGACAACAAGCTCTGGTGGATGTCATATGTAAGGATCTCCTTTTATGTCCTTTGCTGTCACAGAAGGACATCCGCCAGCTCACTATGGTGCTTTAAGTATCTAAGCTTGGTTTGTCCCTCCAGGGAGCTCGGCTTGTGTTTACCATGAGTTGAGAGAGTTCTTCATTTTTCTGAGTCTACATTGTGACTGACTTTTTACTGTTTCCTACACCTCTGGAAATTCCCACACATTTCAGAAGATCTATAAGTGCATAACTTTAAACATGAATTTCTTCCATGTCATGTACATCCTTGTAAATTATACGTTTCTCATCAAGCTATGAATGATTGTGCTATATTCTAGTCACTTTTTTCTACAACATGCTCAGTGACAATTTAAAATGCATTCCTTTTGTCGCTATAACATCCTAAGCCAATACTACACATCTAGAAACATATTTTTGAATAGATCACTAGAGTAGTCTTCAGAATTTTATGGGTTCACGAATCTCTTTTTTATTTTGCAGTTTTTTTGGGTTTTTTGTTGTTGTTGTTGTTGTTGTTGTTTTTTTTTTTTTTTTTT
>NW_022196914.1:29423535-29442579 GCF_008632895.1 Mastomys coucha | reverse complement strand
GGAACTCACTCTGTAGACCAGGCTGGCCTCAAACTCAGAAATCCGCCTGCCTCTGCCTCCCATGTCCTGGGATTAAAGGCATGTGCCACCACTGCCTGGCTTATTTTGCAGTTCCATGTGCTACATTACTATTTTATACTCTAGGTTGCCTGAAATTATTTCCATACAGGTAACCTACATATTTCTGTGAGTGGAATGTCCAATACTACACACTTCAGGACAAAGTAAGATTTTTTTTTTTAATTTAATCTTTTTTTATTTATTTATTTTACACTCCAGATGTTCTCCCCACCCGCTGTCCACCCTCCAACTCTTCCATATCCCATACTTCTTCCCCCTACTCTCTAACCCCCTCCAACCTCCACCCTCCTGTCTCCACGGGGATGTCTCCACCACTTACCCCATACCCAACCAGACCTCTAAACTCCCTGGGGCATTCAGTCTCTCCAGGGTTAGGTGCATCTTCTCTGACTGAAACCAAATCAAGCAGTATATGTGTTAGGGGCCTCACATCAGCTGGTGAATGCTGAATGGTTGGTGGTCCAGTGTCTGCGAGATCCCGGGGGTCCAGGTTAATTGACCCGTAGGAGGGGGTCCTCCAACAGGGTTGCCCTCCTCCTCATCTTGTTCCAGCTTTCCCCTAATTCAACCCCAGGGGCCAGCTGCTTCTGTCCATTGGTTGGGTGCAAATATCTGCATCTGACTCTTTCAGCTGCTTGTTGGGTCTTCTGGAGTGTGGTCATGATAGGTCTCTTTTTGTGAGCACTCCATAGCCTCAGTAATAGTGTCGGGGCCTTGGGACCTCCCCTTGAGCTGGATCCCACTTTTCCTCCACTGGACCTTCTTTTCCTCAGACTCCTGTCCATTTCCATCCCTGCAGTTCTTTCAGACAGGAACAATTATGGATCAGAGTTTTGACTGTGGGAAAGATATTTAAAAAAAAAAGTATGAACTTTAGTTCTGAACATCAGGACTGTATGTCTTTTATGAGCAAATGTGAGTCTCATATTTTCATGTCTTACTGTTTTATCTCATGAATGAGTATTCTTGTAAATAGGCTAGCTTTATGATATACTCATTGACAGAAATGCTACCTTTAGAAAAACTGTCTTTTATACATGAACTTGAAAGTTTTTCATAAGTCTGTGTTTTCAGGGAGTCTACTTGCTTGTTATGAAAATGTAACATAAAGTACTGTCTTCAGCTCTTGAAATGTATTATTTCACATTGCTATAAATGGTAAACGAGTTATGAAACAAATCTTTTCAAACCTCCAAAACGAAAACTCTATTCTTAATGTAAAAACTGTGCATTTCTACATCCATTTAATTTAAGGCAAGTGAAATTAACAAGCAGATATCCAGGTTTGGCTACTATAGCTGAATAAGGATGTCTCCCTGGGGATCCTTGTATTTGATTACTTGGTTCCCAGTTGGTGGTGTGGCCTTGCTGCAGGCAGCACATAACTGGGATCAGGCTTTCAGAGTTCAAATCCTGCCTGCACTGTTAATTTGTTTCTCTGCCTCATGGTTTGTATTCCCACATTGAGCCTAAGCTTCTTCTCTAGCCATCATTCCTGCTATTAGCTTTCATTTGGTCCTCTGTGATGGACTCAGTGTCCTGGAACCATAAGCCTAACTTAAGTCTTTCTTCTGTAAATTGCCTTGCTCATAGTATTTTACCACAGCAACAGAAAAGTACCCAATTTAGATACATTTTACTTTCTGAATATGTCTGATCAAAGAGTTTGTCTAGTGGGCTTATTTCTGTTAGCATAAGAGTTTCCATTATTACTGATGGCATTATTGATTCCTTAGCCATTTAACTTTGGGTATGGCTTCAGTGTTTCTATATTCTACTTTTGTCTTCACCTATCAGTAGAAGTTTGTTATTTTTATCTACAGTATTTTCTGAATTTCACTACAGATAATATAGTATGGAAATATATTATAGTTTCCTATTTATCTGTAAAAATATGAGTAACTCTTCATATTAAAGATAAGCATTATAAACATAAAGAATGTTGCTTGTATCTCATTCATATCTCACCTTTTCCTCACCAGAGGGAAAGCCCTATAAATGTCAAGAATTTGACAAGACCTTTGATTGGAACTCACTCCTTATTCAGCACCAGAGAGTTCATCCTGTGGAGAAACCCTACAAATGTGAAGAATGTGGGAAGGTCTTTAGTGCTCACTCAGCACTTTCTATACATCAGAGAATCCATACAGGAGAGAAACCCTACAAGTGTGAAGAATGTGGCAAGGCCTTTAGTACTCGCTCAGCACTTTATATACACAAGAAAATTCATTCTGGAGACAAACCCTACAAGTGTGAGGAGTGTGCAAAAGCGTTTTATTTCCCTTCATTACTTAAGCAGCATCAAAGAACTCATTCTGCAGAGAATCTCTGCCGGTGTGAGGAATGTGGCAAAGCCTTCTATTTACCTTCATTCCTGAAGCAACATCAAAGAATTCATTCTGCAGAGAATCCTTACAGGTGTGAAGAATGTGGCAAAGCCTTTTCTTATCCCTCGACCTTAAAGCAACATCAAAGAATTCATTCTGGAGAGAAACCATACCGTTGTGAAGAATGTGGCAAAGCATTCCGTAGGTCAACATACTTTCACCAACACCAAAGAATTCATACTGGAGAGAAACCCTACCAGTGTGAAGAGTGTGGGAAAACATTCTACTATCGTTCAAACCTGAAGGGACATCAGATTATTCATTCTGGAGTGAAACCCTACAAGTGTGAAGTATGTGGGAGCATGTTTAGAACTAGCTCAGACCTTTCTAAGCATCAGAGAATTCATGCTGAAGTAAAGCTGTACAGTTGTGAGGAATGTGGAAAAGCCTTCTCTACTCATTCATACCTCATTCGGCACAAATTAGGCCATTCGAGAGAGAAGCCATACAAATGTGAAGAGTGTGGCAAAACATTTTGTTACCCTTCGATCCTTAAGGAACATCAAAGAATTCATTCTGGAGTGAAGCCTTACAATTGTGAAATATGTGGCAGCATGTTTAGAACTCGCTCTGAACTTTCTAAGCATCAGAGAATTCATGCTGAAGTGAAGCTCTACAACTGTGAGGAGTGTGGGAAAGCCTTTTCCACTCATTCATACCTTATGAGGCATAGACTTGGTCATTCTGGAGAGAAGCCCTACAAATGTGAAGAATGTGGGAAATCCTATAGCTACCCTTCACTCCTTAAGGAACATCAAAGAATTCATTCTCAAAATCCCTACAAGTGTGATGTGTGTGGGAAGGTTTTTTGTACTCGCTCAGGACGTTCTAAACACCAGAGAATTCATACCGGAGAGAAACCGTACAAGTGTGAAGAATGTGGAAAGGGATTCTCTACTCATTCATACCTTACTCTGCACAAATTACTTCATACTGGAGAGAAACCTTTCAAATGGGAAGAATGTGGTGAGGTTTTCTATACTTGCTGAAGACTTAATAAGCACCAGGAAATTCACATTGGAGAAAATCCCACTAAGGTAAAGAATGTGTCAAAACTCTTTGCTGTACTTCAGACTTTAAGTAATACTACAAAAATTCATACTAAAGAGAAACCATACTTTAATTGTTAAGGCTTTGTTAGATACAAGGTACTTCCTACTGTAGAAAGACTTTACAGATGTGAAGAATGTGGCCAAATGTTTTACCATACTTCAGACTTTAACAACCAACAAAGGGCTCATTCTCAAAAGAATCCCTTCAAGTGTGAAGTATGTGACAAGGTATTATGTGCTACCTTGAGCTTTCTGTCTACTAGAATATTTATCCTGGAGAGAAACTCTGCAAGTATGAAAAATTTGGAAATTCCCTTTTAACCCATTCATCCTTGATTCTGATCAGTCTTGGCAAAGTTTGGGGCGAGTGTTGTTTTTTTTTGTTTTGTTTTACGATAATTGTGCTCAGACCTGTTCATTGTGGGAGGAACCAAACCATCTAGGATCCTGGATTGTATAAGAAAAGAAAGTGAACTGAGAACAACCGTTCCTCTGTCTTCCTCTGCTTTCTGACTGTCGAAGCAATATGAACTGCTGCTTCAGCTCCTGCTGCCCTAAATTTCTCACCTTTATTCACAGTGTCGTGATTTGAACGAGAAATGTACCCTGTAGTCTTAAGCATTTGAATATTTGTTCCCCGAGTTGTGGCTCTATTTGGAGAGATTTAGAAGTAGGTCACTAGAGGTGAACTTTGTGAATAAAAAGCTCCCTCTGCATCCAGTTGGCTTTCTCTGCTTCCTGTTTACCCCTGAGGATGTGAGCTCTCAGCTTCCTGCTTCAGCCACCCTGCAGCTTGTGCCATGCCCTCCCTCTGTCGTGAACTTTGATCCTTTCTGTACCATAAGCTGAAGTAAAGTCATTCCTCTATAAGTTGACTGGTCATGGTGTTTAATCACAAGAGAAAAGTAGCTAATAAAAACATTGCCCTTGTACCAGGAACAGTATTAAACCGTTTCTACTACATTGCGTGTGTAAGGGTATTTTATCATAACAAGAGGGAAAATAAGGCTGCAAGCCAAAGAAAAGTAAAACAATTGATATTTAATGGTATATACCATGATCTTTTGTTCCTACTTCTTGTGTTGTCCCTTCTCCCTTTTGTCCCTGTCTTAACATGCTCTTTTCCAAAACTACTTCCTTTCTCTATACACACACACACACACACACACACACAAACACACACATGAGCATCACAAATATAGTAACTTAATTACTGTGGTATTCTTTTTCTGCAAAATTTTGAGACCATATGTGCTATATTCATGTTGGTACAAATGTAATGTTAGTGTTTATAACACCTTTGTGTTTTTTTTTTTTTTTTTAAAACAGGGTCTCTCTTGTGTAGTCCTGGCTGTCCTAGAACTTGCTCTGTAGAACAGGCTGGACTCAAACTCAGAGATCTGCCTGCGTCTGCATCCCAAATGCTGGGATTAAAGGCATGTACCAGCACTGCCAGGCACCATTTTGCATTTTTAATATTAAGTTATTGTCCCTTATACAGTTCAAATTAATTTTTCTATAGGATGAAAGACAAAGACCTAATCTCATCTTCTCATCAGTGCATATCTTAGTTATGCCCCCTGTAATTGTTGAAAAGGCTATCCGTTCCCCTGCATGGTTTTCACCGTGTAGGTTGTTGCCGTATTGGTTCAAATCTGCATTTTTACTTTACATTACATTAGTCTATGTGGTTTTTTGGTTTTTGTCTATATGGGTTTTTGTTTTTTGTGTTTTGCTTTGTTTTATTTTGTATGAGTACCTTGCAGCTCTTTTCATTATGGCTCTGATGTATACTTTGAGGTCTGCTATAGATTGTATTGTCTGTGGTCTTTTGTGTTCCTAGGTGAGTTCTTTTTTTTTCCCTAGTTCTATGATAAATGTCATTGAAAGTTTGCGCTGGATTGCATTGACTATGTAGATGTCTTTTATCAGTATTGCCATTTTCGCAGTGTGAGCTCTGCCAATCCATGAAATGTGGTATCTTTCTATCATCTAATGTCTTCCTTTGGAAGATCTTTTCAGTATTTAAAAATTTTGCTAATAGGAGGAGCTCCAGGCTTGCTGGAGCTACATAATGAGAGCATCTCACAAACAGAAAGAAAGCTTTCACCACATTGGTTAGTCCTACCCCTAGATGAATTCTCCTCCTTTTCTTCTTCCTCCTCTCCCTCCTCCCCCTCCTCTTCTTTCTCATTCTCTCATTATGAATGGACATTTTTTTCCTGCTTTCTTTCTTAGAATGTGTTGATTTTATAAGCTGCTATTTTATTAAAAGTATCAGATTCACATACTGGTATGTTAGAGGTCTTTTAAATAAAGAATCATGTCATCTGAATATAAGGATAGTTTAACTTCAGATTTAATTTTTAATTTTTGTACTTTTGCTCTATATTGTCTTAATTCTATAGTTAACAATTAGAGCACAGTATTCAATAGGAATCAAAATAGGTAACCCTTGTCTCTGAGATTTTACAGGAAATGTTTTCATTAAGTAATGAAATTGTTCTCTACTTACTAAAGGTTGGCTATCAGTTTGTCATGCACTAACTTTATCTTGGTGAGAAATGTTCCATCTATTCCTAGTTTCTTCCTCCATGTGTTGTGTAGCTCACCAGGTACCTTTTCTGCATCCATTGAAATGCTAATGTGATTTCTGTTTTTATGTCTATTAATGTGCAGCATTGTATATTGTTTTGCAAATGTTAAGCCAATCTTAGGAGGTAAAATCCAACTAGTTGTGATGTATAGTAACTGGGAATATATTTCAGAAGTTTTTAGGTTTGGGGTTTTTTGTTTGTTTGGAGAGGTATCTAAACATTCATTATGCATAGTAGTATGATATGGTATTTGTGTGTGTGTGTGTGTGTAAAGTTTTATTATTATTTTTATACTGGCTCCTAAGAATTAGCATGGTAGTTTCCTTCTGTTTCTATTTTGTGAAAGAATGTGAATAGTGGGCCATTAAATCTTGAGAGCTTGGTAGAACTTTGCAGTAAATCTACCTGGTCCTCGACTCTACTTCATGTTTATATTTTTAGTTCCTGCTTCTGGCTCCTTATTGTTATAGGACTGGATAGGATATCTACGTCTTCTGGCTTTATGTTTACTCAGTTGTAAATATTTAGAACTGTATTTATTTCTTCTAACATTTCTAAATTGTCTCCTTTTTATTTCTTAGTCTCCCCCTTCCCTCCTTTCTTTTTTCCTTTTTTTTTCTCTCTGTTCTTTCCCTTCCTCCACCCTCATCCCCCTGTCTATTTCTATTTGTTTTGCTAGGATTTGGTGAATCTTGTCTGTCTTATAAAGAAAGTAACCCGGTATTTGCTTAGTTCTGTATATTTTTTTTTTATCATGTCTCTACTTCATGAATTTTAGTCCTTGTTTTTTGTTTTTTATTTTTAGTATATATTATTTATACTTTATGTCAATTTCTGTATTTTGATTTGGCTTCTCTTCTCCAACTTGGAGATGCATCATTACATTACTTATTTGAGATCTCTCTGATATTTCAGTTAAGAATTTTAGTGTAACCTTTCTTTTTAGGATTGCCTTCCTCTTGGATTCATTTACTGAGCCACTGTTCAATTAAACATATATATCTTTTTAGTCACTAATTAGTTGTCCACTTTCTGAGGGTAGTCTTTCTGTTTCTACTTTTAGTACACTATGCTCTGCTAGGATGTTCAGAATTATTTCTTTTCTGTTTTCATAAATGCTTGGTTGTAGCCTATAATTTGGTTCATTTTAGAGACTGTTCCTTGTGACCCTATCAGAATGCATAATCTTTGTCTGTTCTTTGTAATGTTCTATAGATATTGTTTAAATCCAGCTGATATTTTGAGCATTTCTCTTTGGAGTTTCTTACACATGGATTTGGAGGTACAGAAATCTGACTCAAAACAAATATTGCTACATCTATCTTTGAGTAACTAGACATATTATCTTCCTATACTCTACATTTTTATTGCCTTTTACTTGGCTCTCTTGCTTTATAGACATTGTTTATATGTCTGGCTAAATCAATTAGTTCTGTCAAAGCCTTTCTACTTTATGATCTTGCCCAACCAAAGGGCTCAGCAAAGCCATTAAAGCTGCATGCGGGTCTTCAGATCCCTGAAGTATCAACCTCTTACATCAAGTTCTCTAAAAACATAGTTCTATTTATGTTCCCAATGAACTGGGGTTCAAATATAGCCTTTGTTATTACTGGGCCCCTCACTCTCTATGATCCTCTGGTACCTCAGATAAAGATAGACAGTTGTTTTGCATGGCTCTAGAAAGCCGGTTCATCAGGGATGATTTCTCCCATATTGTACCAGCTTATGAAGCCTTTGCTTTTAGGAACGGTGAGTGGTTGTATTGCTCTGTTTCTCTGCCACCACAGCTGATCCCATCTACTCAGATGTCTCACAGTCTCACTTAGCCAGGCTGTAGCAGGCTCTTTCACTCTAGCTTGAAAGTCTTTCTTTGCTAATTCCAGTTCAAGTGCTAAGTATTTCCCGATTACACTACTTCCTTTTATTGGCCATTGCTACACCTCTGCCTGTGTGTTAGATCACAGATTTTGCTTTTTTGTTTTTGTTTTCTTTTGTTGTGTTTTGAGCATCAAAGGCAGGACTTGAGGAGTGCCATCTGTCACTTTCCCCATATCTCCTGAGAGGTGTTCACTATGACTTTTATCTTGTTTTTCTTTTGGCTGCTAAGCTGTTAAGAAAGGGCAAGCCAAGGCACTTCTCTTATCCTCTCTTTTCCCTGGTTTACTTACCAGATCAGAGGCTAAGGTGGAGAATGTTATCCCTAACTTCCTAAATGTATGGCACTCTTGGGTCCATTTCTTATTACACACTACAGAGACCAGGCAACCTCTGTAGCTGCTTGCCAGCCATCTCAACCCTTGATTTTACCATCAGAGGATGCAAAAATTGCCTCTAGACCTTTAACTTCGTTCAAGATATCTCCATATCCAAATGGTGGACCACATTCATCAATTAGGCATGCCACCCCATAGCTCCTAGACAAAGATTGCCATTCTGGAATTCTTCCCATAGGCACATCTAATCCTGATTGTTCAACCTTAGTTGCATGTCTTCCTTACTGTAGGAAGAACCATTCCGCCACTGTCAACATAGGAAAGTCTGGCTATATTAAATTTTGTTCTTGAATGTTCCCCCTCAACCTGATCAGCCTTAGTTTCTTGCCTTGCTGCCTATAGCCAGTACCATGCACACTTTTCTCCCCAAATTATTGGTTTTGTTGTATCCCTTTTGAGGCACCAGCTATGTTGTGTGACAGACATTTTCTTGAGAGATGCAAAAGGTCAACACATGTATGTACACACACATGCAGACACAGACAAAAACATACATCTACAACACCCTGGCTGTCTGAGGCTTAGTATTGGGTGGAGAGACAGGAAGTGTGTTATTAGGTTGACAGGATAACAGCACCCATGCTACTGCAACAGTATGGTTGCCTTAAAAAAAAACCTGAACAACAATAACAGCAATGGACATGCTAAAATGGGAGTTCACTGAGAGAGAGCTAGAAGCAACTAATTAGTGCTATAAGAGGGAGAATTAATCTTCCTCAGAGAGATGTCTGCTAATTAGTTATCCAAAAACCACGTGATCAATCATGAATATAAAAGTAACCCTGAATGGGCTCAGCAGGTTGCATTTCCATATTCATTCACTTACATATATGTAACATTAATAAAGAGGCCATGAATTTGAGGGGGAGGGAGGAAGAATATGGGAAGCTTGGAAGGAGGAGGGGAAAAATAATGTAATTACATTTTCACCTTTTATTACAAAAAATAAATTTGAAAGAGAAAAGTATATTGTATGAAATTCTCAAAGACTAAGAACAATATTAAAAACAATAGCATAAGCATTAGTGCAAAATATAATGTCTGCTTGCAGAATGTGGTACTGATGTTCATATTAGGAAATGTATCCTTGTGATGGTGGTAATGTCTGCTTGTAGAATGTGGTATTGATATTGATTAATCAGCAAGTCTATCCTTGTGATGATGGTAATGTCTGCTTGCAGAATGTGGTACTAATGTTGATTAATCAGCAAGTGTATCCTTATGATGGTGGAAAGGATGACAGGTAAATCTGTCTTTTGAGCAGGTTGTAACTTTAAAATTACTGTGCAGTAACACTGACCAGTGCACATTTCCTAACTGTATTTTCACTAAGTCCTTGGTAAAACTGTAACTATCTTGCCAGGTTCTAACTTGCAGTCTAGTATTAGAGCTTCCTCTTTACCACAGTCTGTATTATTAATTTTCCTGTGTCTATTACAATATAAAGACTCCAGTCCTGTCACCTAGTACGAACTCAAGTCGTGATGAGTTATTGAAGTTTTTAAGAAGACCAGAACAAGAGTGGCTTCTGACAATGGCAAGTACCATCCTTCTAGTGTCTCTGCTTAGAAACCAGTGTTTCTCTTTCATGTGTAAACACTTATTTCTGATAGTTTATGTATAACTGATCTCAAGGATTACAATCCCAGGAGTTGCAGTATCATGAGTATAAAAGTAACACTGAATGGACAAACAGGAGACAGTAAAGAGAGGACGGGGGACACATTAATCCATGCAGCTGTGATAGTTTCTTTATTCCAGGTAGCTCATTGTATATCCCAAGAACTCAGTTCTGATTTCTTCTTATTCAGGGAATCATCCTGTGTCCTGAGTTGTAGGAACTGAGGGAAGCTTAAGGAAGAGCATCCTGGACTTTCAGGATATTGTCACTCAGGCACAATTTCATAATTAGACAAGAGTCAAGACACTAAGCAATGCAGACTAAGCCTTAAGAAGGTGAAGTATACACTAATGCTGGATCAAGAGTCAATACATTCAGCACACTACCTCAAGACAAGTCAACCCCTACCACGGAGCCATGTGACTCTCTATCTGAGAAAAGAACACAGGACCACAGTTCCTTGTAGTGAACATTTAGCCTCCATTCTGAAAACCAGGCATGGAAGGGTAAAATTATGGTTCAGTGGTCATGAAAATAAAAATTCTTAAATAGCTTAAAGGCTAAATGAATGTATGAACTGAGGAAGTGGTGGACAGATGGAAAGATGTTAAATACACGTTGGAAGTTTCTTTGTATGAAAATTCAGAAAACAGGCAATTTTTTCCCCTTATTCGCAGTCTCATTGTGTTTCCTAGCTGGCCTAAAACTTGCTATGTAGAATATTATGTTCTCAAACTCACATTGGTCCTTTTGACTGCCTGTGTTGGGATTTAAGGTATGTTCCATAATGCCCAGCCCAGAAAGCAGGACTTAAGCCTTGTACAAGTGTGCTGAACACTCCTCCAGTCCATCACCTACACAATGTTCACACTGCAATGGCTTTTGTAGCTGTGGACTCTGACTCATCGATGGCTTGCAGGGTATCATAATAGGTGAGATGAAGTCAGAGAAGAAACTCAAGGCAGGAACGGAGTCAGGAACTGAAGCAGAGACCATTGAGTACTGCTGCTTACTGGATTGTTCCCCAGGCATGGTCAGGTTGCTTTCTTATACATCCAAGTCTACCTGCTCAGTTATGGCACCACTGACAGTGTGCTGGGTCCATTACACATCAGTCATAATTCAGGGAAAATGCCAGAGACTTACCTAGAAGCCAGTGTGATGGAGGTATTTTCATGACTGAGGTTCTCTTTTCTTATATCACCCTTGTTTTTGTCAAATTGACAAAAAGATGACCAACATAGTTGACTCCTTGTTACCATGACATAAAAGCACATCCCTATTAAACCATAACTTTATCCTTTTCTTTTTACCCTCAAGACTTGATGCTAATATTCATATCACAATGTAAACTACAGTCCAACTTATAAGAGCTCCATGGTCTTTAAAAATTCAACTTTAAATTTCATCTCTTTAATATCCAATCTCTTTTTAAAAGTCTAAAGCTTCTCAACTGATAATTCTTGCAAAAATGAAAACCAAGTTATCTCTTATTCCAAGAGAGGGGAGACAGATATCAGTTACAGTTAGACCAAAGCAAATCTAAAAATTTGTAAGTCTAATAACTTAAGACAGGAACCACAGGCAGGAACTGAAGCAGAGGCTGTGGAGGAACTCTGCTTACTGGATTGATCTCCATGTCTCCCTCAGCTTGCCCTTGTTTTTTAAACTATAAAATCCAAGACCACTTGCCCAGTGGCAGCATCTCCAACAGTGGCCTGTACCTTCTCTCATCAATCATTGATCAAGAAAATGCCTCCACCTGTAGGCCAACCTAATGGAGGCATTTTCTCAACATTTCCTGTTCCCAGATGGCCAATGTGTGTTTCAAGGTGACAAAAATATAACCAACACAAAGAACTAGACTCATGAATTTATGTTATCCAGACTGCTGTTTGTTGATGTTTTTAAGTTGTTTCCATTACTTTCTTCAAAATAATGTAAGTTTAAATATTATATATCTTTTCCTCTTTTTGTCTTGTACTTTTTTGAGAGGTGTCTTCATGTAGCAAAGGCTAGCCTTGAAGTACCTATGCCCTAAGCTAGTCTTGAATACCTCATTCTCTTACTGATATCTTTCAACAACTGATAGTACAGGCATGTGCCACTATCCTGGCTTCTTCTCTTGTATAAATCCTTTCCAGTTTCTTCAGTGTTCGTAATTGGAGGTATTTATGTATTGCGTGTGTCCATGTGTTTGTGGGTACATTTGTCATGCTGTGCCTCTGCTTTTTTGAGTACAGTGTGTGAGAGTCAGTTCCTTCCTTTCACCATGTGAGTACCAACGATCTACCTCAGATAACGAGGCTGGGTACTAAGTACCTCTGTCTACTGAGCCATCTTAAAGACCTTCGTTGTCCTTTAATCTTTCTTCACACTCCTCTTACCCTTGGCAAGCATTTATGTTTCCTAGTTCTCCTTTTCTTCCCAACCCGGCCTGGTTACGCTATCTTTATTTTCACTTTATCTTCTGTGCTTTTCATACTTTATTATAAAGTTGATTTCCTTTGTTTTCAATTTTACCTTATTCTATAGTTATTGGTGATCTGCCTGCTTGGGGCCCATAGTGTGCATAAGAAGGTGAATGATTTCTTGGAACTGGAGTTATACATTGTTATCAGTCGATATGTCAGTGCTGCGAACTGCATCCTGAGCAGCCACTGCTCACATCAATGAGCCATCATTTCTCTAAACCTTGCAAGGTTGATTTCCCATAGTATTGCTTTCTTAGACAGTTAATATGCTAATTTATTTTTATTATTTAGTTGTTTGAATTCTTCTTCAGATTATTAAGATTAACCCAAGTAACATATTCAGTTTTGGAAGTGCTTTTGTTTTTATTTCTTGGGTTTTGTTTTTTCTTCTTCTGATCCACATTTCCTAGTCCTATAACTTAGAATGCCTATTTATATTTGGGCTTTGAAAATAGCAGTGATCCCTCCTGGACTAGATCATTTCTAATATATCATAGACCATATTGTCCTTTAACCAATATAAGGTATAATTCTTTTCCAGTTATCATTGGCTTTATAGAGAATTTGAATTATTCACAGAGTTCACATTTTAAGTAAAATGTATTAGCAGTACACTGACAAACTGATACACCTTGTAGAGTGTACCTCAGAAATCATAAACAGAAGGAAAGTCACATATGAATGAATGGCTGCCTCACTGTTACTCTTCTTTGTTCCCATGTCACAGTGGTGTCGATAGAAGGAGCCCAAGCACCATCCTCACACAAATGCATGTCCTGTACAGTTGCACATTCTGTCATAGGCATGAAAACTTCCTGACATAAGTGAAATTAACCTTTTCTTCTTCATATTGCTACTGGTTACGGTGTTTTACCACATCAAAGAAAATGCTCACCACAACAGAAGTTGGTACCAGTTGATGAGATATTGTGACAAACAGTAGTGCATTTTTGAGAAAGATTATGGTGGCATTTGAACTTTGGGTTAGAAAGGCCATGAGTGCTCTGAGTTAAATGGGCTGTCCTGTGGTAGTTTGGAAGATAGGAATGTGAGAGAAATACAGATGATTGAGGCCCAGCTTATGAAAGCACAGATGGAAGTCTGAGAATCCCTCAAAGGTCCATTTGAATGATATTTTCAAATAAGAGACATTAACATCATGAAACCTTACTTTGCTGGAATAATTGATACTGGTCAGATGGAGCTGAGAAATTAGTGATGGTTAAGAGTAGACTAGTCTCACTGAAGAGAAGTCTCATGTTCTGTAAGCCATACTTGATCACATTTCTGGAGCAAAGGCAAGAGCCTTCCAACAGCTGTCATGCACCCAGGTGTATGGGAATGAAGGAGACAGAGAACAGAGTGGAACACCAGAAAGCCAACAGAAGACCAGACTTTTCCATTGCATTGAAGCATGATGATGTAGTAGAAATCATAATTAGATCTTTCCTTTTGTGTTCCTTGCCAGCAAAGGAGGACATCTTCCAGGACATCAACTGTGAATGATGCTTCAGTTCTCTGAACAGTCCTTTCTTGGCAGTGAGCTCTGCTGTGTATACAGGGATGCTAAAACTGCCATTTACAGGGGAACTTGATTGATTTTTTTTTCATAATTTGTTATCTTTTCAGGTCTTTATTTTCTTGTGAAATATAACATAAGGTTTTCTGTCTTAAATACTTCAAATGTATTATTGATAGCATTATGCACAATCTGTTTGTTATACAGAAAGTCTTTTTTGTAACTTAAGAAATTGAAATTCCAACTTAGGATATAAATTATAGCTGAGCAGTGGTGGTGCATGCCTTTAATACCAGCACTCAAGAAGCAGAGGCAGGAAGTTCTCTGTGAGTTTCAGGTTAGCCTGGTCTACAGAGTGAGTTCCAGGACATCCAGGGCTACAAAGAGAAGCCGTGTGTCAAAACAAAACAAAACAAAACAAAATAAACCAAACTAACTAACTAACAAGCAAATGTTCTAGATTTGCTTTTTATGTCCATCCAATCTCACACAGTCACCATTAACTTTCTTTTCCCCAAGTTTGGCTGCTTTATCTTTTATGTATATATCTAGTCATATAATTTTCTTTTCTTTTAAATGGGTTTACTTCTGAAAGTATAGTGAGGTTAAGAGCTTTCATTGTTATCAATATAACAACTGCCTTAGCTGTTTAACCTCAAACAATATTTTGTCACTTCTGTGTCTATTTGGTCTTCTTATGTCACTGGAATTTTATATTGTTTCCACTTACTGTATTTTATAAATTATACTATAGTGGATATAGGTGTGAAAAATTGTCTATAGTTTCTCTTTTATATATAAAAATACACATGTAATTAAAAGTATGCATACTAATGACCCACATTAAGAATGTCTCTCAACTTTTATTCATATATTAACTTTTATACACCTGGAGCAAAACCCTATACAAATAAAAAATGCTATGAAGACTTTGATTGCAACTCACTCCTTATTAACACCAGAGAATCTGCACACTAGCAAAACCCTACACATGAATTATGTAGTAAGGCCTTTAGTGTTCCCTCAGTGATTTTCTCCCCTCAGTACTTTTTGAACACTAGAAAATTCATAAAGAGGAGAAACCATTCAAGTATGAAGAATGTGAAAAAGCCTTTTCTAATCATTCACTCTTTAATCTGCAGAAAGTGAGTCACGCTGGACTGAAATTTTGCAAATGTGGAGTGTGGCACACTTTTTACTATCCTTCTTGCCTTAAGGATCATCAAAGAATTCATTCTCTGGAGAATCCCTCTAAGTGTGAAGTGTGTGGCAAGGCTTTTAAATTTTCATGGCAGCTCTCTAACCACCTATAAATCCATTCACAAGTTAGTGAAATTTCACAAGTGTGAAGAACATGGGAAAGCCTTTTGTAATTTTATATACTTTGCTTAGCACAAATTACTTCATACTGAAGATAACCTTACAAGTGTGAAGAATTTGGGAAAATGTTCTACTTTACTTCAAGCCCTAGGCAATATCAAATAATTCATTCTAGAAATAAATCCTACAAATGTGAAGACTATGATAAAATATTTTTACTATCTTCCTCTTAAGATACAACTTAAGAAACATCAACTAATTCATTATGAAGAGAAACCACACAAGTGTGATGAATATGACTACGTATTTTATAGTCATGGAGGACTGTTTAGATAGCAGATAATCCATACAAGAGAAAAGGCCCACACATAAGTGAAATGTGACTTCCAAAGGTATTGAATCCACTTCTATCCTCACCTTATTCAAATTTGTGGTCACAATGAATTCTAGTGAAAGTTAGCTGGACATTACACTTTGGATACAGATTGAATTTTGTAGAATTGGCATTTCAATACAACTAATTCTTCCTCTCCCTGAGCATAAGATGTATTTCATCCATTCAACAATTCAAGTATATGAGCTTGGGATAGAGCACATCCTCATTCAAAGCACCACACATCCCTTCTCCTTTTTATTAACCCATAAGCCTATCCCACGGAATAGTGATACCAACATACAGGGTGGCTCTTCCAACCTTAACAATCTAAAACAATCATGTGTCCATCACATTACCTGTACTTTAAGATTAACATGGCAATTTTTTTTATTAATGCACCAAAATGAAATGGCACTTTCCAACTTGCCTAAATTAAGTGGTGATCGACCATCCATGTCATTGCTGCGAGGTCACTTGGGGGGAGGAAATAATGGAGCATCACCGTAGTCATAAAGAACTGATTTAGCACTTGGTTCATGCTTGTTGAGCAAAGGCTCCTCACCCACATATCTTCCCTTCGTCAGCATCTGAAAATTCATACAAGCTATTTCACATGAGTAGCATGGAGTTTCAGTAGGGGTGTATGATGGTTAGATTCTGTCAACATGACACAACTTAAGTCTTCTAGGAAGATGGAACCTTAATTATGGAATTATCTCTACCAGACTAGCCTATAGTCTGTGCGATAATTTCTTGATCGAGGATTGATATGGGAAGGCTCAGACCACTGTGGCTGTTGCCAACCCTGGGCAGCTAGTCCTGCATTTACAATGAATCAAACTGCAAGCCAATGGGGGTAACCTGTAAATACCATATATTTCCATGTTTTCTGCTTCTGTCCTTACTTCCAGGTTTCTTCCATATGGCCTTCTGCCCTGAATTTCTTCAATGATAGTTTGTATTCATTAGGGGCATCTATTGTTGCTATAAAACATGATAACAAAAAAACAACTTGAGAAAAGGGTTTATTTCAGCTTACACTTACACTTCCATCACTCAGGGAAGTCAGTACAGGAAACTGGAGGCAGAAGTTGTGGAGGAATGCTACTTGCGTCTTCAGCCTGCTTCCTGATACTACTGAGGACCACCTTCATGGGTAAGACCCAATGCCCCATTAACACACCAGGGACAGAGCCACACGCATCAATCATTAATCAAGAAAATGCCCTAGGAATCTAGATGGAGGTGCTTTCTCATTTGAGGTATCTCTTCCCAGATAACTACCCTGTATGAAGCTGACAGAAAAATAAATAAATAAAAAAAAATCCAACCTTGATGTGGTCCATAACCTGTATGCCAAATAATCACTTTGGTGGTGGCCAAGGTGCTTTTGGTAAAGGTGTTCTTGATAGCAACAGAAAGGGAAACTGAGCCAGAGACTAAGGGAATGAGAAGGGAGGGTGCTGCTATTTGCAAGGTTGTATGTGATAAGCTGGCATATTTCTAGTTTGTGGTATGAATAAGATAACAAGTGGGGCATGCTTAAAGGCATTTCCTCCCTGACACTTACATCTCTAGAGCAGAAAACTGAGCTGGATCTTCTATGACGCTCTCTTTATTGCTTTGAATTAGAATGCTCACAAGCTAGACACTGCTAATAAAATCTCCATTTAATCCTCTCCAAGAGAGAGACTCTCAGTATTATCAGCATGTGAAGTACCACTGATGATCTGGAACCAAGCAAAGAATAATCAGCAAAGTAGTCCAGAAGGTGGGCACGCAAAAGGCACAAGTTCCATAAGGTAAATAGGAAACATTTCATATATGCATAAATAGATAGAAAATCTCTGTTTTTATAGAGAGGAACTGGTGAAATATTTGGATTAAATATAACAGCATATAATACAGTCCATTAAACAGCCTTTTATTTTTATTTTTTATTTTTTAAAACAAACACAATTTATTAAAACCAACACTTAAAATAAAGACAACACTGAAAAAGTCTGAAAGAGCAAAAAGGCTATTTCTCAGTGGAGGGGAAGACTGGCTCTGGGGCTGGAACTGCTGCTGGACTGAAATTAGGGGTTGATCTTGAGGAGCAGAAGAAGCAGCTCAGATATAGGAGAATCAAATTGATGACCAGAGCTGACAGAGCCATTCTGTAAACAAGTAGGTCCACTGTAGCAAGCTGGAGGTAACTGAGAGATACACTGTATCTAAAGACATGCTGAGACACAGGTTCCACAGCTGCTCTCAGGTGTGCTGGCTGGACTGCTGCTCCCACATGTGGCTGCAGCTCAGCATGCATCCCAGAACATCCTGGTGGATTTTGTGCTCTCCAGCTTTGGTACACAAGTTGGTTCTAGTTCCAGAGTGACTGATTTCCTTGCAGATTTACACCCACTGAATCTCAGGATCTGAGGAAGCGATTCTCCACAGATCTGAGTCTTCCTCATCCTTAGCCTGTGAATCCTTGGCCAGTTCTTCATGCAACTGTGTAAGGATCCTATTGACATGGACAATAAGATCTGGGTGTGGTATGTACACACTCAAGTAGGCCTTCAGGTATTTCAACAGGATCATGTATGTAGGCTTCTTCGCCATCAATGTTTCTAGGAAGCTTCAGAGGATACTCTTTACTTGTTCATCCATTTCAGAATAATGGTCAGAGTATGCATACGTAGAGAAGACCACAAAGAATGTCACCTCAGGAACAGCAGGTCCAGTATCTATTGGGAGGTGACAATTCTTTGGTATGTGGACAGAAAGACAGGGACAAAGTAGAGGCCCTTTCTTGCAGAGAAATCACCTGGTTGTTTACCAGGTTCACCACAGTCTCTGTGCTGATGTGTAATTCTCTACAGGGCTCCCTCAGATCCTGTGGGGCAGAAGCTTTCTCACCCTGAGGAAAGATCAATTTCAAGGTTTCAAAGGGGCAAATGTCTGCCGTATTCTATTTTGGTCTTCTCATTCCAAGGCTTCCTGAATTATTACTGTGCCAAACATAGAGGAAAGCTTGAGTGGTTACCTTGCCTGTGCTGTCCTGTTCTTGGCTGCAATTGGTTAAGATTTTTCCCTTTTGAGAAAATATCCACAGGCATCAAAGTCAAGAGTGAACCCTGTGCCTCCAGACACCACTATGTCTTGTCCTGCTGTCTTTCTTGAGGTCTGATCCTGAAGGAGACCAAAGGAAAGTAGATAATATCCTGCCCTCTCTCCTGTCTCTGCCAAGTGAGCCTGAAGGCTTTGCTCTAAACATTGGGTTGCCTGGATACTAAGGTTCTTCATTGTTAGGTCATGGTCAAGAGGGTGGTTCCATTACTGTCCCTTCTTCAACAGGACTT
>NW_022196914.1:29404801-29422671 GCF_008632895.1 Mastomys coucha | reverse complement strand
AAAGAGTAAAAAGGCTATTTCTCAGGGGAGGGGAAGACTGGCTATGGGGCTGGAACTGCTGCTGGACTAAAATCAGGAGCTGATCCTGAGGGGCAGGAGCAGCAGCTCAGATATAGGAGAGACTCATGTTGATGACCAGAGTTGACAGAGCCATTCTGTAAACAGGTAGGCCCACTGTAGCAAGCTGTAGTAACGGAGTGTGATACAGTGTATCTAAAGACATGCTGAGACACAGGTTCCACAGCTGCTCTCAGGTGTGCTGGCTGGACTGCTGCTGCCACATGTGGCTGCAGCTCTGCATGCATCCCAGAACATCCTGGTGGATTTGTGCTCTGCAGCTCTGGTACACACAAGTTGGTTCTAGTTCTAGAGTGGCTGATTTCCCTGCGGATTTACACCCACTGAATCTGGATCTGAGGATGTGTGTCTCCACAGATCTGAACTTCCTCATCCTTAGCCTGTGAATCCTTGGCCTGTTCTTCATGCAACTGTGTAAGGATCCCATTGACATGGACATTAAGACCTGAATGTTGCATGTACACACTCAAGCAGGTCTTCAGGCATTTCACTGGGAACATTTATGTAGGCTTCTTCGCCATCCATGTTTCTAGGAAGCTTCAGAGGCTACTCTTTACTTGTTCATCCTCTTCAGAATTGGGGTCAAATTATGCATACCTCAGGAACAGCATGTCCAGTATCTGTAGGGGGTGGCAATACTTTGGTATGAGGACAGAAAGACAGGGACAAAGAAGGGGTCCCCTTCTTGCACAGATATCACCAGGTTGTTGACCAGCTTCACCACAGTCTCTGCACTGATGTGTGACTCTCTACAGGGCTCGATCTGATCCTATGGGGCAGAAGCTTTCTCACCAAGGCGAAGGGCTTCCTTTGTTCTCAAACGTGTAGTATGCTGAACATTTCACCAAGATCTGCAGCCAAAGAACTTCCATAACTGTCCTACAGCAGCACAGGCATGGATCAGGTAGAGGCCCCACACCATGACAATTTATTCATGTATCTTGTGTCCTTTCAGGCATAGCATGTGTTTGAACATCTCCAGGCAGGGTTCTTCTGAGGAGGTTCCTCCAATAGATTCCATGGCAAAAATCAGTGATGCTCAGGAACGGTTATGAACTCCAGCAGGGCAGTATGCTCTACTTCCCGGACAGTTTGCCAAGAAGTCAGTGTATTCTTCTCTGTATGAGACTGACGACTGCAAAGTGAGTTCTCACTTCCCCGATCTCCACTCTTCACAAATAAATCTTAGCCGCAAGGCAGACCCGCCACTCCGTCGGGCGCCATGATCAGTCAGCGCCCACAAAGGGTCGCCTAAACAGCCTTTTAAAGGAATCACCATTCTGAGCTAGATAAAGTACAAAACTGTTGTGGGTGGGAAATATTAAAAAATGTCACCATCCAGAGCTATCACGGCCTACTCTTAGGCTCCAGTGGCCCTGCTGCCTCCATGACTAGCCCCATGCAGCGACCGATCTTGGTTCTTTTGCTGCGGATTCTGCTCACATTCCCAATCATCTACCCCCTGTAGTCAGTGGTCTCAAATCCCAGTACCCTGGTAAAATCAAAACTCTAGAGGCTTGTAATTTTTAAGTCAGATTTATATCAGTAAATTTTCACCCCACAAAAAATGAACTCAGGCTCACACAATGAACTCAGCGCCAATTGATATTAATATAAATTGCCCACCTAGATAAGACAAATTATCCTGTAATTCTTCATCCCTTATATGATACTCATAGCTACCTGTGGCTATTTAAAGCCACATGGAATCGTTTTGTCTTTCTCTTACTCCGTCTTCCTTCCTTCCATCTCTGTCCTTTCTCTCCTGTCTTTAAAAATCTCTGCTCACCTCCCTTTTCCACTGTCCAATCACAGGCTTCTTGTATTAATATTTAAACTAATTTGGGGGGGAATTCTGCTACACAAAACTATCTACACAGTCAGGTCATGTGTCTCCCTGTAAAGGATGCAGTAATGAAGGATCCTACAATATATATGGGGAAGTGGTCCAGGCTCAGTGTTTGGTGGACAAATAGGGAGCTTAAGAACCACACTAGAAATAGAAAAGTATCTATTTCAGTTGATTTTGCCCAGCTGTAGCTCTCTACATACCCATGAGCAGATGCTTAATAATTTGTATTGTTCACATACAATACACTTCAAGCACTAATTCTTTTTCTAATATTAAAGCATGAAAGCATGAGGTTACAAAAACTGTTTTCTTCTCTCTCTCTCTTTCTCTCTCTCTCTCTCTCTCTCTCTCTCTCTCTCTCTCTCTCTCTCTCTCTGTGTGTGTGTGTGTGTGTGTGTGTGTGTGTGTGTGTGTGTGTATTGTACATATGTCCATGAGCCCACCAGTGTCAGAAGAGGGAGCTAGATCTTCTGGAAGAGAAGTTACAGGGTCTTGTGAACTGACAGGTGTGTGGTATAAATGGCAGAACATTAGGGTTAGTGTTCTACAGGAGCAGTAAGCGCTCAAGCACTCCACTGAGCCACTCCTCCTTAGCCCACAAATCTGAGAGTTTAAAGTGACTCTTGCAAAAGATTCAGAATGCTGCAATGGAGGAAATTAAAGATCCAGATATTAGAAAAAAGTATTTGATGCTGGACCGTGGTGGTGCATGCCTTTAATCCCAGCACTTGGAAGGCAGAGGCAGGCAGATTTCTGAGTTCGAGGCCAGCCTGGTCTACAGAGTGAGTTCCAGGACAGCCAGAGCTATACAGAAAAGCCTGTCTTGAAAAACCAAAAAAAAAAAAAAAAAGAAAAAAGAAAAGAAAAGAAAGTAAGGAAGGAAGGAAGGAAGGAAGAAGGAAAGAAAGAAAGAAAGAATGAATGAATTTGAGAAGTGTCAAAGATAAAATTGCCAGTGTAGACTAAATACATGTAAATATTGCCTGAGAATTCAGCTTCAGGTGGATTTTGCATCAGCAGGCCTTAGCCCATAATGTTGTGCTTAGGTGGGAATCATGAACACTCTGCATGATTAGTTTCTACCTACCAGATACTGCTTGCTTCTCTTCCAGGGTTAAGCAGAGAGCCCACTACTATTGAGAAATGGAGACAACAGAGGAGTTCTGATTGCTTGCTGCGATTTTACCAGTCAGCACTTCATACACGCGTGTACACACAAACACACACACACAAGCCTAGCCTAGCCATGCTTGGAAAAAAAATAATCCCATGAAGATACCTCTGATATCTTTGCATTCAAGGAAGAATCATTTCTGTGTCCCGATTTGAGGCAACTGGGGGAAGTTTGAGGCAGATGCTCTTGACTTTAAAATTTTTATTACGTAGGAAGTTTCAGGATCAGAAAAGAGGAAATTGAACAAGACACACCAGACCTCTGCATGGGGAATTCCAACAATGGGTGATTGGCCAGTAGTCATTCCACACACCAGCTGTATTCCTCTACATGGGAAAAGAGCGAGAGAGATAAGCATGAGTTCAAAACAAACATGGTGGCGAGTGCTCAATAGAGTTTGTGGGGAAATTGGAGTTGGTGAAGTTCTGGAACCTCTCTCACAAAAACTGAGTTTCTTTCATGGATAAGGCACTTACATATGTAAAAATGTTGAGAGGGATTCTGGGAGTTTTATGCAAATAAGTTTCAGAGAACTGGGCTTTTTCAATTATTAAAACCAACTGTGTATTCTTGCCCACTTCCTGTACTGTATGGGTCCCAGTGTTCACAGGAATAGTTTTACCAGTTGTAGAATCTGATGTATATGTGGCTCACACAGGGTATCAGTACAGAAGAACAAGAATTATTTATGTATGTGTAGGGTTGAGCCAAAGCCATTACACCCAAAGGCTTTACCCTAAACTAGCTTACCCTAAAACCTTACCCTAAAGAGCTTACCCTAAACCCATTTTATTTAGAAATAAGGTCTCTATAATTTCCCAGTCCAGCCTTGGATCCCAGCTCCGTCATAGGCCACCAAGCAGCTAAGAACACAGTCAGACACATCAAGGCTGGTTTCAAAAATCATCTCCAAAAGATATTTTTTATTCCCACACTAGTAATTGCTTCGTCGTGCTGATTTTTTTTCCAGGGACTAGTAAGATTAAAATCACAACACATAGACAGGAAAGGGCTTGTAACCCTAATATTTCTGTCAAAGACTGACTTCCCATGGCTGTCAAGCATCGTAGGCTTCTTCCTCCCATACACTCAGGCGGGTTGCCAGTGACAAATCCAGGAACAACAACAACAACAACAAAAAAAAAAAATCCGGGAATTTCTTCGCACAGACTTGTGGGAAATGTAGTCTGGCTACTGTGTCGTCACAGGGACCTACTCCGGAAACAGTACTTGTTAATTGTGTCTGAAAGTGTGCTATTTCCCCAAAGTTGGGCGAGAGTGCTGTCCTGCTCAGCTCTCGAGTTGCATCTCTGACATGGAGGTTGGTCCAGGGAGCCGCACAGGCTGAGGCACTGTGCGAGGTGCGGGGACGTGTCTGGCAGCGAGCAGAGCAGCGATGGGAGGGAGAGCGGAAGAAGCTGACCTGCAGGTCCTGCGCTGTCCTTAAGGATACTGGTCCATAAGGATACTGGTCAGGACTGGGGAGAGGGCGTGTCTGATGGTACTCTGAGCACAACCAAGTCTACCATGGGCTTCTGGGACAGGAGTGCAGGATGGTTGCACAGGAGTGGGGTATGGTGTAAGGATCAGGATTGCCAGGACTTGGTGGGTCAGCTGACTAACTTGCATCTCAGGTGGTGCTAGGAGCTCACTTTCCCGCTTGGATGGGGAGACTTTGTTACCAGCTGACCCCACTCTCAGATGAATGTTAAGGTTTTCTCAGTACATCTAGAGTAGGTGGGTTTTCTGCCTCTTGTGTGTTCTACAGCCGACCTAGGTATGATCATGGAGTATTGATTGTCATTGTTTTCCTCAGCCAGTTGGTGAATTAAATGGTTTTAAAAAAAAAAAATTCTAAGACATAAGTGGTCGTAGCTGGGAAATTCTGGGACACTGCGGACAAATCTGCCAGAATAACCTGGTAAAGAAAAGTTTTAACTAGGGGTGAGGGAACACGGGTGCGGTGGACACATGGAGAAAAGCAACCACTGGAAAGCAGAGTGAGGGGGGCTGGGGAAGCTGATGTTCAGCTTCACCTTTAGGGCTGGAGTTTCTTAAGCTTTTGAAGGGTCTTCCATCTCTAAATTTTAATTACTTTTCAAGAAAGACAGGATGTAGCCGGGCAGTGGTGGCCTTTAATCCCTGTACTTGGGAGGCAGAGACAGGCAGATTTCTGAGTTCGAGGCTAGCCTGGTCTAGAGTGAGTTCCAGGACAGCCAGGACTACACAGAGAGACCCTGTCTCGAAAAACAAAAAAACCAAACAAACAAACAAACAAAAAAGACAGGTTGTCTACTTGGCTCACAACTGTTATACAAACATACTTCGATCTGGCCTTGAACTTGTTGAGCCAGCCCATTAGTAGGGACCCCAGGAGCAGGGGAAAAGCTCACCTTGTTTTAGGCTGCCAGGCTTTTGTGTCAGGTCAGCAGGGTGAGGAAGAACTTAAAGAAATTTATTCGAGAATGGGACCTCATTCTCACTTTGGAATTCTCCTTGTCTGATGCAGCCCACCGTGGTTTACACTCTTCCTGCTTCTCTGCCTCTTGGATGCCTTCTCCTTCCTTACAGGGAACATCAAAGCGTGTAGAGTGCATCTCTACTTAGCCAAAACAGAAACCCTGCTCAGCAGGTGGGGAATGACAGCCAGATCCTCCACTGTCATTTACATGCAGCATGGTGCCATTCACCCAGCAAAAACGATACGTTAGTGCCCTGTAGTGTTCAATCCTGCCTGCTAGGGCTGGAGTTTCTTAAGCTTTTGAAGGGCTGAAAGATCTCCTAGGATCTTTCCATTGTGTGCTAGTGTGTGTAAGTGACGACATGGTGGGAGGAGTTACTGGTTTTCTTGGCAGAGGAAGGGAAGTATGCTGGATAATGGCATCCAGTTCTTGGCCATCTCAATGATTACGTCAGAGACCAGTGAGAGAAAGTACAGACATTATTTGGACAGAATTGAATAGAAACTAAACACATATGCATGGAATAGACTTGAGAAACACAAATTTTCATTACTTTGGCTTTTGGGGTTATAAAAGTTGCAATCATTGCAATCATTCAAAAATTGTTTTCAAATGCAATGACATAATTTGTGTAAAGTGTGTGTGCAGATTGGCTGGCCATCTCCTTAAATTGTACATTCTGTTGCTAATTTCTTTGTGGTAGCTACATAAAAGTAAGTCAGTGAATGGGAATCTAAGTCACAACTGTTTCTTGGGTATGTACCACTTACTAGTATGTTAAGAAGACTCAGTAACCACATATATACTGATTATTTAAAATCCGGATATGTCCAGACATCTGAAGTACAGAAGAGATCCTGTGATATTTATAATGAAGCTAAAATTCAAATTCATTGCACCTTTTTTTAAAAAAGATTTATTTATTTTATGTGTGTGAGTACACTGTAGCTGTACAGATGGCCGTGAGCCATCATGTGGCTGCTGGGGGTTGAACTCAGGATCTCTGCTTGCTCCAGCCCAGCTCACTCCAGCGTAATACACTGTAGCTGTCTTCAGACACACCAGAAGAGCGTGTCAGATCTCATCACAGATGGTTGTGAGCCACCATGTGGTTGCTAGGGTCCGAACTCAGGACCTTTGGACGAGCAGTCAGTGCTGGTACCTGCTGAGCCATCTCGCCAGCCTGCACTTTTTCAATAAATACGTGGCATATGTTCTATTGTGTCCTTTTTAGGGTTCCAGTTACAGTATCTGAGTCTTCTACTGCAAAGCACATGCTAACTTAAACCAAAAATTGAGGATTGCCGTGTGCCACACTTCTGTGTGTCAAAGGTTGAGGAAGATTAGTGCAGTGTTACTTAGTGATGTGCTTACTATATTTTAAAGCAGTGTGTTCTTTAATTGATAAAGAAGCCGAGTCTGAATGGAGAGTCATTATTGTGTGGAGCCTGGAGTAACACAGCACTTGCTTTCTGTCTAGCCTGGACTTCCCTACAATTTCCTAGGCCTGAGGTTTGTCCTGCTTCTGCCAAAAATATCTCTGAGGAACACTGAACATAGATACAAGAGTTCTTGTGAGTTTAGCTCTTGGACCAGCCTCCTTTCAAGGGAAGGAAAATTGAATTCCCAAATCAGAGATTAGAATCAATTTGCTGAAGTTTTTAATAAATCACAGTTTGTCCCTTCAGGCCAGAATTTATTTGCATTTCCTTTTCACAGGGAGTGAACATTGCCAGTCTCAACTTCCCCTGAAATGTTTGCTTTAATTATGTTGGTTAAAATCCCAGCTAACTGAGAGCCTGGTGGCAGGCTTTCTGCTGTCTCCTCACAGGCTTCCCATGGTGAGGAACATGGCCTGAGTACCACAGGCACTTCCCCACAAGGAAAAGGGATGGCCTGTGCAGGCAGCATTAGGGACTGATCCTGGCAGTCTCATCACCCTTCGACCTGCTAGTGGCAGAAAAGGTGACGAATGGAGACCTGCTCCAGTTCTCTCAGAGAACGATGTTTTGACCTTCACTCTGCCCAGAGTTTACTGCAGTTCTCCAGACGGACCATCTTTTCTGATGTGGGCAGTCTTATAGATAAAGAAGAGTTCAGTCTGTGGATTTCATTTACTTGTAAGTGTGGGAAAGGGTTCTTCTAGCTACAAAGACACTTTCAACAGAGTCACTCTATGTTTTCCTTGAGAAATGACAGGGTTGTTATCCATTACATCCTTCAGTCTACTTGGAAGTCTGCTGGCCTCCTCACTACATCTTCACTCTACCCTTATGATTAAAGACTTTTCTCAATAGAATCTTTCTTTCCAAAGTGTATGTATGCTTCATCCCTACCAAGAGCCTTTTGACTATAGCTACTCCTTCCCATTCCTGAAAAGACTATGCACTTCAGATGGAGCACTGAGAGGACTGGAGCTGTGTCGGACCTGAAGCTCTGCCTTTTAAGGACTAGTTCTCATAGCTCTGGAATCTGCTTTGCAAGCTCCCCAGGGAGGGAAGCAATACACAGTCCTACTTAGCTGCTATACCTATGAACTACAATAATGACCAGAATGGTGTGATATCCCTAGAGGTGCCATGGTGCCACTCACATCTTTACATAAACAGCAGCTGTCTATTTGGATTTAAAACCTGATTAAAGGGACTGGACGTGTAGGCAAATATCCATAGCTAATTAATTCATGGATCTTAGAAGAGAATATATGCCTGGAACATAAGGCCAAGGAATTTAGTAAAGAACATGGTTGGAATTAGGAGGGAGGTTGGGAAATGTCATAATTATATTTTAGTTAAATAATACTTAAGAAGAAAAGGGTTAAAGTCATGTAACTTGGGAAAATGTGGCTGAAACAGGAAATTTAAGGCACAGAAAGACATGTATCACATGATGTTATTCATATGTTAAATGTGTAGAGTTGTAATTCACAGTCGTTAGAAATATAATGGCTTTTCTCATTGGCCAGTGACAATAGAAAGCTGCTGCTTGAGGACATACTTAGCTTGGATGCTCTGATGGTGCCCTAGGAGGGCAAAGCTCATAGCACTGTTACCCTGGATGCTGGATGTGTGTAAACTATGGTGTGTACATTTTAGAAGCGTGCAAGACAGCACTTTTGACATTTTAATAATAAAAATATTGTTTGAGGAGATTTACATACTAAAAACCTATAAAAGTACTTTTTATTTGCCAGAATAACTGTTGTCGTCTCCCAGGCTTACTGACTGCCTCTGCCTGCTAACCTAATCCTGGAGTTTCTAACCTCCATACAACCTTATCTAGGCTAGAATGTTTTCAGCTCTGGGACTTGCTTCTGAATCAACTCAGCCTTTCTTGTTCTTCCTGAACTCTGGCTGGCTGGTTCTACTCAGCTGTTCTGGCTCAAACTCCTCCCCAGGTAACTCATTCAACCCAGCTTCTCAGCCTCTCACTGAATTACTCTGCTTGCCCTCAAACTAACTTTAGCAAACTTTTCTAATCTTCCAGCTACTTCTCATTCCTTGCTCATTCTGTCTCTACCTGTGTCTATCATGTTCTCTCTGCAGTCTATCTCTGTAAAACTCTCCGGTAAAACTGCCTCCTTCTCCCTCTCTGTGCTGCTCTACCCTCCCTCTCAACTCTACTCTCATGCTCTCCACAAACTCATTCGGGTACCGTGCTCTTTTCCTCCTGTGCGGTCTGTCTCTCCCTTAAATAGCTTCCTTTTCCTCTCTCTTCTCCTAAGAGTTGGGCATATCGTATTTTGTCAAATCTTTCTCTGATTCGTCACCTTTTCTGCCACTCAATTAGACATCACTTTCAAACATGGATGCTTTCTTTTACAAATTAACTTTGCATTCACTGTTTAGGATTAAAGGTGAGTACTAAGGGCATGTCTATATTCTAGTCAGAGAGATTAAAGGTCTGTGAGTTCTTTTTTTTTTCTCCATCCCTTGGTTGTTCCATCTTGAGTCTCTAGGTGCCCTATCAGTACAATCACTATTGAACCATGTACAAATTAATGAATCCAGACCCCAGCCCAGAGCCTCTGAATCATAATCCACATTTGCATTGCATTTCATACTCATGACTGTAGACTTGCTTTCCACTTCACATAACTGTGCATATAAAGTGTTGGGGACCTCCTTCTCTTTCACCATTACTGTATGTATTCATCGTGTATAAAACCAGCATGTGTGCACTAAATACAGGCTTTTCCATGGAAGCATGTGTCTTTAAAGTAGAGTTCCACATTGGCTTGTAGGGTCTTCTGCCTTCCCTTTCCTTGAAGATGGGTCCAGTGTGAGATCATGTGGCCACATCTGAAGCATCTAAAGAATATTGCTAACCTACGTCAGAAGCATTCTAGCTCTCTTTTCATCCTGGGCAAAATATAGCATTGTAGAAACAAGCACAAGATACCCATATTAGAGTTTCTATTACAGTGCTGAACTAAGTACTATGACCAAAACAACTTGGAGAAGAATGGATTTATTTCAACTTAGAACTTCAGGTAACAGTCCATCACTGAGTGAACCTGGATGCAGAAACTGGAGCATAGGTCATAAAGAAACACTGCTATATAGGCTTGCTCTCCATGACCTACTAATTCTGCTTTCTTACACCATCTAAGACCATCTGCCCCGGGAATTACACCACTCCATGGTCTGGATTGTCTCAAATCAGTAAATAACAGCCTTTTACAGGGTTTCATACAAGAATGTGGAATGCACATTCTCAATTGAGGTTCCCTCTTCTCAAATTATCCTAGCTTGTATAACATTGACATAGAACTAATATGTCTAGATCCACAATGCCTGTTATTAGTGGTTTTAATTAAAGTGTGGGTATCATCCATTGATCTTAATTTCAGGAAATGCTGTCATTCTGGGATGTGGCCATTGATTTCTCTCCAGAAGAGAGGGAATGTCTGGACTCTGCTCAATGGAATCTGTACAGGGATGTGATGCTGGAGAATTACAGCAACCTGGATTTCCTGGGTGAGGATCACATTCCCTTTGAATTCTTATTTCACTGTCAAAATGTTTCTTCCTCTGTACATTATCTCAGGGGAGCTTATGCTTTCTCGCAGCAAGTTTTATCTTCTTGGTTTTAACGAAAAATTAGGGAATGTGCTTAGGTGAGAAACGCTGCTTCCTCTTCTGTGTGTTTAGCCTGTCTGTGTTGGTAGAATGCATCCTTTGCAGAAGTGGGAATGTTAGAAACACTGTTGCAGTAGTCATGTATCTTACGTAGAACAAAAAATGTTTCACAATTCAATATTAATGCCTTTCCCTTTAAATTAAACTCAGAATCTGGACATTGTATACTCCTTCACATATTGTAATGATCCTGTCAGAAGACATTTAAGGAACAAATTGCCTGCAATCATTTATTTCAGCATCTCTTTCCTTATAAACATTGTACTGAAACAGACATGCCCATTCCCAGGAGAAGGACACTTAAACAATCTTGTTCTCTTTTCCTCCAAACAGGTCTTGCTCTCTCTAAGCCATTCCTGGTGACATTTCTGGAGCAAAGACAAGGGCCTTGGGACGTGAAGAGACAAGCAGCAGCCACTGTGCACCCAGGTGTGTAGGAAATAGGGGGTGAAAGGACAGAGTTGAGATCCAAAGACCCAAGAGCGAGCCAGGCTTCACCATACACATTGAGATAGTGCTGTCGAGGAAATCATTCTTTAGATCTCTCCTTTCATGATTTTGTCAAAAAAGCTCACCTCAGATGTTTATGCTGGTTTAATTTTCTTAAAGTTTGTATTTCCCTGATCACCATCGAGATATGCTCGAATTTACAATAACTTCAAAGAACTTCATTTTTTGAGTTTACATTGTAACTGACTTTGCACTGTTTTCTAAACCTCTGAAAATCTACACACAGATTTTCTAAAGACCTATGTGTGAATCCATTGTAAGACAGTAACTTCAGGCATAAATATATTTTATATTCACTTATACTCAATTCACCTCATCAGAATTCTTTGTGAATGATGAAAATGTATCCTCACCTTTTCCCTATTACACACTCACTACTAAAGATTTAAAATGTATACTCTTTCTGAAAATATAGTCATAGATTAAAACTGCCCAAAACTCAAAGGATTTTAATAGCTCATCAATACATTTTCAGAATATTGTGGATTCAGGGTTCTTTATTCTTGGTAGTTTGATTGTCTGTTAGTTGGCAGTGGTTAGCCTGTAAGCATTTGCCTATATGTAGCCCATAAAACTTTGTGGATAGATTATCCAATGATAAGTACTTCAGGCCAGTGTAAGATAACTAACTATATGAGTTCTAGTTCTGTGAGCATCAGAACTGTGTGTTTCCAATTCATGTATAAACAGGAGTCTCTGTTTTCATGACTTGAACATTGTCTCTTTTCGTTGCTCAGTGGGTGTTTCATCTTGTAAATTAATAGTTCTTATAAAGTAGGCTAATTTTAACACTTTTTCTTTGACAATATATTATCTTTAGCAGAAGCCATTATTCATAGGCTAACCTAAATTTTTTTCATAATTTTGATAGTGTGATATTTGTCATCCAAATACTATCTGAAACCCATGGGGTATATTATTTAAGATTATTGTAGACATATTTATTATGCATGTTTTCATTCATACCCAGTAATTCTAAAATTCATACTTAGGATAAAAATGTTTTTTTTATATTGCTTCAATCTCACACAGTCACCACCATTTATCTCCTATTTTCTAAGTTGATAATGCCAGGTATGTCCATGTATAATATCTATGTGTGTTGAAGGCATTTATTTTTGTTCACATAATTCCCTTAAGATATTCTTTTGTCATAGATAATTACTACTTATTTAGCTAATTAACTTTGAATAATGTACCTTTCGTTTTGTTTGTTTGTTTGTTTGTTTGTTTGTTTGAGATAGAGTTTCTCTGTGTAGCTTTGTCTGTCCTGAAACTCAATCTGTACACCAGGCTGGCCTTGAACTCACAGATATCCGCTTCTGTCTGCCTCCAGAGTGCCAGGAATAAAGGCACACACCACCACCGCCTGGCAGGCATTATTTCTATAA
Organism: Mastomys coucha; assembly: GCF_008632895.1. Taxonomy (NCBI): domain Eukaryota; kingdom Metazoa; phylum Chordata; class Mammalia; order Rodentia; family Muridae; genus Mastomys; species Mastomys coucha. Next base: position 29,410,063 of record NW_022196914.1, on the reverse strand, counting down.
TCAGTTTGATCAGGCTTTTACTTCAGTAGAAGCTTAGATTGTTTCCTCCTACTATATTTACTGAATCATGCTAAATGAATACAGGTGTAGGAAAGCCGTGTTGTTTCTGATTTATCAATAAGAATGTAAATATGAGTAAATATCTCCACTTAAAGATTAACATTAAAGATATAAAGAATGTGCTAAGCTTTTGTTCATATGTCAACTTTTGGTCAACAGGAAAAACACTCAATAAATGTAAAGATTTCAGCAAGGCCTTTTATTACAATTCACTGCTTATTCAACGCCAGAGAATTCGTACAGGGGAGAACCCCTTCAAGTGTGAAGAATGTGGTAAGGCCTTTAATACTCGTTCAAACCTTTCTGAACACAAGAGAATACATACTGGAGAAAAACCCTACAAATGTGAAGAATGTGGTAAAGCCTTTCGTATTCGTTCAAAACTTTCTACACACCAGAGAGTTCATACTGGAGAAAAACCCTACAAGTGTGAAGAATGTGGTAAGGCCTTTAATAGTCATTCAAACCTTTCTGAACACAAGAGAATACACACTGGAGAAAAACCCTACAAATGTGAAGAATGTGGCAAGTCCTTTAGTACTCGCTCAACACATTATAGACACCAGAAAAATCATACTGGAGAAAAACCATACAAGTGTGAAGAATGCTCCAAAGTATTTTCCTACCCTTCTTTACTTAAAGTACATCAAAGAATTCATTCTGCAGAGAAATCTTACAAGTGTGAAGAATGTGGGAAACCATTTTACTGTCCTTTATTGCTTAAGAAGCATCAAATAATTCATTCTGCAGAGAAACCTTACAAGTGTGCAGAGTGTGGCAAAGCATTTCACTATCCTTCATTGCTTAAGCGACATCAAAGAATTCATGCTGGAAAGAAACCCTGTAAGTGTAAAGACTGCGATAGGGCATTTTACTCTTCTGCATTCCTTAAACGTCATCAAAGAATTCATTCTGAAGAGAATTCCTACAAGTGTGGAGAATGTGGCAAAAGGTTTTATTCTTTTCCACACCTTCAGTATCACCAAAGATTTCATTCTGGAGAGAAACCATACAAATGTGAACAATGTGGGAAAACATTTTCTACTCTCTCATACCTTCCTTGGCATAAATTGCGTCATTCTGGGGAGAAATCATACAAGTGTGAAAAATGTGGAAAAATGTTTTACTCTACTTTGGACCTTAAAAAACACCAAAAAATTCATGAATATAAATGTGGGGAATGTCACTATGGCTTTCCTAATTACTCAGCCCTTACTGCACACCAGAGAGTTCATACTGGAGAGAAACCTCATGTATGTGAACAATGTGGGAAAGACTTTTCTAGGCTCGATAGCCTCAATCAGCACCAGATTGTTCATACTGGAGAGAAACCCTATAAATGTGAAAAGTGTGGCAAAGGTTTTTTCCGATCTTCATCCCTTAAAAGACATCAAGGAATGCATTCTTAATACAGATTTGACAAGTGATATGTGATAAAAAAAAAAAATCTTGCTAAATATTCAGACTTTACCCAAGACAAATGAATCCATTGGGTAGAGAAGCCATGTGCATGTGAAGAATGCTGAGTGCTTTAACATGAAGTCAACACTTTCTACCACCACTAACATTCCTTCTGCAGAGAAACTTGTCCAACTGTGAAGGAAGTGACAGGCTTTTAGTGTTTCTTCATATCTTAAATAGCAATGATCTTCATCCTGAACATCGATGCTATCATGTGAAGGATGTGGTGAAGGCATTAGTTATCATTCAGTCCTGGTTCGACCTCAACAATTCATTATGACAGAAACTGTACTCATGTGCAGAAAAGGACCAAGGCTTAGCTCTTCCTTCTGTCCACACAAGCATGAAAGCCCAGCATTATCTGAATGCTTGCTTTCCTGATCAGAGTGCCTTATGAGCATGTCTGGGAGCATTGTCTTGCTGGTTAACTATAGTAGTGTCCAGCCAGGACAAGCAACACCACCTTGGGGAAGTGTTCTTGAGTGTTACATAAGAATTTTGGGTGAGCAGGAGACTAACATGTCAGGAAACATGGTTTCTACTTCACTTGCTGCCCCAACTTCCCTGGAAGAGAAACAGTGACCTTTATGTTGAAATAAAATATTTCCTCCCCAAGGTTGTTTTTGGTCATGCCATTCGTGACGGCAGCAAATCAATGCAGTAAAGCATCGGAGGCGTTCCCCTCCTCTCCGTATCTTTGTTGGCATCAGACTCCACACCAGAGGCAGTCTTATAAAACCTTTAGATGTGTTCAGCCTCTACAGGACACCCGAGCTTGTATACTGCAGAAAAGTCCTATTGATACTAAGAGTACAACAAAGAATTTTTGTTTCCCTTATTTAACACCAAAATTTCATTCTGTAGACGAACTTTGTAAAGACTGTAGCTACATGTTAAAAAGTTGCTTCAAACTCAGTGAAAACTATAGGCATGAATAGAAGCTGTTTTTTTTTTTCTATTCTTCACACCTTAACATAAGAAAAACATTTTTCAGGAAACCGTACAAATTAAATAGTATGACAAAGCCTTAAGTAAGTTCACTCCCTAGGGTGCGTATTGAATTCATGAGTTCATACTGTAGAGAAACTTACATACATTGAGTCTGGCAGGACCCTTTCCTAGTAAACATACTTCATAATAGCAAATGAATTAAACTAATATCAATAGTGTAGGAATCAATGACTGTTCTTATAACTTATTTAGTAATGGATATTATGGAAGTATAGAACACAAATATTAATACAGAGTGTGGATAAACATGAGGCATTGTTTACAAATGATATGATGTGTTTGATATGACTGAAAGAAATCATTACAGACATCAGAATCCTGCAGATCACTCAAGTCTGAAGCTAACACTGGTATATAACCAAGGCTGAGGATATTTGAGGTGCAGGAGCATGGGGCAAGGGCAGTCTGCTGAAGAATCAGCAAAAACAAGAGGGGCCAAGACAAAGGAAATGAGTCCTGCTGGCAGTCAACTGATTTCATCAGAGGCCCCCACATATCAAAGTGGAGCTGTTGGATTGTTCCTGTTTGCTATACTGAATTTTAGTCCTTGGTCTGGTCTCTCCTTGTGCTCAGAATATTTGGTTTTGGAATGGGCATATGTATTCTATGGTGGTGTATGTTGGGATCATGTAGCTAGATTTTTTATTTTGGAGGGGGTCAGAATGAAGGGATTGGCATGAGCCTTGGATGAAGTATGAATTATGGTCTTTTCAACTTATGAAATCGCTAAATTCATTACACCCTTTGAAAGCTTGACTCTAGTTGACTTAGGAGATGGGTATAAGACTTGGTACTCTGAAGGAATGGTATGATTTAAAGTGATATGGACCAGTGGGTTAAATGTCCTTTGCAGCAATCCTGATAAGTGGAAAATTTCCCTAGTACCCATATAATAGAGAAAGAAGAAACTCACTCCTGAAAGTTGCCTTTTGACCTCCATGTATGCGGGTCCTTTGGACCCACACTGACAGATACACATACATGCACAAATAATAAACTTAAAACGTGTTTTTAAGGTGTGTTCACATTCAAATAACAAGGGGTGGAGAAGAGATCTTTATCATAGATGCCAATAGATGAAATCTAGAATCATGTTATAGACAACCCTCAGGCCATTCCTTTGAAGGGTTTATCGTGATTAGTTTCATTGAGGTCAGAAGACCTGTAGATAGTAGGTGGACAGGTAGGTCCTATTTGTTGGTGGATTCTTGATTGTATAAGAAGGAAAGCATGAACTGAGAGCAACCATTACTCATCTCTCTCCATCTGCTTAACTGGAGGCAAGTTTTTGCTGCCTAAACTTTATCACCATGGTAGACAGTAAATTTTAGCCACTGCCAGATTAAACCCTTTTGCCTGTAAGTTGCCTTTGTCAGGTATTTTATGATACCGACAGGGTAAGTTACTTAGACTGCATGCCAAGGAAAAGTACTACTTTGGCATTAATACATATGCAGCAGCACTTTCTACCAGTCTACCCCCTTAGTGCCCTGTATCCCTTAAGAATGTTACCTTTCGAGGGAGAGGAGAGGAAGCAAGATGGAGGGCAATGAGCAAGATGATTTGGCGGAATCCATGTGTTTTTAAATAGCCACAGGTAGATTTAATATCATATTGGGATAGAATAATTGGGGTAACTTGTCTAATCTAGGTGGTCAATTTGTACCATTATCAATTGGCTCTGAATGTATTGTGTGAACATCCTGGATATTGTGAATTTATTGGTATATAAATCTGATTAATTATATATAAAAAAAGAATGTTACCTTTCTTCTTATACATGCAACCCCCCCACACACACACACCCCAAACCACTGACATAACATCATATAACTTCTATACAAATGAAAGTCCTTTTCCTTTTTCAGTAAAAACTTGAATGCTTTCTGTGGTTTGATTGTATGTGCACTTGTGTCTGTGTTGTTAGTTATTAAGACTCCACATCTTGGTTGTCACCATGTCCTGCCTTGGAATCAACTGAAACGCAAGCTTCTGGGAACCCTTATAAAGTGCTTTTCTTAAACATTCTAAAAAGGAGCATGACCCTAAAGGAGGGCCATACTTCTTTGCCGATAATACACATAAAAGGATATTGAAGGAAGAATATTTGCTTTCCCGCTGATTGCCCTAACTCTCCATCCACTTGTTGCTGCCTTTATTAAATCCAAAGTATTCTGGATTCTATCATAGATTAAAAACCAGCAATTCTTCAAGTATCCAGAACTCTTCAGCACCAAATTGAAACTTCAGAGACATATAGCTTCTTGTACTGAATAGCTGCTAGGTTCATTTACTTTTCATAGTGAAACCACCACTGTTGGATTACCTGGATTACTTCCTGTAAGCCAGTTTAATGAATTCTAACTATATACATTCTACTGTCCTATTCCTTTAGAAAACCCTACAGTAGTGGCTATATGACACTTTTTGCATTTTCAATTTACAGTAATATTGTCTAGCTTGAATACTTTGTGTGTTTGCATGATGAGAGACATAGATCTAATTCCACTCATCTTCCAGGGCATATACAGTTTTGACAACAATATTTGTTGAAAAAAAGCTATCAGGTCCAGTACCTGATTTTTATACTTTTTGTCAAAAATAGCATGTCCGTTGCATTAGCATTTATCCTTGAGTCTTATTTTACAATGCATTATCTGCACTTTTTTTTAACTTTTATTGCATTATCAGAAAAGTTACATGATTTCAATTTATCTGAATTTGTTAACA